>NW_026848145.1:20257-322213 GCF_030411735.1 Phialemonium atrogriseum
GGGGGGTTTTGTTTTTTTTTTTTTTTTGGTTTTTGGCCGGGGGTGTGGGGGTTCATGGTGTTTTTTTTTGGCATGGTCCCCCCTTTTTTTATTTCACCCCCCCCCCCCCCCCCCCCCCCCCCTGCTGCAAGGAGGGAATACCAGCGAAGGACGGCTCGCCCGCATTATAACCAACCAACCTTCCCTCTTTTTTCTTTTTTCTTTTTTTTTTGAGGCAGAAAGAAGGGGAGGTGCCGACTTGGACGATGGAACGAATCTTGGGACTCTGGATGGTGGTGGGGGCACGCTTGCTCCGTATTCCCGCGGCATCGGCGTTCCAAGACTCGGATCGATCGCCGTACTGGGAGGCTGAAGTCTCCTATTTGACGATGCTTGGGATCCCGTTTTCGGTGGCCAACGCCGCCGAAGTGAGCATAGATCCGAGCTGGAAAGGACGGGACCCGGGTGACCAGATGTTCTCAGTTGAATGGAAACCAACGTCCCCCGGCCCCCCTTGCTGTATTTATGTTTTGTAGGAATAATTGAAACGAGCCTCGGGCGTCGTTGCCTCAACAACCCCACCCGCCCTTTTTTCTTTGCGTTGGCATTGGCATTCCATTTCGTCTCGGCTGCTGCCGAGACACGGCGCGTTCTCTGGCCTCCGCGACGCTGGGTTCTAAAGTGACTGATATCCCCTTGACCTGTGACCTTGAGGAGCACTACATAGTAGGTTGTCATCTCGGACAGTCACCAAAACTTAATGACGAATCCATGTCTCCAGCTTCAATTTACCGTAGATTTCGACCGTGTCACATGAGAGACCTGGATGGGAAGGTCGTTGATAGGAAGCCAAAGGAAGTTCTTGAAGGTTTAGCAATGTGGAGAGAAACTGTTCATCATCCTCCCCGATCCCGACTTGTTCTTTTTCATACCCATTTCATTTCTAGGGTGCGCTATACCAGGTTGGACAGAGACTCCTCGGTTCCCCAGCATCTTTACGAGAGGAGTCACAAATGGCTCAAGTTTTGCATTGGCAATCGAAAGTGAGCATCTAGTCTTTCTCGCACTCAATGGTCTAATTTCCTGACGTCCCATACGCAAGCAACGGTCCTGTGAGCAATTAAAAAGCAGCAGCGTGGAAGACACTTGGTGGTCTTGTGTGGTGTCTGGAGTCTGGACGCCTGTATATGAAGAAGGGCCGTGCCTGCCCAACCCAAATACGGTACGCGCACGGACCTCATGACATCGTTTATCTCGCATCGTACCGCGATCTCTTAAGAGCATCGATGTCAAAGCCCTCCTCCTCTCGACTGCTAATGAGGATTACGGGCCTCTTTCGCATAACTCATACTTGTGGATACATGGATCTAATGTCTGGACACCTTTCAAGATGAGAGTCACTTTCCAGGTGGCGGGCGCGGCGAGAGGCGCGAGGGTCCTGCTGCAGGCGACGGCTTCGCCTCTTCCCCGTAAGCATCTCGGCTTCGCTTGTAGCAGAGGAGCTCGAGCCATTGCTAGATATTATCATCTATCACATCGTCGCAACTCGGAGGCAAGACTAGACGTGGGCAAATGGGCTAGGACATTTAGCACAAGCCGGGATTTCTCGACGATTGAAGTCCCATCCTTTGCCTTTGCGTTCGAGTGAGTCATGCCGTGAGGGATCCCGTCATGCTTCCGGGCAACAGCCGTACTGTTTTCAGAGATCCACTGACACTCGACAGCATCGACGGTGTGCTGTTGCATGTGTCGAAGCCCATCCCGGGCGCTGCGGAGACGCTCAACTTTTTGAATGAGCACAACGTCCCTTTCATCCTCCTTACCAACGGGGGCGGGAAGCATGAGACAGAACGGGTCAAGGACCTCAGCGAAAAGCTCGGGGTCCCCCTGACGACGGACAACTTTGTCCAGTCGCACACGCCTTTCCAGGAGCTCGTCGACGGCCCTAACGGCCTGAGGGACAAGACCATCCTAGTCACGGGCGCTGACGCCGAGAAGTGCCGGAGCATAGCCGAGCGGTACGGGTTCCGGAGCGTCGTCACCCCTGCCGACATCCTGGCCGCGGAGCCCGCGATATGGCCGTTCGACCCGCTCCTAGAGACGGTCTACGCCTCCACGGCACGGCCCCTCCCGCGGCCCGTGTACCGGCCCTCGCCGTCGTCATCGCCGTCGTCATCGCCGCTGTTGTCGTCGACGCTCAAGATCGACGCCATCTTCGTCTTCAACGACCCGCGCGACTGGGCGCTCGACATCCAACTGATCACGGACCTGCTGCTGTCGCAGGGCGGCCACCTAGGCACGTACTCGCGCCGCAACGGCGACACGTCCCTGCCCAACTGCGGCTGGCAGGGCGACGGGCAGCCTGCGCTCCACTTCAGCAACGCGGACCTGCTCTGGAGCACGGGCTACCATCTCCCGCGGTTCGGGCAGGGCGCCTTCCAGGCGGCCGTGGCGGGCGTGTGGCGGCGCGTCACGGGCGGGCACGAGCTCGCGCGCCGGGCGATCGGGAAGCCGTCGGGGGAGACGTACCGCTTCGCCGAGGGGGTGCTGGCCGCGCACAGGCACGAGGTCCTGCGCGGGGCGGGGCTCCACCCACGCCCCGCCGCGCTGAGGTCCGTCTACATGGTCGGCGATAACCCCGAGAGCGACGTCGCGGGCGCCAACGCGTTCCGGAGCGAGGTCGGGACGGAGTGGAGGTCTGTGCTGGTGAGGACGGGGGTGTGGGACGCGAATAGGCGCGGGGAGGAGGCGCTTACGGGGCACTTCAAGCCGGACGTCGTGGTGGATGATGTGAAGGGGGCGGTTAGGTGGGCGTTGGAGAGGGAGGGCTGGAAGGGGAGGTTCTAGAGCTTGTGGGGGCTTTGACCCCATGGTCTTGATTGTATATTCAAAAGCATGTTTCAAGGGCATGGTCGGATGGCGTTGAAGAAGTCTAGAATCAAGAGAATTAATTGTACACATGTGTTACTGGCAAGAATAGCCAGTCCCTCTATTTCATTCCCATTATTGATGCAAACCAGCTCACCACTTGGCATGACAGAACATCCAGATTGTCTAACTTTTTATTCACAATCTATAATTTGCCAATACGTATCGGACCTAGAATCTTTCTAAAACGGTTTTCACATCCACGCTTGATGAGATCTGGAGATTGGGGCCAGAATACTTGTGGTACTTGCCAATCCAATCCTTGTCAATCGGCACCGCTTAAACATTAACCAATCATCATCTTATTTGGTGCCCCACGCTCAAGCCTCAACACAGCGAGCGACCTAGCTACTTTTACAAGGCTGGCTGAAATCTTGACGGTGAAAAAAACCCCGTCTCCATCGCTACTACTTCCAAAGAGCAGCGAAACGAAAACGAAAGCTCTGGTTTGCGAGAAAAGAAAGCCAAAGATGGCGTCGTCGCTCACATTCCCACGCGCGACATTCGCCAAGCTCTCCCCGCACCCTTTCCTCCTCGCCAACCTCAACCCCACCGCAGCCGACATCCCCCCCACGCGCACCAACGGGCGCCTCCCGCACCAGGCGCGCCCCCCGCAGGTCAACACGTCGTCCCTCTCTCACGCGCACGGCAGCGCCGTTGTGCGCGCCGGCGACACGACCGTCATCTGCGGCGTGCGGGGCGAGATCCTCCCCGTGGCCAACATCCCGCAATTCCGGGCGTCCGACAACAACAGCAGCAACAGCACCCCAGACACACTCGGCGGGGCCGGAGCAAAGAGCCGTGAGCTGAGAGACTACGACCTGCTGGTCCCCAACGTCGAGCTCGCCACGGGCTGCGCCCCGCAGTTCCTGCCCGGCGCGCCGCCCTCGGCGGCGGCGCAGACGCTGGCCACGCGCGTCTACGAGCTGCTGCACTCGTGCGGCGTGCTGGCGCCGGAGGACCTGAGGATATGGTACACGCCACCCACTGCGAAGGAGGACGGGGAGGAGGAGGAGGAGGGCGGGGACGCGCGCATGGCGGGGGGTGAGGACGACGAGGGGCGGCGGCGGCCGGAGATCGTGGCCTACTGGACGCTGTACGTCGACTTGCTGTTCGTGTCGTTCGACGGCAACGCGTTCGACGCAGCGTGGGCGGCCGTGATGGCGGCGCTGCGGGACACGAGGCTGCCGCGGGCGTGGTGGGATGCCGAGCGGGAGGCGGTCGTGTGCTCGCCGACGGAGAGGCAGGCGCTGAGGGTGGCGGGCCTGCCGATCGCGTGCAGCGCTGCCGTGTTCCTGGAGAAGGAGCATGGGCCGTCGGCTCCTGGGGAGGGGGGGAAGCACTGGGTCCTGATGGATCCGGATCGGTTGGAGGAGGGCCTCTGCCAGGAGAGGATCACCATGGTGGTGGATAGGAGCAGTGGCGAGACCAAGGTGCGGGGGATCTCGAAGGCTGGGGGGACGGTGCTGGGACCGGGGTTTATGAGGGACTTTGCTCATCAAGCCGAGCGGAGGTGGGACGAGTTCCAAAAGGCTATGAGGTGATTGGGGATGTCATGGATACTGAGCTGTTGGCGGACGGAAACGGATATGGGGACTGCAATGGAACAGCATGGATCTCGATCAACTTGATACCCGGTAGGCAGGCAGTCATGGCCTTTCTAAACCACACAGAATAATGTCCAACAGACATGGAATTCATACTGTCAATATTCAAGTGGCTAGTATGTGGTTAATCTGCACTCTTCTCTGAGAACCCACCCACGGATTGCCCCCTATCTGATCCAAGAACCGGCAACCCCTGAGATGATCACCGCGCGTTGGTGACCCAAAGCTCAACCAAACAAAGGAAAGGAGAAGGAAATATAGCTATCATTGCCTTTCTTTTTGCTGGACGACGGGCTCCAGCTAGTGCTCTCGAGGCAGAGATGGACTGATGCATTCACCCCTGGGCGTTGGGAGGTGACGGCATCCACCGTAGCCCCACTACAGGGTCATACATACCCCGCCGGTTCAACGCGGCCCAGCGGGACAATGCATGTCATGGGCTCATGACCACGTCGACAAACTTTCTGATTTGAAGTTATACAGTGACAGCAAATCCCACGTTGCGACCCTAAGATTCGCCAATTATATCCGGGGAAGATCTCTCCTTGGCAGGCCCCCGATCTAAGATTCGATAAACTCTTGCCATTGGCCCACCGTTCTCCAATCATGGACAGCATACCCCTCGACCACGGCTCGCTGGAGCACCTCCTCCCGCCGAGCTGGAAGACGCAGGTGACGGCGTGGCTGGCGGAGGACACGCCGTCGTTCGACTACGGCGGGTTCGTGGTGGGCGACGCGCCGCGGCAGGCGATCCTGTGGGGCAAGAGCGCGGGGATCCTGGCGGGGGTCCCCTTCGTCAACGAGGTGTTTGCGCAGTGCGGGTGCGCCGTCGAGTGGCACGCCGACGAGGGGTCGCACGTCGGCGGGCCGCGCAACGTGGGCGCCCACGGCGGGAAGACGCGCCTGGCGACGGTGACGGGCCCCGCCAGGGGGCTGCTGCTCGGCGAGAGGGTGGCGCTCAACCTGCTGGCGCGGTGCTCGGGCATCGCGAGCGTCAGCCGCCGGCTCGTCGTCAACCTGCGCAGCGCAGGGTACAGGGGCGTCGTGGCGGGCACCCGCAAGACTACCCCCGGGTTCCGCCTCGTCGAGAAGTACGGCATGCTCGTCGGCGGGGCCGACGCCCACCGCTTCGACCTGAGCTCCATGATCATGCTCAAGGACAACCACATCTGGAGCCGCGGGAGCATCACCGACGCGGTGCGCGCGGCCAAGAGCGCCGGCGGCTTCAGCCTCAAGGTCGAAGTCGAGGTGCAGAGCGAGGAGGAGGCCGACGAGGCCATCGCCGCCGGCGCCGATGTCGTCATGCTGGACAACTTCACGGGCGAGGGCGTCAAGGTGGCGGCTAGGAGCCTCAAGGAGAAGTGGGCGGGCAAGAAGCAGTTCTTGCTCGAGGTGTCCGGCGGCCTTACGATGGACAACGTGGAGCAATACGTCTGCAATGGTAAGCTGTGCCTGGTCGCTGACTGCTTCTTTTCCTATCTCTTTTCCTTGCTCGTTTTCCGGCTTATTTTTCTCGCCGTTTCCTTCTTGGCTAACCCTTTCAAGACGTCGACATTCTGTCCACGAGCAGTATCCACCAGGGCGTCCCTCACGTAGATTTCTCACTGAAGATCGATGTTGGCAACATTGAGGGGGAAGGCCCGACGGTTTCGAGTTAGAGTAGCCGAGTGAATGGAGTCAGGACTTTGAACAACAAAATACCACCGTAAAGGACGCGTGACGGCGCTGAACTGTAGCAATAGGGCGTGGATATCCAATGTGTCTCTATGGTTGTCAGGGAGAATGAATATGCACAGAAGTTGCTCAACGAGATGCCGAGTATTAACTTGCCCTTTTTTTTCGTGGAGGAACGACGGCTGCCTAACTTGACTGCGGGTATGTTTTGCCACCCCAAACAAGGGTGACTGACCCCCTCTGCTCCAGCACTCAGTGACGCAGGAGGGGGGCTGGGGGCACAACACAATACAATCTGCCAACGTGACTGCAAGAAGAAACAGACTTGGGAGGTACCGCAGTGGCTGAGAGGGGCTTTTCCAACGAGCAAAGAGGCCCGACTTTGTCCTGATAGGAGTTTATTGGCCCTCCATGCCCCCGAGTATCACATCCAGCCCCATACCCTCCCGACATGTGGCCAACAGTGCCGGACCAGCAACCGGGCACGTCTTAACCGCTACCTGGTGCTGACTGGGCCATCCCGGCTACGTCTTGGTTACGTGCTGGATAAACACCGGTTTCAGGAGAGGGAAGGTGCCAAGGGCGTGCAGAATGCCCACCTCAGCCCCCTTCCTTCCCCGAAGACCATGGAATCGCAGAGTAAAATTTTATTTATTTATGTATTTTGGTCACTGAGATTACGCGTGCTCTTGATCCGCGTCGACTCGGTCCCCGTCGCTGATGCAGTCTTATCACGTTGTGCAACCGGGATTGGCTTCCGAGAGACACACATGCATGTCTGTGATGCAGCATGTCCGGGTGCTAGTCCCAGAAAGATCCTATAACCAGCTACGCTGGTTATAGGACCCAAGGTCCCGATGGCTCAGGCCCCCCAATCAGCCATCTTGCAAGTTACTCGAAATGATATGCGGGTCCATGTGATGATCTTTTTTGCTGGCGCATGCAAGTTTTTGCCGGGAGCCTCAAAGGTGGAACCCCCTTGCTCTCTCTTGTTGGGCATCACCGGCTTCTCTCCCACTTAGCTCGCGGAGGCCACCTACCTCTCCGTCTCGCATCTTGGATCCGGGTTTGTGCCATGATTCAGATTCCCTAACTTGCAGGACTCGGTTGTGCCAGGGGCTCCTCTCCAGCTCGCACTCTTGTGAACTACCACTCAGCTGAATCAGCAATGTACGAGCGGCTATTCAGAGACCGCAGTCGCGATGTCTCTTGCTGTGACTGTGACTGTATCTCCAGGGATAGATGAAAACTGCTCTCGAGCGAGGTCAGTTATACCGTCGAAGCCACACAGAATTGTCGGTAGGCACTGATCTAATAACGTAATATGCCTCATCTTGAGCTCGTTGCCACAACAACAATAGATCCTGTGTCTTATAAGATCGACTTATAGGATACCTAGAGCTAGTCCGTCAATGAGTCGACCTAGTTCCGACTATACAGGCCGTCGCCAGAGCCTGGGCGAGTCGTTGCCATCATTCCCCCCAACGGGCGCAGTTAATCAGTTAATCAAGCCATAACGAGGCAACCTTGGCTGGGAAAGGCGTCCAGAAACTGCGCCGCAGCGATATACCTTGCGTGTTTTCCAACCAGGTATTATGACGGCAGATCAAGGTTAGGTTGTTTTTCCGTTAGCCTGGCGAACCACCCCTTATCCCTGTGCGGCCCATTTTGCCTCACCCACGAAGGGCAACCATCGGGAGAGCCCCGGCGCGTCTGACCAGGATGAACGCGTGCGGATTATAATTGGCGGCTTCGAAGGCCAGACTTTGCAGGCTATCCTCCTCCTCCCCACTCGGCACGATCTTTCTGGTCGAGTGGAACGGAACCGATTCGCAGAAGAAGCGAAGCTTGAAGGCGGTGATGTGACGATCCATCCAAGCTTTACTTCGCCTGCCTTATCTTTATGTATGGATGGAAATGTCTCCGTAACCCGTCCTTCAACGCCCCGTGCACAGGTCATGATTCGATTCACCATCGGGACATCGGAAACCCACAGGAAGTTACAGTCACGATCACCGCCCTATTTGGGCATCGCGCCAGCTGTGCCCAAGGCCTTTTTGGTGTCGTATGCCATGTCCCTGGCTCAGATGGGCCAGCAAAGCCAACACACTATGAAGTATATATCTTGTGTCTGCTCCAGGGGACCGCCGAGGGACATTTGTTTTTTCTCTCTCTTTAGAGCCAGAAGTCCTTCGTCGTCGTCCCTTCTTCATTCGACCTTCCTTGAGTTGCTTGAGCAAACCCCTCTGTCACAATGTCCCATTTACCGAGGTACTCTCCAGAGTACGGAGATGATCCATGCCCCTCCGACATGGAAACCAACCCTGGTTCAGGAGGTGACGGCGACGGCAATGTATACTGGCAAAATTATACCCACGAGCCAGACCAACAAGATTATTATGACAACCAGACAGACAATTATGTTCCGACGGGAGATCCCAACGACCCCGCCGGTAGCAACGACTTCCCTGAAGTCAGGTAAGCCTGCCCTGCGCTGCCTTGCCCTCGCCCGGCGGGACATCCAAGAGACACAACCACCCGCTGACCTTACCCCTCCCCTCTAGCACCGGCGACGAGCATGGTTATCACTTCCAGCCGACGCAAGCAGCCCAAGACGCCCACCACCACCAGAGCACTGACTCATTCGTCGACGAGCATGGTCATCACTTCCAGCCGACGCAAGCAGGCCAAGACGCCGACCGCCGCCAGAGCACCGAGTCGTTCGTCGACGAACGCCGGGGCAGCTTCGACCGGCGCGAAGAGTACCGCACCGCCCCGCACAGGGCGTCGTTACGTCGGCGCGCCGAGGTCAGCGACCGCACCCGCGAGCCCTACAGGAAGTGTAGGCCCCGGGACGAGCAGTTGAGGAGTAAAGGGTCGAGCGGCAATGGGTCGAGCAGTAAGGAGTCGAGCAGCAAGGGGTCGAGTAGCAATAGCTCAAGCAGTAAGGGGTCGAGCGATAGGGATTCGAGTAGCAAAAGGTCGAGCGGCAAGGGTTCGAGTAGAAAGGACCGCTAATTGCTAAATTCCAACATGGCGGGCGTCTGGGCGTCTAGATCGGTGTTTGGGATCCGGCAACGCTCGTCTTGGTCTCACGAAGAGGGTGTTTTGGGGGAAGGGCGGGATGGGTCGACGGTATATTTGTAGCACTCAGTTTAGGTATTATATGGCAATAGGATTTCTCGTTCGAAGGACACCGCGCACGGCTTGGGTATTTATTGTAAGCGAGCACTTGCGACCATGGGAGTGAGCGAGCGCGCTGGCGCCACGGGGTAGACCGGCCGGATAGGCGGCTATGGTGTGTAACGGGTATCCAGGGTTGCAGTTCCATCTGGGGTATCTGTATTCGGTACGCGAGATGTGTGTTGGTCTCTTTTATAACCATAAATGAGACTTTAAACCAAGGACTTCCATGCTTTGCGACACGCGCCGCCCGACTTGATATTGTTTTCCTCATGGGCAAGGTGCCCACATGATCGACCGATGGGGAAGCAACAGCTTGCGTGCTTTCCAGGAACCCGCGCGTACAAGATCTTTTGGTGATCCCCCGCATGCACCTGGACGGAAGCGAAAGAGTCTCATGCAGCGCGCGCAAGGTATAACTGCCAACAGCAAATAGTCGGATGCAGGTTTCAAGCCATTTCTTATTCAAGTGCCATCCACATCCAAAGGAGGAGAAGATTGCATCCTTGTGACACCCGACCTCACTAAAACCTCGTTTTCATTCCCTTGGCGAATGTCACCTCGAGGGGACGAAATGTAGCCACGGGCTCGCTTTCTCCTCGGAAATGAACCTTGCATCCTTTATTTGGTAAGTGGAATACTGAAACAACTCCAATCTCGATAGATCGACAAGTTTGTCATAATTATTTTTGGAACCGGCCATGTACGTCAACGGAGAGGATCGCCAGAACTGGGATTTCGTGCCACACCCCCGCCAAGGCTCCCCATGCCCGAGCACACATGGCGTAGCCTTCTTCCCAAGGGAGGCGGGAAGTGAGGTATCCCATGCCCATAGAATGCGACGCGGGACATGGGGCAGATCACGTTGCGGCGCCGGGACACTGGAGTTCTGAACCATGTCTGGTGGGCGCATGGCGAGACATACGTGCGTGCCAGGGCTTAGGGACGTGGGGGATACAGTCTGAGCAAGCCTTGTAGCTGTTATGGTATGGGGCCCGGATTCCGGGCAGGTGTGCTAGCGGCAGCCATATTTACCCTGAGGGCCCCGCTCTCTTGCTTAATCGAAATCTTGCGTTCGATCTCTCCATGCATCGCTCTTTCATCTCCTACATTTTGCATCGGCCAATTATGGTCCTGTTCGACCTCTGCCACGTTGAGAAGGACGGCTTCGCCCTGCTGCACCGTTTTCATGGCGTCCTGGGGCAAAAAGCTAACCAACCAGCTGCTCACCCGTGGTAGCCAGTCTGCCCGATTTGGCCTCGAAAACCTGACGCCTGCGACAAGCTCAACGGTGGGCCACATGGTATTGATAATCATCGAAGGGCCACCGCCATCTGTGTGGTCCTGGTCCTCACCGCCCGGGACCTTGGCTCGTTCCCGCCATAAGGCAACGTGTGCTTGATACCCAAGAGTCCACGGCCAGGGGCTTTTCATAATACCTCACCGCTGCTATGGCCGGCCCAGGCAACTCGGGTGGGCGATGGGGGGCCAGCAAAGCAATGCCATCAGAATCACAGACGACCGATGACGAGGCTTCCAATAAGGACCGCTGTTTCGACAACCCCCTGCAGTGAGTGTCGACTATACTGGCGTCGGCTGATAATTTGCGGATCTGCATCCGCCCAAGAGAGCGTCCAAGATATCAGCCCAACTCTCTATTCGCTGCGCAACTCCGTCAAGGCATACGAACAAGGCGACCAGAAGGGTTTGCTCCACCTGTCGGTGAGTCAGTTCCATCGTCCGACTTGGTCCGTTCTCAGGGGCTGATGATTTGAAAAGGCATCCATCTCCCTCCTTCCCACAAGAAACACACGATCCTTGGCCCCAATACTGTTGACTTTCTTTATCATCCGCATCAAGTCCAGAGATCCACCAACCCCTCTGTGGCGAAGGCAGCACCAGCCTGAGTGATTTGACCGCCGCATCTCCTCCAATCATTCGTGCCATCCTCACCCCGTAGTTTTTGTTGACAGGGAAGGAACAAAATCATCAACATGAACCCCTCGGATCGACGAGGTCGGGGCCATCCCCGTGACGGCCGGCAAAATTATGCCAAGCCTCCAACTACCCGGATGCGACGCGGGGAAAAGGAACCCTCACAGCCTCTGCGGGCTTCCGGCGATGGCAGCGTTTCATTCGACTGCTACCCGACAGAGTTAATGAACCAACAGATCGCCGGGACAACGACGGCCCACGAGGGTGGAGACATAGTTCCATCTGCCGATAACCCCGCCGTGACCCAGGGGCTCGGCGGCAATCTGGGCGGCCAGGGTGAGATGGGCTCCTTCGAGTACTTTGACCAGCCTCAGATGCCGTCAACCCCCGTGGGTGCCCCTGAACACCCTGAAGCATACAGTGATGCTTCGGTGGGCGTGCCCATCCAAGGCTGCCTGACCCATGAGAACCTAGCCCAGATGGGGTACGTTGGCGATGGAGGTGAGGTGGATGGCGGGATGTCGTCGAGTTTGCCGTCCTCGACAACCACGATGCATGTCGGATATGGGTCAGACCCAAGGTAGGGATGGACCACACCCCTATTCGCCGGCAGAGCCGCTATTAACTGGCTCGTTTAGGTGGTCCGAGGAAATTTTGCTGCAACCCGTGAGATCGGCGGAGTCGAAACGTGCAGCCCGGAGGTCGAGAAAAACCTCCACCATCGCGTTTGCCCGCAAGGCCCACCAAGAACATCGCCCCAAGTTTTCGGAAGTCGACGCAGGTGGTTCGAAGCGGGTGGACGACTTGTTGCTGAGGGACTCGGGTCGGACCAACCACTGTGGCCGGGCGATGGGCTGGCACGACGACCCCATTGGTCCGACCCACTACCCATCTGAGCTCCTCGAGTCCCCAGAAGACCTGATATATGAAGAAGCTTGGGGGCCAGATGGGGAGGGGTGGGACCAACATCCTCAATATATCCCATGAGCTCTGGGGTGTAACACATGGCTCAGCTGGGTTCAATAGTGGTTGGGTCCTAGATTTTTGGGTCGAGGGAGCTGGTGCCTGATAGAGCGCCGGTACGACCTAGATTGTGCTGTTTTTCCTTGCTGCGCAGGATTTCGGTTCTTCTGCCCTGGTTCGCTTGGGTTTTCTGCTTTTGTTTCCATGAGTGTTTCGCGTTGTCTTCGGTATTGGTGAATCACTTGTGCTGCCTTCCACCTTGAGTTCCTCTTTGCTAGAGCTAGGGGCAAAGCACCCTCTGAGCTGTGAGGAACCTGTCCTCCGCAATAGTGGCAATCGTGGGTGAGAGAAGAGAGAGATATTGCTATGAGGAGAGGGCTGTGACTTGGGCATCCTGCTCAAGGATGGGTTGGTTTGGGGCTTCTTATGATTTCTTACCATCTAAAATCCCCAATATCAGGTGCCATGGCTTCTAGCTAGGGCTCGTTGATTTCGATCCTTGTTTCACAGGTTACGATGGGATCGTCAGGCGTGTGTTACGTCCAGAATGGCCGGACAGTTAGGATCCCCGCCATATCCGTCGACGAGGGAGCATGAAGCCTGAATATGCAGAACTTCCTGTGTCCAATCATGCGTGTGATATGCAGGTGATTGGCCGGGTTTGGGGCGATAGCAATGCATGCCATCTATCTAGGTATTCTCGTACAGAAACTGCAGAACCGGCACCGCTCGGCTTGGGCCCCCTTCGGGCCTCACCCTTTCACCTTATACACGGTGATCATCTCGACGAAGTGGTCCGCCGAGGTCATTCCGAGGGTAACCTATGTACCCCTGGGGAGCCCGGGTTAGGGGTCAATGGCGGGGAAATCTTTGGCTCTATGGCTGCAAATAGGGCTTGGGCTTGGACTGGAGTCGAACAGTGAGTATCTGATATTCAGGTTCCGAGGCGTGATCGCACATATCGTTTCATGTCGTTAATTTAGCCTTCGCCAGGGGCGGATTTGGCACCGAATGTGTTGACTAGGGCTGATTGGGTTGTTGACCGGGTGGGGTTCCTGGCACCTGGCGATCAGAATGCGCTAATTTAATGGGGTAACTAGGCCTGTTGGTGCGCGGGTATTCCCACTTATTAGTACCGACTTACGTCACGGAGGTGTTTAACTGGAGGTAGCTTTGAATGCTGATCGTCACAAATACGCCGCCTTGCAGATGCAGGTGCACGCAGTGGCTAGCTAGAATAGGCAAAAAGAAGTCCATGAATGATTCTCAAACTTTCCTTTTTCTGGATTTTCAGCGAAGGTCGAGAAGGGCCAGAAGGGCCGAGGCCTCTCCGCTCGAATTAGGGGAAGTCGTGATCTGCCGTCGGATTTGAGAGGAGGGGTCTCCAGCATCATCCCATCGACTCCCCTCATTTTTTGCCATTTTCCGCCCGACTGGCCACCAACATATCCTCTTTGCCCTCCTAGAGAGAGTAGTTCAGGACTGGAAGCCTCATCTCGTGGGATAGTAGCATGGACGCGCGCGGCGATGAAGAGATAGAGTCGTCTGTCCACACTTCGCCTCTTTTTGCTAATCCGTTTGGCATCCCTGGCGCCAGCTATGGACAGTACAGCAACGAATACTACTCCGCCGCCATCTCTCCTACCTCTACTACTGGTCTCCTTGGCCCCGCGGCCGCAGCATCTACTCCGTTCTACGACAACACCGAGACACAAAGCAGCAGGGAATGGGACACCCCCTGGGCTCCGGAGCTCGAGGGAGCCGCACCCCATCAGCAAGCCTCGTCATCATATTCCATCTCAAATACCTATCATATTCCCTCTGGCTATGTCCCGGCCAACTATAAAGGTCTGCACGATCTGCCCGTCGGTTCCGTAGGTTCTGCCCGGAACCACTCGGCTGTATCTCCTATCGATAGAGAGGTGCCTTGGGATCCAATTCCAGGCAAGGGAGGCTCCGTTTCCTCGGCCACAACAGACCACGACCCCTCCGAAAGTGTGGCAGCACCGAGGAGTAACCTAGAAAACTCGGCGATTGAAGAACAAGACTGCTCTGGACGCAGGCCACAACCTGCTTCGAGCAGTCCCACAAGGACTCGGCGCCGGAAGGAGCCGAAGAGGAAAGGGGAACCCAAGAGCCAGCAGAGCCGGGCGGCCAAGAGAGAGCAGCTTCTCGAGTCCAACCGTCAGGCTTCAAAAAAATGTCGCCGAAACCATAAGACCCAGGAAGAGGTGCTCGAGGCTCGGGGAACTGCACTCACGAATGCCAACAGAAAACTCGTCAACGAGGCTTCAGGACTGAAGCAACAACTGCTTGCTCTGAAGTTCGAAATGCTCGCCCACGGAGAATTTTGTGACCATTATATGGTCAAGGAGTATATCGCCAACGCTGCACTTGAAGTGTGAGTCAGATCCATCCAATCCCGATTATGTCCACGAGCGAAAGGGCTCGTCGAGACAATACGCAATGGTAGTGTTTGCAACGAGGTGGCTGACAGACTCCACCATAGGGTTGAGCAATCGAGACAGCAACTAGAGTTGCTCAGTCCGTCGACTCCAAGTCTATCTCCTCCAAGTCTATCGACCCCGAGTCTATCTCCTCCAAGTCTATCGACTCCAAGTCCGTGGACTCCAAACCCGTCGGACACGAGTTACGACTGTCAATAAGTTTGCCATCGCTTCTGACCGCTGGGCACAAGACCACGCTGAACGTAAGTGAACCGCGACTCGTAAACTTGGGCGTTGAAAAGGCCCGAGTAGTCCTCGAGTGTCTCCGCTAACCAGAAGAAAAACAGACACAGCCAGCGGGGTGGCGTGGGAGAAGATCAACATGCCGAAAGAGGCGTCAAGGCGCGTGGCTCATTTCTCTTCCTGAGCAATCCTCTTTCGGCCTTCAACATTGCTGAAGAGCTAGCTGCAAGTCGATATGTCTTTCTGGAAAGCATATCCTTGCAACCCCTGTGATTTATTGGGCATATGGTTGGTTAGGTAGGATGGTAATACCCAGGTCGACGCTAACCTTGGACTGGTAAGATGCTGCGAAACGAGGCATCCAGGCGCAGCGTAATTAAAGTTGGGGCCTGCCAGAGAGAGAGAGAATTAATTGTAAGACCGGTGTGTAAGGGGAATTCTGGATTTATCGGTTGTTCGGCGTCCCCAAAAGAAAAGAAAAAGAAGAAGCAAAGAGCATTTGAGTCGCCGCCGTTGCTTCGAGTCATGCAAACGTAGTTACTTACGCATTACGATTCAAATGGAATGCTTGGCACAACTGGGGTTCAACTTTGAGATCCCCTCACACGGGCCCAAATTTTGCCGTATTACACGTGTCCCCCCGGGTCCAATCGCCAAAATCAGCCCTGTTCGGGGTCCCTCACAGCTCCTCCGGCTCATCTTGGAGACCCTACAACGTATGCGCCCCACATGGTTCTTCGCCAATCCCCTCTCTTGACGGACATTTACGACGAATACGGTGCCTAAATGCTTAGCCCACGCCCCATTTTGACGTCAAAGTATCTCTGGTTTTCGCTCCTTACCCAAATGAGGATCTATGCTGCGAAACAGGCACGACAGGGTATCTGGAGTGCCTCGAAGCCGCTGGTTAAGAAGATTAAATAGCTGAACTTCCTGCTGTCCGCCGCTGCTTGTAGAGAACGACATGCCCAGTCCAAGAGCCATCGCACCCTCGTGTTCCTGCCGACCCCTGCCAAAGTTGTCACCATGTTGCGTGCCATGGGCCCCTTCTCTGCCGTGACCATCCTCTCCCTCTGTTCTGTCCTCTCCCTCTCCCCAATTGCCATCGTCTCGGCCCATGATCATCGTTCGTCCCCAGCCTGCAAGGCCGTCCCAGGCACTCCCGACTGGCCATCTGACTCGACCTGGGCCCGTCTCAATGAGTCAACTGGGGGACGACTGCTGCGACCGTCTCCTCCAGGAGCTGTCTGCCACCCCGACCAGCCAACATACGACGCCGCAGAATGCTCTCGCATCCACTCGGCCTGGTCTACCTACGAGTTTCACCAGAATGACCCGGTCTCCAGCCAGTGGAACCAGTACAACAATGACACCTGTCTTCCTGAACCAAGTTATCCGTGCAGCGGTCAAGGATATCCTGTCTTCGTCATAAATGCTACCTCTGCCGAGCATGTGAAGCTAGGGGTCGACTTCGGTGAGTCTTAGACTCTTGGTCCCGAGTCCTTGCCGAGGGGCAGAGAGAGAGAGGGAGAGAGAAGAGAGAGAAAGATGGCTAAACGATAACCCACGTAGCGAGGAAGCACAACGTTAGACTGGTAGTGAAGAGCAGCGGCCATGACTTTATCGGCCGATCCGTGGCGCCCAACTCGCTGTCCATCTGGGTCCACCATCTGAAAGGCATGAAGGCGCACACTTCATTCCGGCCAAAGTGCTGCAATGCCAAGATCGATGGCCCATCCGTCACCGTCGGGGGCGGTGAGCAGATGTTTGATATCTACAAGTACCTAGACACCCTCAACCAGACAGCCGTAGGAGGCGGAGGCAAGACCGTCAGCGTGGGCGGCTATGTCACGGGCGGTGGTCACTCTCTCCTGAGCGCCCGCTACGGCCTTGCGACGGACCAGGTGCTCGAGATGGAGGTGGTGACTCCCCAGGGCGAGATCGTCATCGCCAACGAGTGCAAGAACAAGGATCTGTTCTGGGCGATGCGCGGGGTAAGTCCTCCCCGCCATAACATCCAGGTCGATACAATACCGGGCAAGGTCGACGACTGACGCGTGAACGAAATCAGGGCGGGGGCTCCACCTTCGGCATCATGACCTCGGTGACTTTCAAGACGCACCCCACGCCGCCACTGACTGCCATCCAGCTGGTGGTCGCGAGCTACAACACCAGCAGCCCGTCGGTCTTCCCGGCCCTCGCCTACATCATCAGCCACTACCCGTCTCTCGGCGACCAGGGGCTCTCGGGGTACAGCTACCTCTTCTCGTCGTACCCGAACCCCTTCGACGGCGGCAACACGAACGTGTCGGGCTTGCTAGTCTCCTTCGTCCTGCAGGACACGCAGGACCCAGCCGCCATCACCTCCCTCTTCGACCCAATCACCGCCCACGTCACCGCCACCTGGCCAGACATGGTGACCCTCGTCACCAGCGTGACCACCTTCCCGTCCTTCCTGGGCTGGTACTTGGAGAACTTCGACTCCTCCGAGTCGGGCCAGGACCTGTACGTCGGCTCTCGCCTCCTCGACGCCGACGCCCTGACGGGCGACCTGTCCGCCAGCGCCGACGCCTTCAGGCAGTTCGCCTCGGGCGGCACCGCAACCGCGTTCCTCGTCTCCGGCAAGGGCGTGCACGACGCCCGGCCCCGCGGCGGCGGCGACGCCGTCCTGCCGGCTTGGAGGAAGGCGTACGTCCATGCGAGTAAGTGTGAAGTTCCGAGGACCCTTTTTTTTCGTGACACCACCCACACAAAATGTTCCTCCCCCCCTCGCTGACAATACCCCAGCCGTCGGCGTCGAATTCGAACCCCTGAACGCAACAGCCAAGCAAGAAGCACAAGCCGCGATGAACCGCCTCCTCGACCCGCTGAGGCAACTAGCCCCCGACTCGGGCGCCTACGTGAACGAGGTATGTCTGCAGCTCCGTCCCCCCCCAAACACCAACCTCCTTCGGCCGTCCAATCTGACTCCCTTCCCAAAAAGGCCGCCCCCTTCGAGCCCGACTGGCAGCACCAGTTCTGGGGCGCCCACTACGACCGCCTCTCCGCCATCAAGCGGTCCGTTGACCCGGACGACGTGCTGTGGTGCAACCCGTGCGTCGGCAACGAGGGCTGGGAGGAGGTCGGCGATCGGCTCTGCCGTGTGTAGGGGTGTGTGTATATGTCTACGCCCCTTTTTGTTGTTTTGATTACATTATTCTTCTCGCTCCTTTTATGGGGTCATCGGCTACTCCCTGTGATGAAAAGGGAAAGCTTGGAGTTGGACTGTTTGATGATAGACTGGTGTTTTAGATAGTATTGGCCCTGGTGGGATTTAATTGAACTTGGGCCAAAGGTGGGCTGAAGTAGGTTGAAGAACATCAGCTATCCACCGTGGGATGAAAGTTCACTGATGGTATGTACTTGCGAAGTACATATTTTAGACTTTTATACGGATGAAGCCGGTGATGATTTGAACGGGGGTGTTGATGCCCGAGCCCAGGAGGTGGGATCTTGCACTTATGTCCCATGATGCCTGTCCTGCTGGCTCTGCTCACCTTCCCAGATGTGTGAAATACCCGTGTGCCATGGATACAGCAAGTGATTGTGTCTCAAAAGTCTCCGTGACTCCAAGTTTCTACCCGATCTATGCCGCGTGAGCCATGGTACCCAATCTATAACCCCCATTCTATACAACACCAGCCCCTTTTCCCTGATGTTCTTCCCCGTCGTCCCCATTGGCGGGAAGACTAACTCTCCACGATACGATTCGCCCTCGAAAAGAATGACACCATCTCCCAGCTCCTCCGAACCCCAGTAAATATACCTCCACTAACTCCCCCTTGATACACGCAAGAACACCTTAAACAAACGCATCACTCTCATCACTACCCACCACCCTCCGCCTCCGACTGCTCAAAAAAAGATCCACCATCCTCTTACTCCCCATGGCCCGCACATCCTCCCCAGACCCAAACAACCCAGCTCCACCACCACCCATATCCCCACACACCGCCTCATTCTCCTTGTTTTCGCCGCTCCCGCGTCGTCTCTCGCCCAGCTGCGCGAGGCTGCCAAACTGCCTCTCGACCGCGGCGGTGAGCCCCGGGCTGGACGCGATCGACGGCGCGAGGGGAGAGCGCCAGGAAGAGGCGGCGGGCCCGCAAAACGTCGTCTGCCCGCGGCGTCGCCGCAGTCTCGCCGTCGGAGACGGGGTCGCGAGCGGAGAACCGGTGCTGCTGTATACAGTGGGGGCCCCGTTCCGGGGGCGGATGCGGATGAGCGTCTGGGCTTGGTTCGCCCTTCTGCTCTCTGGCGATCCGAGGTCCGGCTCTCGGCCGACTTTCGGGGTCCCTGTGGACTTGGTGTGTCCGGGGAGGGGTGCGGGCGAACCCTTTGGCGTGTGATTGACAGAGACGGGAGTAGTTTGAGGTGCTCCTGGATTCGGTGCCTTGTATTGCTCCCAGGTGTAATTCGGATCATCCTTCTCCGCCGTGCTCCCTGCTTCCGGAAGAGGGATTGTCTTGACCGACCGTTGGTACGTGGACACCTTCACTACGTTGGGCTCAACGACGGCGAGAGGAGATATCGGAAGTGTGAACCGTCGAGTAGCAGGAACCGACAGTTCTTCATCCTCAACGTCCTCGTCGCCTTCGATCTGGGCGCTCTCGCGGACATGGCCGCGCCCGAAAGAAGTCTGCATGGTTGGTGACGCGAACTCGACCTCCGAAAGCCTTGACGGGGATGAGGATGGTTCGAGTTTTGCCACATTCGCGGAAAGCCAAGTTTTCCAGTCCACCGAGCTCACCGAAGATACGACTCGGTACTCAGTTGGCCGATACGTTACTGGTGGATCTGGCGATATGCTGGCATCTCCCATTATGCTGGGCGGTTCGCGAAGCTCGCTAGGCAGGGTCATCCAGACTTGGCTCGTGTTCGCCCCATCCTCACCTGTCACGCAGGAGTACATACTTTCTGAATAAGCGGCCTCATCTGGGGCCTTCGGGACTGTCCGGTGGATCTGCGTGCTGGTGTCTGATGAATCAGATCCCACCACATGAGGTCCGTGGCTTGTGGCCTCCACCATCTGCTCCATTGACTTCTGCAAAGCTCGACGGTACGGACTAGCAGTGCGAAAAAGGTGGGAATCGGGACTGCCAAAGAAGGCAGACCTCCTGTCAGATATGGTTCTCCCAGAGGGTTGTGGGCCATCAGGGCAAGGAGCGAGTTTGGCTGGAGGGATCGGGTATTTCCCATCTCCTGAAGCTTCCGGATATGCCATGTAAGAACCGCGCTTCGGTGCTTCAGTTGACCCGTCGGGTATCTCAGCATGGTTTGGATTAGCGAGCGGAAGCTGCTTAGTATCATGCAGTCTCTTTATCAGAGCCGAGTAGATACGCTGGCTGTCGACCGTAGGTCCCGGGGGAATAGGCTGCCCAGTGAAGCTTTCCTGAGATTGCAGCTGATGGTTTCCGAACCCCGGTCGTCGGTTCGACGGCGGCAGAGGCTGAGAATCGCTCTCTTTGATGATCGACAGCTGGTGTTCCTCCCCCTCACACGACTCTCGTCGTTGTTGGCTCGTGAGAGTGCTTGCGCTAGAACCTGTCCAGCTGGTCACTCTTGACTTGTCATCAGACGGTATGCGCTGCCGCTCGCTAGTGAGATCCTCCATACTTCCATTCCTGGAGTTAAAGTGAGCACTCGGATGCAGATGATGAAAAGAAGGGACTGCGGATGCCACGTTGTGGATGGAACCGCCCACATGTCGAGGCCATGTACCTTCCTGGGAGGCGGATGAATTGCGTGATCTAGTCGGCTCAGAGGCATGCGTTTTACGAGATTGGATATGTTGCTCGGGAAAGCCAGTTTCCTCCTCAGTCTTGGACAAAGTGAAGAACTTCCTCAGTCTCGTCTTCAGGGTCCTGGATGCATTTCTCGCCCTTGTCTTTAGTCCGTCCTCGCTGGACACCTTGATGCTTGGCATCCTTGTCGGCGGCGGCATGCCACTGTTTGAGCTGCTGCTACGTAGGGATCTTCTCATACCAAACTCGGCTCGTCCAGGATTGGGGCCGCGGGATATTAACGACTTGGAGTCTAGTGATTGAAATTGGGCGTGATCCTGTTGGCCATCCTCCAGAGAGTGGGAAGTATCCCGGTTGACCTTGCGACTGATCAGAGAGGCTTCACCTCTCCGGTGAGGATTGAGAAAGCTCATCGATTTTGGTGTTCGCAGAGCTGGCGGCTGTCCAGGGCGGACATTTTCCTTGTTGTCTTCGGCGGCATGAAGCCTAGAGGACGCTGGACCCCAAATGCCTCTGCTATCTCGTGTTGAATTTCGACCTGGTAACATGGACTTGGATCTGCGAATACGCCGATATGACGAAGGCGCGGATGCAATATCGTCCTCCGGGGTGTAATTTTCGTCTCCCGCGAGCAGTGCGTGTAGATAAACTTCTGAAACTGTCGAATACGGGAGTGCTGGTGCCTCCCTCGATGGTTCAGGGGGATAGGTGTCTTGGCTTATCGTTCCCTCGAGGTAATCTCGCATTTTGAGATTGCTTCTATCAGAGGATTCAAGATGTGCCTGCCTCATGTTGTTCGGCATTGTACAAGTCCGCATGCCCTTATTTGGTGTCCTCTCCTCATTAGAACACGGTCCAACAAACCTCACGCTCTGTTGCCGCCGGGTGCGTTGGTATACACCATTCCCGTTGTCCGCAGTCGCAGCATCACCCTGATGGCCCTCCTCCCGTTCGATCTGATGGCGTCGAGGAGGCGACACAGGGGGCGGAGGGAACAACGAGGTGTCTGTATTAGAGCGGTTCTTGGCTCGAGCTCGACTGAAAGCACTCTGGGCCGCACTCTGGGCGTCTCGCTGAGCTATGGCGGCGTCTAGGCGCTCGAGGTGGACGCTGTGTACTGAGGTGGTCGACTTGCGCCGGCGAAGGTCCGATTTGGACCTGGTGCTCTGTCGTCGGAGCATTTGCATAGCTGTTAGGCACGAGGTCCAGTGGCCGATGTGAGTCCAAGTCTAGACGATGGCCTAATCCTACCAAGGTAGAATATAAGGTAACAAGGTAACTGGGCTGCTTTTAAACGGATGGATACTACTGGAAAGATCCAAATTTAGTCGAGCTGTTCATCAAAACCCGTAATAGTTAAGCGTTGGCACCTTGAGCAGGGGAAGGGGATGGTACAGTACAAACCAATCCCTGGCTACGGTCGAGGGGCGACCGCCGAAATGAGCGATGGCCAAGGTTGCTTCCTCCTTGGACGGATGGCTAGGATTCGATTTTCCTTGCAGCCAACCGTGGGTAGAGGTCATCGAGATTGCTGTCTAAAGCTGGCCATGACAAGCACGGGAAAGCACGAATCATCCCCTCCATCAGTCACACGGCTATGTCCGGCTGCCTGGCACGGCAGGAACGAGGTCCCCGGATAAGCGACGAGAGGAGCATGCCAGAGAGGATGGAAGGAAATAATGTGCTATAGATGTTTGCACGAGGAACAAAGTGATCGTAGCGAGGGAACTATGCAGCCCAACCCAACTCGAGCCCATCTCTGCAGACCCAGTTGCGTGTACCGTACAATACAAGGAAATCAAAATCAATAAGCGGCACTATGGACGATGCACGCTCAGTACCTATGCCCCAAAAATAATACTGATCCCGTTACCCCGTGGCCGATAATATATAGCCTCGCTGTCCGCCCTCATGACGAAATGCCCGGACATAATGAATGATGCACCAATTTAAGCGGCAATATCCTCGAGGAACTCGTGCATTTCCTTCTCGATGATGTCGTGGATCTTCTTGGAGAACTTCCCGGCCTTCTTGGTGAAGGAAGAAACACCATGTCCAAGGTTGAAATCGTGCAGGATGGCCTCCTCGAGCTCAGTGACAGAGCCAGCGAGGCCATTGCTGACAGACTTGGGCTCGACCTTGTAGCTGCCGGCCTCAATGATGCCAGAGTAGTTGCTGCACCCTCCGCCGTTCCAGGCGAGGAGGTTAGGAGTCTCGTCGGGCATGTCGGTAAGGGCACCGACGGTGGCAATGCTGAGCATGTTGGCCTTCA
This sequence comes from Phialemonium atrogriseum, assembly GCF_030411735.1. Taxonomy (NCBI): domain Eukaryota; kingdom Fungi; phylum Ascomycota; class Sordariomycetes; order Cephalothecales; family Cephalothecaceae; genus Phialemonium; species Phialemonium atrogriseum. The sequence continues at coordinate 43,269 of NW_026848145.1, forward strand.
TCTTCTCAGGGGTGATGGGGGCAACCGAGTACTCCGACTCGCCGGCAGGCTGGAGCGAGAGGTAGTATGCGAGGAGACCGCAGATGTGGGGGGAGGCCATCGAGGTGCCGGAGATGGTGTTGGTGGCATACTTGTTGCCGATCCAGGTCGACAGGATGCTGAGGCCAGGGGCGAAGATGTCGGTGCACTTGCCGTAGTTGGAGAAGTAGGCACGGCTGTCGTCGATGCCGGAGGCTCCGACAGTAATGGCCTTCTCAGCAGCAGCAGGGGAGTAGTTGCAGGCGTCGGCGTTGTCGTTTCCGGCGGCCACGGCGAAGTGGATACCGGCGGCGACAGCAGCATTGACGACATCATCCAGAGCCTTGGTCTTGCCACCACCGAGGGACATGTTGGCAGCTGAGCCCTTGAAGCCCTTGCGCTTACCGTTCTTGGCAGCCTTGACTTGCTCGATATGGGACTTGGCGGCGAATTCAACACCGGCAACAACATCAGCCATGGTGCCAGACCCGTTAGACCTCAGCACCTTGACGGCGTAGACGGTGGCCTTCTTTGCAACACCGTATTTCTTGCCGGCGATGGTACCAGAGCAGTGGGTGCCGTGACCATTGCCATCGATATCCTCGTCGTTGGCGGGGATGGTCTTGCCCCAGCGAGCACGACCCTCGAAGTCGACGTGGTCGACATTCGTGCCGGTATCAATGACATAGACGTCTACGCCCTCGCCACCCTCTGCGGCATAGAGGTACTTGTTGAAGGTGCCGAAAGAGAGCGCATCGCGGTGCGAGACACGGGCCAAGCCCCAAGGGGACATCTTCTCAGTCTCTCCATCACACTTGGACTCCTTATGGGACATGGTATGAACGACGCTGTCTCTCTCGATGTACTCGACCTGTGGCGAGAATATTAGCATTTGACTAAGGCGATTGGTATGGGGACGGAATATCCCGCGCCTCTAGGGGCACATCGGAATCGCCACCACATGATCAAATTGCTCAACTTGATCATGCCAGATTCAGGAACATTAACCCAGGGCAAAGCCCCATGATAGCGCCAGACAGGAGCCAGGAAAGGGACTCGGAAGGGCAGGCGGTTAAGGCATGATGGCAAAAACAAACAACTTACATCAGGGTGCCTCCGGACCTGCTCGATAACTGACTCATCGAAATGGCCCGAGTAGCCCATGAAGTGCTCGCCAATCTGGTACGTGTGCTTCAGGCCGCGGAAGACATCGTCGGCAAAGGGGATCTGGCCGCGCTTCCTCAGCTCCATACGCTCCTGTTCATTGGAAGTATGGATCTGCTGGATCCAGGATTGGTGGTGCTGGGCGGACGTCTCGGAGACGTGGTTCTTGAACTTGATGAGGTACGAGTTGGGGACAACCTCTGCGTTGGAGGATGAAAGAATGGGGGCGGCGTCGCCATGGATGGTCCCATGGCTGACGGTTGGTGCCGCCACAGCATAAGCTGCCAGCGAAAGAGCGATGAGGCCTCTCATTGTGAAACAAAAGGGAGCGAAGTCGGGGAGCCTGCGACCTCAAAAAACCGGGGGTAGAATAAAACTGAAGTAAAAAAGAATCGAAACCAGTTACGATGCCTTGAGAGACTTTGATGGGGGGAGGTTTGGGGAGAGAGATGATGGATGATGGGGGCTGGGCGGATGGGGGAGATGGAAGAGGGAAGGAGGAAGCTCGGCGGATGGGGGGAAGCTGGGTAGATAAGCACATCATCAGTCATCCGGAGGCGGTTGCCAGACGATAGACACAGTACCTGAGGCAAAAGGCACGGTCCAGGATAGGCTCCGTATCTAGCCGAAAACAGTTAAGACAAGAGGCGGAGCAGCCAATGGGACTCGCCTCTTCCCCCTAGCTCGGTATGCAAGGCGATAAGAGGTCACGATGCTCAACCCTGCGCAGTAGTCGAAGCTTCTAACCAGGGCATTGAGTGACGCCAACAGCGCAATGGAAAGTGTACATATGCCGAGTTTCAGTTGCAGATTGAAGAAACAGATGCTTAGCTGAATAGACACTAGCTATGGTCGTTGAGACGCCAGATGCTCAATACAAGGAGGAGGCAGCTGGGAGCAATGTGCAAGGCTACCTATCAAGGTATCTGCCTCCTGACGTGGCGTATCCAGCGCATTTGATCCACAGGCTACAGCCCTGCCAAGGTTCGGTGGACAGTCAAGTAACTCTCATTATTCCAGGATTCTAGGTGAAACTTTCGATAAAGAGCTCCAATGCTTATTATTCACCTTGTAGGTATCTCTAGGCACGTAACGTACGCAAGTAGGTAGTAGTCACTTCCCTGGAAGCATTCCTCAAAGCAGGGTTGGGGAAGGTTGAAGCTTGCCGAGACCTTCGGTCAGATGTGCCAGTCATCAGGATGGGGCACGTGCCGGAACCCCCCCGCGTTGCCAGTTGGTAACCAGGGGCGGAGATCCCTGTCCGCGCTCTGACGCAGGTCCAGCCACCAATCGAACTCGGTGCCTGATGACTCGAACTTGAATCAAGAACTGTTGGGAGTTACAGGGCATTTGTGCACTTACTGCGGACGGGAGTCTCCGCGTAATTATACACTGGTGAAGAGGCAGCAAGGGAGGCGTCTACCCATGTGTAGAATTCTTTTGACCCATACCCAGTCAGTGCCTGTAGGACGAAAGCATCTAGGGATTACGTAGGTAGTGCACCGAATTACATCATAGGACCCTACAAGTACCTACGTTGTCAAATGTTGACAGTCCCTCCCGTTTTAGGTGTACGGCCACGCTGCTGAACTCTGAAATAGTCGGGAGCTCATACCGAGGCAACTCCAATCTACCCCTAGGTAGGTAGGTAGTAATTACCTACTGAAGGCAGCGCCCCTCGGCCCTTTGCGAACTTCGTACTGGTAGAGTTCGAGACGCCGATTACGGGAGACTCGAATGTGGGCCTTCCTTCCCTCCTCTCTGTTCTCGAGTCAGCCAACTGTTACATTGACTCGTTTGGATGGGTATAAATACGCCAACTTCATGTAAAAAAGAACCCTCAAATGCCTCAAGATGCATATATTGTTAATGGATCGTATTTCGGACAGAAACCAATGCCAAAATGATTTCTCTCCCTTGAAGCACAGCAGCATCCAAAGGCACCGAGGGGTGTTTGTAAGGAGTACCTTGTAGCGGGACTTTCTCCGCATTCTGACAGGAGCACCGCCACAGAAGCCCCTCATGAGGGGTTGCCCAATCATGTGCTCAGGACTCGATAGATGTAAGCCACAGCCTCAAGGCTGACACGCTCGGTTGATGTAGCTGGAAGAGCTAGGAAACAACACCAGTTGATCAAAGCCTCCATAACCAGGTAGCTGCACCTGGACCTGGGACTTGTCCTTGTAGGCCCGTATACCTGCATCTTTACCTACCTAGTTGCCCTCCGATACCTTCAGAATTATTTTAACACGACGCTCACTTTGCTGATCAGGATCCTCCGGCCATCCCGGCCTGAGCTCGTCCACGGAGAAGTCGAGCAACGCGCCTTCACCCTTCCATGAGGTCCTCTGCTGGCGCGAACCTAGACCCTCGATGGGTGCTGGGAATATCAACTGAAGCCGGTTTCCTGATATGAACAGACAAAGTCTACAGCTCTGAGAGCTCACGATCCAAACATGTCTTCCGCATTCCGCCGCTATCGATCATCGACCTCTGCGTCGGCCCGCCCCGCCGTATCCAAAGCGACCGAGGTGCTGCAGAGCCTCCTTGACCGCCTATCTTCGACCCTGCGATCCCCGACCAGCAATGGATTTCCCGATCTAGAGGCTCTGGTGGATGAGTCCCGCAGGATACACCAACACATTTCTGCCACAAGGCCACCCTGCCCGCCCCAGGATGACTTCCGATACCTGCGTGGCTTCCAGCTTCTGCTGGATGTGCTTCGATCCTTCTCCGGCTTCTATAACCCGCAAAAGAGGACCACCTCGGAGAAGAAATCCTTCTTCGAACTTCTCCATATCGTCCTCGCCATCCTCTCTGAGGCGTTCCGGGCGCATAGCGGGAACAGGCGGTACTTCCAACACAGAGTCGAGGGAGGTGGATGGGAGGCATTGGAGCAGATAATTGCCAGTATTGGCCTAGGTGGAAGCGACTCTGATCTTTGGACCAACTGCCAGTTGTTTGGGAAGCTGCTGTCATTCTCCCTCGACGATCAGCGGATTGACGAAGTCTGCCAGTCGGTTGCCTCGGACGCAGCAAGACAGGAGGATGCCGCGGGAGAGACAGGAGGGTTGGCCCAAGATGAACCTAGCAACGGGGGCGAGACCAGAACCGGTGCACTTGATGTGCACCGTGCCGAGGAAAGACTACGCGAGATTATCGTGCCCGGGATAGTTATCCAGACGCCGGAGATCATTCGTACTGTTGTCGGTTTTTGGGAATCGATCCCTCGAGATCGAGAAGGAGCCGTCAACCCAGCGTCGCTGATAGTCCTCACAACCCTGTCCTCTGCCGCGTCCGTCTCCTTTGCCAACCTGACTGGCCTCCATGGAACCGGGGTACTGTCGAGATTTTTGCGGCTGGCCTTCTCTCCAGACTCAAATCTTGCCGTGGCGGAGATTGATAACGTGGTGCCCCTGTGCAGGTCGTTGATGTCTCTCGGGATCAACAAACTGGCAGATGCCCAGTTTCTCCTGTCGCTCCAGGACTCGGCAGCCTCAGAATTCTGCTTGAGCATGGCTCAAAAGTACAATGGACCAACCTTCATCCAATTTGACTTGTCTCTGCATGGTCACTCGTCCATTGAGCTACCCAGCCTGGGAAGGCCATTCCCCCCTCAGTCTTCGGCTGGCTATTCCTTTACTGCTTGGATCCGTATCGACAGTTTCGATCCCGCCTCACACACCACCATCTTCGGGGTGTTTGACTCGACCCAGACTTGCTTCCTGTTGGCTTATCTGGAGAGAGATACACGTAACTTCATTCTCCAGACGTCAATGAAATCACAGAGACCGAGCGTCAGGTTCAGGTCCGTCAGGTTCAAGGAAAAGCAATGGTACCACATCGGCATTGTACATCGAAGGCCGAAAGCGATTTCTGCGAGCAAGGCATCGCTCTACGTCAATGGGGAATTCGCCGAGCAGGTCAAGTCGTCATATCCTACTCCGCCCCCCTTGTCAAATGGGAGCACCGAGAGCTTTGCCTCGTTCACATCCAATAAGGCGAACCCCGTGCAAGCCTTTATTGGGACCCCTCGGGACCTGTCTGCAAGCATAGGACCCGGCCTTGTGTCCTCCAAGTGGTCTCTTGCCTCGGCCCATCTATTCGAAGACGTGCTCAGCGATGATCTCCTTGCCGTCTACTTTCGGCTAGGACCACGTTACCAGGGGAACTTTCAGGACTGTCTTGGTGGCTTCCAGACTTATGAGGCATCTGCTGCGTTGGCGTTACGGAATGACCTGCTTCACCCGGGAAAGGAGCATTCGGATATCCTGATGGCTATTCAGGCGAAGGCCAGCTCGATCATTCCTGAAAACAAGGTGTTGATGAGCACGCTGCCAAGGGCCACCTTCCGTAGCGATGGACACTTCCTTGATACCGTCTTGTTCCGGTCGCTATCTCGAACCTCAGCCGGCAATCTTCTCCAGCTGACCACCAAAACCGGCACATCGATTGCGATCAATGCGGCTGTGCCCTGCGTCAATGACGCCCTGATCAGGTCCAATGGCGTCTCGATCACGACTGGTGACCCCGTTCTTGCAATCCCGTATCATTTCGATGACAACCTCTGGCGCCTCGGTGGCTTTACCCCCGTTGCGCTCAAACTTGTTGAAAGGGCATCCTCTGCAGACGATCTCTTGCGGTCTGTGGAACTGATGTTACACTGCATCGGCAACAGCTGGAGGAATAGCGAGGCGATGGAAAGGGATAACGGATACGCGGTCCTTAGTATGCTGCTGCGTGCGAAGATGGGATATGGGCTTTCGGCTTCCGATAATCCTCCCTTGCGCCTCCCTCTCACTAATGATGCTAGGGATAAGTTGGGCCTGCGGCTCCTGAGTCTAGTTCTCGGCTTTGTTGGCTACAACCATGCCCACCCCATCGACTCCTTTATCGTGAACCCCCTGGCATACCGCATCTTGCTGATCGACCATGAAACATGGAGGAAATCAGCACCAATAACCCAGGAGCTGTATTACAAGCAATTCGTCACCTTTGCTGTGTTCAGCAAGCACCATGAGTTTAACAGCCACAGATTGGGTAGAATGCGTAAGTGCCTGACCTGTATCCTTTCAAACTCGTGGTTGGGTTCTTTATCTTGACAGTTCTCTATTCAGGGATCATCAAGAGACTGCTAGACGCTCTGAAAGGAGAGACCATCTCCGAAGACATTCTGCCGCACTTCATGCACTCTTTCGAAAGCCTGGTCAAGTCCAACTTCAGCGCAGAGGTTCATCGATCTCTTGCTCTCTTCGTCACCTACGCCTTCCATATAACTTGGGGTTCGCAGCCTCGCACTCCAAGGCCAATGTTGCCACCAAGCAGATCGAGCACGCCCGGCATCACTCGACGCCCCGCTCTCGATCCCGCAGCCTCGGCCTCGGCCTCGGCTGCCGCCACATCCAAGTTTCTTAGGAGGAAACAACTCGGTGTCAACATTCTCGAGATGTACACGCGGATGCTCTGTGAGAAGGGGAACTTGGCCAATATACGGAAGTTTGCCAAAACCGTGACCAACAAGGTGACCCGCCGCGACGAACCGGACAAGAAGGCCTACGAGCTAACGGCGGTCCAGTGGCTCCTCTATCTCCTCGCTGAAGATGACCCGGAGATCGTGGTATACGGTACTAAGATCCTCGCGAGGCTCCTCGTCACCCAACCACCGGGTTACACGTCCAAGTTCTCAAGCAAGACCGGTGGGTTCTGGATCATGGCGCACCGGCTCAAGCAGTGGTGGGACATTCCCACACTATGGTCGATTCTCTTCGGCATCATGTTCGGTGTTGATGTCGCTGGGATCGACTTCGACCGGCCATTCGAGTTCTTTAGCCTGCTGGAGATCTTTGGTGACTGTCGTGTTGTGTTCCCCGATGTTCTACCTGTCATAACAGCCATGCTGCAGCACGGACTTCGGGACATTCTCAAGTATCAAGATGACCCCGATTCTCCTGCCTTTGACCACGGTGCAACAGAAAATCCGCAACAACAGACTTCCGAGGCAAGCAATAGTCGACTGCCGTCGAGATCGATGGAATTGGCGAAAGAACTCGAGTCGCGACGTAAGTTCTCTCCGTGGGAGGTGACCGGCATGTGCTAACCGAGAGACCAGAAACGCCCTTGCCCGACAGGGAGAGAGTCGCAAGCCATGCCAATATCCTCCAGAGTGTTGTCCGGTTCCTGGCGGATATGCATTCCCGTTCGGCCAGCTTCAGGGACTTTGCCTTGTCTTCCGACTATGTCCAGCTCCTGCTCGCGGCTCTCTATCCCATCATTGTCAGCGCTGACCCCGTCACGCCAGAGACGGAGCTTGACTCGAAAGACTCATCGCTCACCTTCGAGGGCGGCGATGTCATCATTCGCCCAGTACCAGGATCGTCATCGACGGCAACCCCCATCGTCCGCACTACGAATGTCGCTTCGTCTTCGGAACCATATCCGCCATCATCACCATCTCTCGCGCGTGGGACCCCTCTTCGCAGGCCGTCGTCCTTCATCCTTGTGACCTCACAGAAGTCCCCTCATACTCCGAGCCCAGCACGCTTGTCGCATGTAATGTCTCCCAAGAAAAAGGTTGCGACGCAGCAGATTAGCAACGGCGTCTTGGATGGCCTCATGGAGCTGGTTATCGGCGTCTTTACGGACCAGATCTTGGTGCGCAAGGAGTTCCCCGGCTTCGGGCTGTTTCTGAAAGTACCCCCTGGGTTCCAAGAACACCAAGCCTACTTTGAGTCCTACATCTTGCGCAACACCATCGCCCACCTTGGAAGTGCTGTCCAGTTGAACAACAGGCTTCTTCTGGAGCCTAAGATTCTGCAGAACATGGCTCGCTTCAACCTCCACATGGTGGAAGCCATCTTCGAAGGCTGGTTCATCAACGGGGCAGAGGCCATGGTGGATTTCACAGGCATGCTGCTGGAATACCTGCAGCGGACCGAGGTGGCATCGATGAAGGTTGTTCGCCTCTGCAGTTCAGCAGTGTCCACGATCCGTATCTCTTTCCTTAAACTAGTCCTCCTCAAGCTCTCGGATATGGACGACCCCCAAACGACAGATGTCGACGCCATTGCGATAATGGGGAAGATGATGTACTGGCAAACGGTTCTCCTCGGTTGCCTGTCGACGGATGACGATTATATGAAACTGCTTTGGTATCAACTCTACAACAAGCTGATCGACTCTCGGGATCCCATCAGGCTTGCTGCCTCAAATCTATGGCGGATAATGCTGGTGCAGAGGCCCGAAGAGTCGACGATACTCCTGCGGCAGTGCATGGCGCCGGATCGGCAGCAACTGACGAATGGCTTTCGCCAGCTAACAGAGCTGGATGATGCCACCTTTGTGGAATGGGTGGACCAGAATAGGCCGTCCCTCGACGTTTCCTTCTTCGGTGGCATGTCGAAGACCTGGGAGGAGTTTGTCGCCGCTGAGAACCAGCGCACTGCCGACACTGCCAGGTCGCGCTTGAAGAATCGAAAAGACAAATTGAGACAGTGGCATGCGGAACGTGTCGGCCGCGAAAGCATACTCCTTAGGCACGAGATGGCGAATGGTGCCTGGATGAAGAGCATATACTGCTCCGAGCACTCCAAGCACCAGAGGCTACTGCAAGACCAGCAAGATGATAACATATTTTTGGGCTCAGCCTTTGCCAAGATGGACCGGGACTTGCGTCGCCCCGGCGGCGTCTTCAGCGAGCCAATGTCAATCAAGTGGAAGCTCGATCGGACAGAGGGCCGGAACCGCATGCGGCTCAGAATGCTCCCGGAGTACCCGTCCCAACAGCAAGAATACCTGCCAAAACAAGACTATCAACCGAAGCGGAGGGCCACAGAGCCAACACCGCCTGCATCCTTTTTGAAACCGAACACGACCGTTGGCCAGCCCTCCCCAAGCCAGGGGCTGGTGAAAACAGCAGCTTCCTCGTCCCGCGTCAGCATTGGGGTGGATGCGAGCAAGGATAACACAACCCTATCTGCGGAGCCGGAAGGCCCGGCACATGCATCTGAATCGCAAAGTGTAGCTCCGGAGGACGACTTCGAGCTCGTGGACGATCCCAATGATCCGGACGCTGACGACGCTTTCGAGGACAAGAACCGAAAGGTGAGGAGGCGACTTGAACACGACGATTCCATTCAGCAGGTCTACAACATCTCTCGCATCATCGGTCTCGAGGCCTGCGAAGGGATCCTAATCATCGGGAAAGGGGCACTCTATATCATGGACAACTTGTTCAGGAACGCGGATGCAGAGATTATAGACGTGTGGCAAGCGCCGGACGAAGAACGCGACCCATTCTCCATTATCATCCAGGGTTCCGGAGACAAGAACGCGCAAGGGCGGAAGCAGAGTTCCAGTATCAGCGAACAGGAGTCGCGTAGTTGGCGATTCCACGATGTTCTCGGCATCTCAAAGAGACGCTTCCTGTTCCGGGATGTGGCGATCGAACTCTTCTTCACAGACGGTCGCAGCTATCTCCTCACCGCGATGAACGCCACTGTCAGGGATGAGATCTACGTGAGGTTGATGGCCAAGACGCGCCACACCAGCGGGCCCAACTCGCTGCCCAACCCGGAGGATGCCTGGCGCCTGGAGGCCCTGAAGTTCAACGAGGATGGGCCCCAAACCCTGGGGTCCAAGTTTGGCAGCATCTTCAACGCATCCCCCTGGAACCCCATGATGCGGCGTTGGCAGAAGGGGGAAATGTCAAACTTCCACTACCTCATGCTCATCAACACACTGGCGGGCCGGACCTTCAATGACCTCACCCAGTACCCGGTGTTCCCCTGGGTATTGGCCGACTACACCAGCGAGGAGCTCGATCTCGAGGACCCGGCCACCTTCAGGGATCTCTCGAAGCCCATGGGCGCGCAGTCCGCGACACGGCAAGCGGACTACACGGTGCGATACGACAGCCTGAAGGAGATAGGCGAGGTGCCGTTCCATTATGGCACGCACTACTCATCCGCCATGATCGTCTCATCGTATCTGATCCGACTGCCGCCGTTTGTGAAGTCGTACATCCTGCTGCAGGGCGGCCATTTCGACCACCCGGATAGGCTCTTCTTCTCAATCGCCGCCACGTGGACTTCGGCGTCCAAGGACAATGGGGCCGATGTGCGCGAGCTGATTCCCGAGTTCTTCTACTTGCCCGAGTTCCTCACCAATCTGAACGGGTACGATTTCGGCGTGCGCCAGGGGAAGGGCGGCAGAGTGGACAACGTCGTCCTCCCACCGTGGGCAAAGGGAGACCCCAAGATCTTCATTGCGAAACACCGCGAGGCGCTGGAGAGCCCTTATGTCAGTCAGCACCTCCACGAGTGGATTGACCTGGTCTTTGGCTTCAAGCAGCGGGGAGAGGCAGCTGTCGAGAACTTGAACGTGTTCCATCACCTCTCATACAGGGGCGCCCGGGATCTGGACAACATCACCGACCCCGAGGAGAGGAGAATCATAACCGGCATTATCCACAACTTTGGCCAGACGCCTCACCAGCTGTTTACCCGCCCTCACCCGGCGAGGGAACATAATCGATGCCCCATCAAGCGGCTCGACTCGTCCGTCCCTGAGCTCACGAAACTGCCGCACCCGCTCTTGGAGAGCCACGAGCGAGTTGCATCCCTCGTCTACGTGCCGAAACTCGACCGCCTGCTCTGCGCGTCACCTTTCCGCCTAAATCTCCCGCCCCAGTATGACAAGTTCCTGGAATGGGGATACGCCGACAACAGCGTTCGATTCTACTTCAGCGACAACAGGAAGCCCGCGGGCCTCTTTGAGAACCTGCACATCGGGCAGATATCGGCCCTCAATTTTGCCGATTCCAAGACCCTCGTCACGGCCGGAGAAGACTGCGTCGTGTCCGTCTACAGGGTGCACTCGACGCCGGGGAAGGCCGTCGAGCTCGTACCCCGGTCGTCGCTCTTCGGGCATAAGATGCCCGTCACCACGATCGCGGTGTCCAAGTCCCTCAGCACCTTCGTCACGGTGTCCCAGGACGGGATCGCCTTCGTCTGGGACCTCAACCGGCTCGAGTTCATCCGGAGGCTGCCGCTAGCCCGCCCCGTCGAGTGCGCCAGGATCCACGATGTCACGGGGGAGATCATGCTGTGCAGCGGGCCCAATGTGCTGCTGTACTCGCTCAACGGCGACCAGATCCTCGACCAGAACGTGTGTGGCGCCGAGGGCCCCGACGACTTCGTGCACTCGTGCGCCTTCTACGAGGGCGCCGGCAACGAGTGGCTCGAGGACTTCCTCGTCTTCACGGGCCACAAGCGGGGCCGTGTCAACGTCTGGAGGAAGACGGCCGGGGGAAATGGGCGCTGGGTCCTGGAGTTCTTGAGGAGGCTGGACCATGTCGACCCGAAGAGCGAGTCGGGCGCCAACTTTGACGCCCCCATCACTTGCATCACGCCGATGCCCCAGATGGTCTACACGGGAGATGACGATGGTCGGGTGGTAAGTCTTACTTAAAGTCGGGGCTGGTGACCTGACTGGTGAAAAACAGCTGCTGACGAGAGACATGCATAGTACGAGTGGAACTTGATACAGAGAGAACGGTAGGGCCGCTCCTTCGACAGGAAGTTCGCCTGCCTCCGGACGGGCGACGCTTCAAGCGGCTGGCAGGACCTGATGCCCAATCCTCGGGCGTTGTGGGGCATTCGTAGATAGCTTTGGAAACCATCGAAGCGGCATGGCAAATGGTAAAAAGGATAGGACAACTGGCAAATGGGCGTGGGAATCCCTTCATTTTCCTTTTTTGGTTGTTTTTGCGCAGTTAAAGAGGGGGGTTCGCCCAGTGGATATCTAGACCATCAGCAGACAAGAAAAAGCGTAGAATCAAAAAGCATCCCTTCCACAGAGACTCGCTCCCATCTCCGGCTCGCAACGAATCGTAGCCTGTCGTTAGGACTCGGCTTGCCGCAGCGCAACCCCTGAAGGTGGGTTGGCAATCATGGGTAGGTAGTAGGTAACTTTGTGCAATTTACACACCAGGGGCAGGCAGCGCCATTGACGGTATTCGCAATGCTTTTTCAACCTGCCAATCGCACCCACCCCCCCGCAACGCCAACCCTATGTACAGTTTGGTACAGCTCTTTCTACCCCTTTCTCGCGGCCCCTCAATCATCGCACCTCCGCTCGCTATTCCTCGCCGTCGTCGTAGCCCGTCAACATTTTTCTCGGGCCGGAGGGGACTATTTGACGCAAAAGAGAACGAGTCAGCATCGCGTACAGAACAAACCAATTTACCTCCTCTTCCATAACAGTGGAGCTCCCGGACGGGCCCGGGGGGGGGGGGGGGGGGACGGAATGGTCTCCTTACTGGGATAGGTCATGGGGATCGGGGCGGCGTCGTGGTCGCCGATGGCCCGGCGGATGGGCGGCACGGTGGCCAGGCTGAGCGGGCCCGCGGCGCCGATCACGATGGACCAGAAGTAGGCCGGCTTTTCGCGCGCTGCCCACCGGCAGTACCGGATCGGGCCGGCCCAGAAGCGTGGGAGGGCGGTAGACATATTGTATTGTGTGGTTCTGGTGAGGCGGGGGAGGACGGCCGGGGAGGAAGAATCGCTGCCGGGAGAAGGGGGTTTTAGCTTTGATCGAGAACCTGGGGTTGGGGAGGGCTCACGTCGATTGGCTGAGTGCCCGGTTGGAGGATTGGCTGGCCTGGAGCGGCGGAATGTCCTCTATACGGGGGTTTGTCTTGGGCTGTGCAGTCAGTGATGCGATGGAGAGCTTCATCAATTGTCGGCAGGAACTCGGGAATTAATCCGAGGGCCCCCACTGACAATTGATCCATATTAGGTAGCCCGGAAAAACAATCCCTGTCAAAAAGGTACGGACCACCTTAGGTAGGCCAAGTCTTGGCAAAGGGCTACGTATGCTGAAAGCTCCAGAAGGCTGAGAGCTCTCACTGTTTGCACGCGTGGCATGAACTAACTACGGTGTCGCGGATGTCGATTTCTTCCCACCTCTGACTTTCCAATTGGGTTTTCTCTGTTTTCGCCCGCAAATCTAAGGAGAGACAGAGGAGAGCCGCCACACATTTTTTGCGCATCCTCCATCCTCCGACAATGAAGTCACTCCTTTGTTTTTTCGCCCTCTTGCTGGCCTCGCTGGTCTCCGCCATAAGCTCGACCGGCGACCGGCTGTTGGCCATTTTCGACGATATTGAAGAGAAGGCCAGCTATTCCAAGTTTCTGGGAGATTTGGAAAGTCAGTTTTCCCACTTTGCTTATATCCTATGGAACCCGCGACTCACCAATTGAACACAGGCAGGGGATTCAAGATCACATTCGAGACACCCAAGAGCGAGTCCGTGTCCCTCTTCCACCTCGGAGAGCGGTCTTACGACCATGTTATCTTCTTCCCGACTAGGTCAAAGGGTATATATGCCGTCCTGCCATGGCCGTATCTCCACGGCAGTATAGGCGAAAGAGCACAGCCGGGCTAACCAGAACCGCCGTCCCCTAGGTCTTGGGCCTAACTTGACCCCGAATCTCCTCCTCCAATTCATCAATGCAAAAGGCAACATCCTCCTGGCCCTCTCCTCAAGCAACCCAACCCCAACCAGCCTGGTCTCCCTCCTCGCCGAGCTCGACATCCAGCTCCCCGCCGACCGCACCGGCCTCGTGGTCGACCACTTCAACTACGACTCCGCCAGCGCCTCGGACCTCCACGACGTGCTCGTCCTGCCTCCCCCGGGCCCCATCCGGCCGGACGTCAAGGACTTCTTCGGCGGCGCCTCCGCCTCCTCGGGCGCCCTGCTGGCCTTCCCGCGCGGCGTGGGCGCGACGCTGGGCTCGGGCCCGCTGCTGACGCCCGTCGTGCGCGCCCCGGCCACGGCCTACAGCTACAACCCCAAGGAGCAGGGCGAGGCGCTGGACGAGGTCTTCGCCGCCGGCGAGCAGCTGAGCCTGGTGTCGGCGGTGCAGGCGCGCAACTCGGCCCGCCTCGCCCTCGTCGGCTCGGCTGAGATGCTGCAGGACAAGTGGTTCGACGCAAAGGTGCGCAGGGCCGGCGACAAGGCCGACAGCCCAACCGGCAACCGCGAGTTCGCCAAGACGGTCGCCGGCTGGGCGTTCAAGGAGATCGGCGTGCTGAAGGTCAACTGGGTTGAGCACCGCCTCGACGAAGACGCGGCCGAGACGAACCCCAAGATCTACCGGATCAAGAACGATGTGGTAAGTGGCTACATTTCTTTACCTGCACCCCCGCTTATTTTTTGACAATGACATGAATCGTCTGGCTAAACACAAACTACCCGTCTCAAGACCTACACCATCTCCCTCTCCGAGTGGTCCTGGGACAAGTGGACCGCCTTCAACGTCCCCGCCCACGACGCCCTCCAGCTCGAGTTCTCCATGCTCTCGCCCTTCCACCGCGTGCCGCTCGTCGCCGACGCGTCCCGCTCGGACCCCAAGGCCGGGGCGGCCGCCTACTCGGCGTCGCTCCGGCTGCCGGACCAGCACGGCATCTTCAACTTCGTCGTCAACTACAAGCGGCCCTTCCTCACAGCCGTCGAGGAGAAGCACACCGTCTCGGTCCGCCACATGGCCCACGACGAGTGGCCGCGCAGCTACGCCATCAGCGGCGCGTGGCCCTGGCTCGCGGGCATCGGCGCCACCGTCGCCGGCTGGCTGGCGTTTGTGGCCGTGTGGATGTTCAGCAAGCCCGTGGCGGGGCAGAGGGGTAGCAAGAAGACGCAGTGAAAGGAGGGAGGGGGAAGAATGAGTGTGGAGGCGATCGAGGTAGGTAGCTCTACACAGTTTAGGTGGTAGGCTACTTTGTACAATGTGGATACACATCACCCAAGATACACTGGAAGGGCCATAGAGCCTGGGTCTCTAAAACGGCGAGGGGGGGAATGTGTTATGGTTTTGATTTGAAATAGATGCAATACTGCGGTCCTGCTGCTATGATTTCCCTGTCTCCGAGTCGTCCTGCTTGATGCGCATCCTCTCATAATCAGGACCCTTCGTATCTGCGAACCTCCATCACCCATCTCACCTTATTCAGATCTTCAAAGTACAAGCAACAAGGGGAAGGTAGGTGCAGGGTAGGAAGGGATATGAATATCAGGGGGAAAGTGACCAGGCCCTCAGATTAGCTCTCTTGTGTTCTCACTGACAACCGGAAGCGATGGGGAGGCGAACGGGTTCGCGACCATCGTCCACGCTTTGCAGCGGGACGGACAGCAGCAATCCCGCAGACTCCCCAAGCTCGGCTGTCTGCAAATTTGGCTTTTTGGTCCGTTGGTCATCATAGGGCGTAATGTCATCCTGTCCAGGATAGTTACACGAGTAAACAAGAGAAACATCAAAACGGGTCCGTCTTCCCACACCCGCCGAACTCGGCAGGCCGGTGAACCCGATGCTCGTCCAGCACCGCGCCGCGTCCGATTGAAAACTATTTGTTGCGATCATGGGGCGCAGCTCAAAGCAATCGTCTCTCGCCTGGGGCGGAAAGGGTCCGACGATGCTGGCGCGCCCTCGGCGGTTTCAGATGTCGTCATTGCGGCGATGGTGCTGATGAACGCTCGGTGGCTTTGCCGAGAGGGGCGGGTGAGAAAGACGGACCAGTTTTAGTGAACTCTGCTTGTAGGGAACTACCCAGAGGGGAGACGGGGTCTGCTCAGATCTCTGTTCTTGAATTGCTCTCATATCCGCCAAGCTGACAGACTGCCAAGCTGGGGTCAAGCGGGGGACTGGGTTCAGTCCCTAGGTATCTTCACCGCAGGCATTGGGATGAGGACGGTAACGAGCTAGAGGGAGTGTTTTCGTTGGACAGGTGCTGAAATTTGGAACAAGCAACAGAGGTATTGGGAGGATGAGGTAGCAGCGTGGAAATGCAGTGCTCTGCTGTGCAGATACTGGTATTTCGAGCCAGTGAGAGTGGAAATGGAAAACCGAAATGTGATGGATCCCCGAAGATGTGGGTTGGTAGAAGTTGGGCCAGGGCGAGAGGTGATAATGACATGAAATTCCATGCGCAACAAGGCCCGGATATCTGTCCTGGGTCCTAAGATTGCATATCGACGCCCTGACCCAACGAGGAAAAGGAAGAGTGCAAATATGGGCAGACGTGGGAGATGGCCCATATCAGTGTGAAAAAGCAGAAGCCCGCGAGTCGGGTTGGTTGCTCGTGGAAATTTTGGTGGCTGTAGCAGGTGAATGAGAAAGCGAGAAGGAAACGCGCGATGGAAGTTAGGTGGTGAAGACGTGGACGTGACGGGCTAAAACAGGTACCTAGGTACCTAGGCAGCTTGGAGGCTGTGGCAAACGTCGCATTGATTGGCTAGGGAAAGGTGCAAGCCACAGCCGCCACACGTCTGAATTTCGCAAGGCTGAGAATTCAAGACTACCTACATACTTTGAGAAGGCCCAACAAGCTACTCCAACTTCCGCTACTCTCGCCCGACCCTCCCTCCTGACTCTCACCACCCCGAATATCTCAAGATGGTAAGTCCAAGCCTTCTCCCTGGCCGGCACGGCAGTGTCGGGCGCATAGCTAACCCTTGCCCCCCTGCGTAGGCCCGTAACTCTGAAAAAGCGCAGTCGATGCTCTTCCGGTTCCGCGAGGCGCAAGCCGCGGACCTGGGGATCATCGACGCCGGGCGGTCGCGGCGGCCGCGCAGCATCACGGATCAGGACAACGTACCGGCGTGCGAAAAATGGCGGGGCCAGGTGCTGAAGGAGGTGTCGCGCAAGGTGTCCAAGATCCAGGACCCGGCGCTCAGCGACTACCAGGTCCGGGACCTGAACGACGAGATCAACAAGCTGATGCGCGAGAAGCACATGTGGGAGGTACAGATACGGAACCTCGGCGGGCCGAACTACATGCGCGGCGGCGGCGGCGGCAAGATGTACGACGAGACGGGCCGCGAGATTCCGGGCGTCGGTGGGAAGGGGTACAAGTACTTTGGCCGCGCGAGGGACCTGCCAGGCGTGAAGGAACTGTTCGACGCCGCGAGGGCGCGCGCCACCGATTCGGAGAAGCCGCTCGAGGCGAGGGACGACCTGAGGAAGCAGGTCGACGCCGCGTACTACGGCTACGCGCCCGGCGAGGAGGATGAGAACCTGCTGGCATACGAGGCGTCGAGGGAGATGGAGGCATTTGAGCACCTTGCCAAGACGGGCGCCAAGGAGCCGCCCGCGGGCTGGGAACCCTTGCCGGGGGATTCCGGCGACGGGCAGGCCTGGGAACTGCCGACGTTGGAGGAGGTTCAGGAGGAGCTGGTCAACCGGCGGAGACAGAGGCTACTGGATCAATTATAGGGCTCCGGAAGGTGTGATGCCTATGACTCTCTCTTTCATGGCTGCGGTGTGCCCCGGATCGTGTGTTGTGCTTCCGGCCACGGCTCTCCACCGCGCGACCTCTCATGACCTTTTAGGAGTTGGGGTTCTAAAGACCCGGCCAGGCGTTAGGATTTCATATGGGAAATTTTGGTACTCATTCTATGTACACGTTGAAAGTGCATCTGTATTGGTACAAGGTGCTCGGGGTTTAACTATGTTAGGAAATGACGACGTAGCAGACAAACTAGGGGGTGACGAGCATCTCATCGATATTGCGCTTGATGTCTTGCCGTTGGAGGCACTGCTCATGGTTCCCCGGGTCTGCTTAATCCTACTTTCATTGAACAGGTTATTTGCAACAAGTAAGCTCACTACTGATGGCAAGGAACCATGCCGTGTGTGTATGTGCGTGTGTAATATAAAGCCACTTAATTTAACCAACATTGGTTATAGCTTAAGCTAATCAGGGAGACCTGTCGTCTCCCTTCGCCGTCATCTCCTTTCGCCGTCACATCTTCGCCTTCCTTTTACTTTCTCCCAACCCCGAGCTCTTTGCCAAGCTGTCGCCTCCAGCTGAGTTGTTGTCTGGCAAGATGGAAAGACCAAGCGACCACTGGCAGGGTTTTGCCACTCTGACTCCAGATTCCGACAAATATAAGCGAATCCGGCTCCTCCTCTCCTCGGCAAACTTCGAATATCTGAAGACACGCGGGACAGAGTCGCGGAGGGGACATCAGCCGGACTTGGCCCCGCATGTCACTTGCAGCGTCAATCTGACACATCTTGCATGTGGTTTCAACAATCTGGTCCTGGAACTCGCATTTTCCGACAATGTGTGCTGGATCGCTCGAATCCCGCATCAAGCCTTCGACGACGGCGATAGAACCTCGATGCTCAGCGAGATTGCTACCATGAGGATAATCCAACAACAAACCACCATCCCGATCCCTCGGGTTTTTGACTTTGACACGTTTGCAGACCAACCATTTGGCTACCCGTACGTTTTCATCGAGTACTTGGGTGGCCGACCCTTCCGAGTGGGCTGGCGACAACCATACCTCACCAATACCATAGCAAAGTCGCCAAGCAGCTTGCAAACGTCTTCTCCGAACTCCAGAATCTGACCTTCAGCCGCATTGGGCGCCTTTGGTGTGGAGAAAATGCCGATCAGCCCGTCGAGATCGTGCCCATGGCCTGGCACTCTTCGCCTGGGCCCCTGGAAACTTCGCTTGAATATTTCTACAACCAGAGACAGGGGTAAAAATCGGGAAATAATCGCTATGCATCCAGATGACCCAGGCTGGCTGACGGCATGTTGGGTGCTGAAAACGGCTCTAACCCACATTATCATTGAGGATAGAGTCCGAGGCCCCTTTCCCCTGTGTCATCTCGACCTGCATCTCGGCAACATGCTCTTTGACAGCGAGTACAACCTGACGGGAATCATCGATTGGAGCAGTGCCCAGGCTGCCCCTCTCGAGCAGTTGTCGGTCTTCCCAGAATTTGTCACCTTCCCAGGCTTATCAGACGACGAGAATCGACCCATCGTTGAGCTGAAGAATCTCGTCGTCGAGTCTATAAGGGAAAGGGAACGAGATCAAGAAAAGAGACCGCCGCTGGATGATCTAGGGGTGGACACTGCACTGCACCCGAATCTTATTTCCCTTTCCACCTACATGGCTTCTGAGAGTGCCGAGGTCACTTATCGTCAGTACATGGCTTCGCCAAGAGGAAGACTCTGGGCCGGCAAGATGGTTGCGAAGCTCATCTACGGAAAGAGTGTTACTTGGGAACAGCTGAGGGAGGTATACGGCACTATGCCGCTTTTCTAGACACGAATAGCCCCTTCTCTTATTTAGTCTGTAAAATATTATCGCTCAGTATAGACCATATTTGACGTACTGCTTCTTAATGTCGGTTTTCCTAGAGCAAGCCACAACAAGACAATCTCTCGGGGAGCCAACCTCAGAACTTGGCGATATTAGACTACACTAGCTGTCACACTCCCTAACGCCGACCCATGATTCAACTATGCTCGTCCGGATGTAGACCATAGTCCCATTACTAGAACAAGCAGAAATAGGCTTTGAAGAAGCAAACGCCACCAACCAAGCCAAGGCCCTACCCACTACCTCTTACATATCAGCAGTGAACTTTCCAGTTCTCTTTGATCCACCCCGCCATCAGATCCGTAAAGGTTCCATTGGTATAGAGGCCGATGTCTCTCTCGGCAAAGTCTCCTCCACTAAACTTCAAGGCCAAGAGGACCCAAGGTTGGATGAAGTCGAAAAACACAAGATCAACAGTCTCTGGCGTGCCATCAGCCGGGAAGTCAATTTCGGCTTGAATGCAGTTCGGGACAGTATAGAAGTTTATTGGAGAATGAACAGCGTCGTCACCGTCACTGCCAATATCATCCTTGGTGGTATATCCGGGGATAAGATTGGGCTTTCTTTCGGAGTCATCGCCGAGTGGCTTCTGGCCACCCGCTTCCATACCAAAGTCATCGGGTGGGGTTTGCTGAACATCATGGACAATGGATTCCTTGATCACGAGCTGCTCGGGAATTGACATAAACCTCGAGTCGAGGAGACCCGGGGTATCGAGGATGGTCCCGCCGTTGTTCAGGATCTTGATGACTTTCATGGCCACCTCGTACGGGACGTCCGGGACAAATTTCAGCACGCTCAGGAAAGGGGAAATGATATACGTTGTATCCTTCGTAAAACCGCCTTTGAAGATGTCGAACCGGATGGCGCCAGTGTTCATGATGGCGAGTCGTGGGGTATTCTTTCGGTCCTCGTTGACAATAACGTCCGGGAGGACCTCGTCCTGCAGCCAGCTATAAATGCTATCGGGACCTGGGTAGGGTGTTCTCGTCATCCAGAGGTCCCGTGGTGCACAGCCAAATGTGTGGTCCAGATTGAGAGCTTTCCTGGCGTTCGCAATCATGCTGGTAACATTGCGCCCATGTTCCGTTGGGAACGTCGATTCGTTCAAGCCAGTATGATGATATAGACCCAACAGGTTATTGTCGATGTATCTGCGGTGGAAAGTTACAGACGTTGTTGACACGTCTTTAGCCGCCTTGGAGATGCCGTCGATAGACATCCAGCCGATGGTTTCAAAGTACCTCCCGCTCCCCAAAGCGAAGGATTTTGCATCATAGCTTACTGCGTCTCTCACATGAACGTGGCCGCAGAAAAATGCGATCGGGGTGAACCAATTCTGCTTCCGTATCGCCGTATAGATATCCTTGAACTCCTGCATCCGGGCCCCTACATGGCCAATCACAACAAATACGTCCGGATTTTCCCTGATGGCCTGCTGGAACCACTTCTCCTGTATCGTCTCTCGCACTGGTTGAACAATAGTGTTGTTTGCATTCCCGGTGAAGTCGAAAAGGAAGCCGAAGGCGACAATATCGAGCCCCTGGTTCTTTGTCTTGAACTTCCTATATCGCTGTGCCATAGGAATTCTCTCGCCCGACTCGGGATGGATGTAATCGAGATTCGAGGCGACGTAATTGTCCTTGAAGTTCGGCACCGTGTGCTCGTGTTCTCCATCAGCACTGGAGGCTTGGTAGAGTTCGTGGTTCCCGGTGCAGATGATATCAATATCCTGCTCCTTGAATATATCGTAGTAGTATTCGCCTTTGGGATCCGACGCATCGTAGAGACCATTGCCCTCTACTCGGTCTCCGGTGTCAACGAGGAGGAGATCCCGCCCTTCCTCGTCGGCTCTCCTTCTTAGGTGCTCCGCGAAGGAGACATAGTCGCCCCAGTCGGCGGAATACTGCGATTCTTGGAGATGGCCGCCGTGCCAGCCGTGCGTGTCGGTCGTGTGAAGGAAGTTCAGTTGACCCCATTGCAGATCTCGCATGGGCGCTTCAACAGGGCCCACGGCGCCTGGCTGTGCTGCCCTCGCAACGGAGACGAGGACTCCACCAATAAGGGTGGCTGCAAGAGCCATGATCTCTGCAATGGATGGCTCGACTGAATATTATGGTTCGTGCCCTTGGAAAGGAAGAAGGTAAGACGCGAGAGGTGATGGTTATTGGGATGACGCACTCAGGCGAAGCACAGTAACGGGCTATCAAGGTCCCAAGCACAGGCCTCATTTCTGAGATAGTTATTCAAGTCCCTTCCTCTAAACGTAACCTACCTCACCCATAAGCACACAGCTGCAAGAAAAGTGTCCATATAGGCCAGTCGAAGCTAAAAGGGCACCTCGCGTAGCCCTAAATCATCAATTAGACAAGCTTTAAGGGCGGTCTTGCGTTCCTCAATGTTAAAATTCCTAATATTTGGAGCTCATTTCTCTGGAGGCTGGTACTTCTGACCCTAACAGTTTCTATCCCATGCCATTGCATTTGGTCAGTGCGATGGCGGACCTTGATAGCCAGAGACCCGTGGTTCACCGCCTTTACAGGGGTTAGCCGCTGTTACTCACGCTAGTGGGCAGATTCTGCCGGTATTCAGGGCGGTGAGATCGCCCTTTACTACGTAGGGCCTCGACGCGGGCGGTTATATCCTTGTTCTCAAGTTTATGAGGCTCTTCGGAATGCCACTTTACCCAAAGAGAACCTTCGTCTCACCCTGGTCCTTGCCACAATAAAAGAAGCGAGCTTCAAGTGGAAATCTCAATATCGCATCGTAGTCACGAAACCTCCCTGTAGATGGCTGCAAACATGCGGCAGCCAGCCAGCACTCGACAGAGTTGGCAGCAATGTGCATCGACAGGAACGCTAAGCTGCAGAGAAGCATCTTCCGATATATCGTGCGACGCCAGTTCCCCGACAAGGTATCCGACAAGCATGCTCCATGGCGTGCGTTTCTGAAACCACCAAGTTAGAGTCTGGCACCCGGCTCTGGATGCCGCCTCGTCTTGTTAATCCCTCGACCCCGAGTATGGCGAGCCCCGGGGGCCTCTTTCTGGTTCCGTCCTGTCCTGTCACCTTCGATATCCGTAAGGACTCGTTGACCGTATCGGTCAGTTGCTTCAACACTATCCATTCTTAACGCACCCGCCAGCCGTCAGCAACGTTGATGGGATAATCAACGGGGTAACTTGTAGGTGCCAGAGAAAGTAAAAACCCTCCCAATCCTGCTTAGGTTGAACATAACCTTTGTGAAATCGCGAAGGGACGATGTTTATGAGATCCTCAGCGGAGTTTGAGTTGTCAGTAGCTTGCCGCGGTGAAACTCTCAACGCACACTGACCAAGTCGGGGTTCTGGAAAGAAAATCCGTGCGTGACGAGTAAGAGATCTGCACGACCTTCCCAAGAGCAGGCTTTGCATTGACTTTCAAAAGAGTATGCGTATTCTACCAACACCTTGGTTTAGCCTGGATACTGGGCAGTTGAGGTGGCGAACAGAAACTTGTTGAAAGCTGCAGCTGCTTAGGCCTTCAGTTTCGCAGGTTATCTGGTGGGTCGGTGACATTTTGTATTATACACAGTATCCATTTTCGCCGTTAGGGTTGAGTCGATGATGTACGGATTGCTGCGGATGGATTAGGTGCAGTTGTGAAAGCAGTTGTGAAAACCAGCCAATGACCATTTCATCTGTTGTATGTAGGTACATACTGCACTTTGTACGTGCCCCATATCGCAATTATGCTCGGCAAGGCAGGAGCTGTGAGCCTGTGAGTTTTCATAATGATGGCTTGGTTGAACTCGACTTCACATACATAAGGCGATGTTGCTGTGCCGTGGCACCACTAACATGGGGATTGGATGGAAACTCCATGCCGCCGCGGAACCTAGTGTGGATCACCCCTCTTCCGTTATCGCTCTATCAGGACTCCGCGGTAATGCGTTCCTTTGTTCCATGTACTCAGCATACGCTCATATAGCCCTATCAAAAGTCCGACAAACTCGGGTTACGGATACCACCCAGAAGTGCGTCATTAGGTACCCAGGTACGTCTGTAGCTGCAGCAGGACCCCGCCCCTGAGAGCAACTCGAAAGTTAGCGCCCCGCATCCCCCCTCTCTAGCCATCACGATCACGTAGGTAGGTATGGGGTGCAGCTCGCTGGCCAGGCTCCCTCCCTTTGCTGCGGCGCAATCCGTTTCCCAGGAAGGAAGCTGAACAAGTCTACCTACATCTGGCTGCGCTGAATCCCTCACGTGTCACCGCCATTGTTCTCAAAACTTACCGAAACCAGAGTGCGGGGTGAAGCTTCCTATAAGTGCCTGCTGTTTGCTTTCGTGCCTCGTGATACTTGTCGCACAGGGTGGCTGGTTCGCTTTGGTTCTGTCCGTACGGGATTTCCTTATATTTTCAACTCAGGCGCGGCATCCTCCCTTTTTTGTGCTGCCACGGCCTTGCCTTGATTTTGCTATCGTCTCTAAACGAGTTGTTCCGTACAGCCCGGCGTTTCCGCCTTTTTTTTTACTTGCTTCTAGCCGATCCCATTACAGGCCTAGTCACGCGATCATGGCAACAGAGGTCGCTCGCTCCTCCACTGCGTCAGCTCGTGGGAGACCGAGTGCTGAGGACTTTGAGACGGCTTCCATCCGCTCTGCTGCGCCTTCATACAGTATGTGCCTCCCGTCATCGATCGGACAGCAGTCTTGGACGACGACATGATATCCCTCACGGCTGCCACCATAAGCTGACATATATACAGCCTCCGATGCACCTTCCTACCACTCGGTTGCTCCCCACCCCGAGCCGGTCCCGCCATACTCACCACCGGCCTCGCGTTCTGCCAGCGGCTCAACCTCAGCCCCGCCCGCGGCCTCGAGCTCCAACTCCAACTCCAACACCAACGCCCACTCGCGGGTAAACTCGGGCACCTCGGCCCACCCGAGCCGCGCGGCCCCGGGCCTGCCCCGCATCCCGTCGGGTCTGCCGCGGCGCCAGGCGGCGCGGCTGCCCTCGCTCGACGAGTTCCGCATCCCGACGTGGTCGTCGGTCAGCGCGAGCCCGAACGCGCGGCACTACCACAGCGTGGCGCAGCGGCGCGTCGCGGCCGCCAACACGGCGTCCGACCCGCTCCAGTGCGCCAGGCGCATGCTGCTGGAGCGCGTCGACGAGGAGTGGCGCCGGAACCGCGTCCGCCCGCTCGAGGACCCGTACCTCGTCGGCGAGGAGGCCGCCGCGCGCGCCCGCGCGGAGCGCCTCGCCCGCGAGAACACGGCCGACGTGCTCGTGCTCGACGACAAGAGGTGGGATTGGTTCCTGGGTGAGTCGTGTTCCCATATATCTCCCCCCCCCCCGCAGTCGTTAAACTGCCCCTTGCCGTGCTGCCCCCGGGAAAGAGACCATTCGTCGACTAATGTCTTTCTGCGTCGCAAAACCGTAGCCCAGACGAAAGAGTTTCGACGCGGGGTCAGGAATGGATCCCAGGGAAAGCTGGCTCGCCGTATCGGAGCGCTCTGAGTCAATGCGCTTAAGAGAAGAGACGGAGCCGTTGACTGCGTCCGAGGGCTTTCTTTATATTTAGTCTGCGACGCCTTAGCATTCTCTCCGTTCCTTACCAGTGCTGCCTTTATATGGCCCCGCTACTGCATTAGTCGGAGTCCTGGGTCTTGTTGGTGCTCTTCCCACCATTCGGCATGGTCTCATCTCTGTGTTCATTTCTGTCAATGCGTCAATGCGACATGATTGTTATGAAACTTGATTCATGGGCATTGTCGAGATGATGTGGTGACAACATCAGAAGTGAAGACTCTCGGCTTGTTAGCTAGGAACCCAACTGAACAATGTCAATCACTCAAAACCCAGAACCCCATGGAAGCTTCAGAGGGCTGGAGCACAATCAACTTTGGTGACTGAGTGACGTTGTCCAACAGGTAAAATTGTCGGTCCAAACCAGACAGATGCTATAGATGGTCTCCAGCTCCCAGTTAAGCCCCGGCCCCTTTCTACCAGGTACGGTGCAGTAATCTACACATCCGTCAAACGCCAGGCCGAATGCAGTCAGAGCCCCCACGAACCGAAGGGGCACTTATGGAGATATTTGTACAAGAGGTTTGCCGTAGACGAGGATGGAGATGCTTAACCCTTGCTCTTGGTGTTGAGGATGAGAGCCACGATAAGGCTACAGCGCGAAATTAGCCTCTCTATCAATTAGCGGATAAACGGTATGTCGAACTCACCCGTAGAGACCGAGGACCTCTCCGAAGATAAGGATGAGGACCATCCCGACATAAACGCGGGACTGGGACATATATGCCCTGACTCCCTTGTCTCCCACAACCCCGATGCAGTACCCAGCTGCAAGTCCTGTCAACCCAACCGACAGCCCAGAGGCAAGGTGCATGAACCCGCTAGCCTCCGCGTTAGCAATGATGGAGACCCGGCATCCCGCAGGAAAACGCGGCTATAGGGAATGTAGGCGTACTTAAACAAGCTGTAGCTCCCCTGCGACGGTGGCTGGAGATCCTGCGCAATCAAAACGGAGATAACGAGCGCATAGACGGCGATAATTCCCGACATGACCACGGGGATGAGGCACTTGAGCAATCGTCAGCTCCCAGTTTTCGCGGCAGTCTCATGACCAATAGTATCCATTTTTGTGTAGCCCACCTTCATAATCAGATCTGGCCTAAACGTTCCCACGCCCGCGATGCCAATGCCAGACTTGGAGGTGCCGTATGCCGCCCCCATGCCTAAGACGTGTCAGCTCGGAACCGGATTGCCGGCGATGCACAGCGACGACGAAAAGAGGACGATGCCGTGGTAGGTTATGGTAAGACGTACAGCCGAATATCATGGCGCTCGCAATGCCGGCCTGTCGAGAGAAGGCGTTAGCAAGGCTGTCCAAGAGCAGCACCGGGGGGCATCTCCGAGCTTACCATGCCGAAGAACGGCGCGAATTTCGGGCTCAGCTCTGACTCGGACATCTTGCTAGGCTGTAGCTGAGTATAACGGCCACGAGAAAGGGAAGTCGTCTGGACGCAGGATTGTTGCGACCCAAGCTTGAAGACCAAAGTTTAATGGAAGGCAGGCGTGGAGAGAGCATCGACGGTCCTCATGGTCGTAGCGTCCATAGCTTAGCTTACGCAAAGGTGCGGATAATCACGTGATTTGATTTCACGTGATTATCCGTCGATAACCAATGAGACCTTGGGTCCGTCTTGGCGGCCCTAGTAAAGTCTAAAATCGGTGAGGGTCGCGCGCTGACGTCTGTCCTGCACAGTCTTGACAGTGTGCAGGTAATAGCCCAGTGTAGTGGATGATAGATGGTACCTTCAACATGAGCTTCTCCCCAGCGACAATCTGCCGGCTCAAACTTTGTTTGGGAGTATTTGCATATGATCAAATGGCTGATTGACTTTTGCCATCTGTAGATACGTCTCTTTCCAGCAAATTGGTGTGTCTCTGATGGGGGATGCCACGTTATCTTCAGGGGGATATCGCTCCTAAACAACAGGTGATAAGGACAAGGGAGGTGATGTGGGCCGCAGAAAAGCCGCCAGTGGATTTAGCTTCTGGCCTTGAATCCCGACCGGACGTGGATTTTGGATGCATCCAAACCGAGAAATAATCCAAACGTTGCTGTGATTTATCTTCCATCTTTCTATTCGTGTTGCCCTTTTTTTCTTTCTCTTTACCGATATCCCGTCACGGTCCTCCTCGTAGGCGGCCTTGTATGCCTGCGTTTCCAATGCCCCGACTATAACAAGTACCTGATCGGAGATTGCGTTCTGAGCGCCCGCACTTCCCGGCATCCGCTCATTTTGCCAAAGTTGGTGCCGTCCTAGCGAAAGCATCAACCAACCCATCCTGCAGCAACGGTGGAAAGGAGGCAAAAGTGGCAGCAGCAGCAGGAGACGAGTAAACCATATGCGATAGCTGGTGCAGCTCTGAACCTTATCGTCAGCGCTCCCCAGATTTGTCGACCTTCCCGAGCTTCACAAGCGACATATCCTCCTGGTCGGCGGCCGTCGGGCGGTAGCACGAGTAAGTTCATTATAACATCATGCCTCCACTTTCCGTTGCTGCAGCGCCGGCCCCGTTGGTTCTCGTGGGCGCCTTGAAATAGGAGGAGGACGTGGTGGATAACATGCTTTCTCTAGGACTTGTGTGCAATAGGCATGGCCGACTACCGTCCAGATCGTATGCCTCCGCCGAGGTCGAACCAGTACGGCCATTCATCCAACTACCAGCGAGATGCCGCCTTCTCCAACATCTTTGGCGCCGCGCCGCCTCCCGGCCGGTCTCAAACCCTGACCTCCGCTGTCCAGCCGCCCCAGATGGATGGACGAACGCAGACAATGTCGTCGGGCACATCTGACATGCAGCGGCAACCTCCTCCGAGAGGCCCGCCCAGAGGCTATGGGGATCCGATGTCCCCTCGAAGCCGTCCCGCTGATGGTCCCACGGCAAACGAGTACTATCCCGGACCGCGTTCCGTCTCCGGGGCCCAACATGTTCCGTCCCCTCAGGCTCAGTTTTCCCAGCAGCAGCAAGCCCGCCGGCCCTATCCTGGCCCTCCGCCGCCAGGACATCCGCAGGGGCAGCCACGACTCGATTCAATGAGGAGGCCACCCCCTCAAGCTCAAGGGTACTACAATAATGCGCCGCCGCGAACTCCCGCTCAGAGGTTTTACCAAGGAGGCCAAGGAGGCCCTGGGCCGGCGATGAACTCGGATCCCTATCGATCGCAATCCCTGGCCAGCGTGTCAAGACCGGCAGTATATCATCCTCCTCCACAATCGTACCAACAAGCGCCGGCCCACGCTTTCCGGCATGCACCGTATAACAATCAGAACTCCGCCCGGACTACAGCCCAGGGGCGCGTTGTTCCTGATAGGCACATGGATGACCGTTCCATGTCCATGACGGGATACAATTCGCATGATCGAGATTCGCATCAGACCATGAGCGGGAGGGTCATACCTAACAGGAGGCCCCCGGGGGCTTCTCCCACGCAAGAGCCCCCTCAACAGGCCAATGGTTATGCAGGACCCGGCTATCCAATAGGCTACACTCCAGCTCCTGGTGCCCAGACGAGAACCACAAGCATGGCATCCTCGATCGGCAATGAGAGTGGTAGGTCTATGTCGATGGCATCGACGATAGCACCGTCGGTGGTACCTTCGGAGAGGACAGAAACCCAGACCCTTGTTCATCGGCCGTCCATAAGCGGCAGCTCGATTAGCGGCGACCGACCACCGACGGCAAAGATCCGGCCCCCAATTGTCTATCCTGCGCTGCTTTCGCGAGTCGCAGAATGCTTCCGGCAGAAGATCATAACTGGCGACCGGACGAAGAACGAACTCACTTACAAGAATGCCTTCAGTGGTGCCGAAGCAGTGGATGTGCTGTCCTACATCATCCGGACGACGGATAGGAATTTGGCTCTCTTGCTAGGACGAGCATTGGACGCCCAGAAGTTCTTCCACGACGTGACGTACGAGCACCGACTTCGAGACTCGGCGTTGGAAATGTACCAGTTTAGGGAGACTTTGACGGAAGAGCCCGAGGATAAGCCAGCCGTCAACGGCGTTTTCGTCCTCCTCTCGGAGTGCTATTCTCCGACGTGTACGAGGGACCAGCTCTGCTATTCCATAGCATGCCCCCGGCGATTGGAACAGGTGTCTAGGCTGGATCTCAAGACGGCCGGGCCGGGCTTAAAGAAGGAAGGTGACGCCGGCGTGGGTGACGATGATGTCGACCAGACGGACGAACAGAAACTCTGGATCAACACTGTTCCGAGGGAAATCGCCAACAGTGTCGACGAAAGGGAGAAGAAGCGGCAGGAGGTCATCTCGGAAATCTGCTATACAGAGCGGGACTTTGTCAAGGACTTGGAGTACTTGAGAGACTACTGGATAATCCCATTACGTGGGAATAGTTCGCCACTTGCGCCGCCTCGCAAGGAGAAGGTTGTGCGGACAATATTCAGCAACATCATCGACCACCCAAGCATTCACATGGTCAGCTCTCGGTTTGCTAAGTCCCTGACGGACCGCCAGCAAAAGAACCCGGTTGTCAATAATGTCGGCGACATCTTCCTGGAATTTGTTCCCCAATTCGAGCCCTTCATCCTGTATGGATCAAAGCAGCTGGAAGCGAAGTTCGAGTTCGAGAACGAGAGGTCTGTCAACCCCATGTTCTCCAGGTTTGTCGACACGACCGAGCGTTACAAGGAGTCGAGAAAGTTGGAGCTCAACGGTTACCTGACCAAGCCTACGACGAGGTTGGCGAGGTATCCTCTTCTGCTGGAGAACGTGTTGAAGTATACCGAGGACGGCAATCCCGACAAGGTTGATATCCCCAAGGTCCTAACCTCGATCCGAGACCTCTTGAGCAGAGTAAATGCCGAGTCTGGAAAAGCGGAAAACCGCTTCAACCTTCGTCGTCTCCACGAGCAGCTGAGGTTCCGGCCAAACGAGAGGGTAGACCTTAAACTCACCGAGGACGGTCGCGAGTTGGTCTACAAGAGCCAGTTCAAGAAATCACCAACGGAGCAGCCTGACATTACCGCCTTCTTGTTCGATCATGCGGTCCTCCTGGTACGGATCAAGCAAGTGGGGAAAGGCGAGGAAACCAAGGCGTACCGACGGGTAAGGAAGGATACCAGAACTCATTCCGCAGTGCATAAACCGCAAATATTCGTGTGTGCTGACATGGCCAACTAGCCTATTCCGCTCGAACTACTGTCTATCAAGGAGATGGACGAGGTCATACCCCAAGGCGCCGTCAAGCGGTCATCGTCGAGTCTGCTTCCCGCGTTGCGGACCAATGCGGGCGACGCGAAGAAGGGGGAAGGCTGGCCAATTACTTTCCGCCATCTGGGCAAGGCGGGATACGAACTGACCCTCTACGCTTCCAACCAAGTTGCGAGACAAAAGTGGCTGGAATTTATCGATGCCGCTCAGCAGAAGCTAAGGGCTCGTGCCGAGTTTTTGAATACCACCGTGATCTCGAGCAACTTCTTTACCACAACAAACAAGGTCAATTGTGTTGCGCCGTTTGGTATGTTCTCACCATCTAACTGCCTGAACCACCTCTAACCATGGAATCAGATGGCGGTAAGAAGCTCATCTATGGGACGGACAACGGGATCTACACCTCGGATCGCAGGTCCAAGGATAGAGCACAGCCTCCAAAGCGGGTGCTCGACCTGCAGACTGTGACTCAGATCGATGTGCTGGAGGAGTACCAGCTGTTGCTGGTACTTTCCAATAGGTCGCTCTTTTCATTACCATTGGCAGCGCTCGATCCCAACGAGCCCGCGCTGACGAGGAGGCCCAAGAAGATACAGAGCCACTGCAACTTCTTCAAGACGGGCATTTGCCTGAGTCGGCACCTGGTCTGCTGCGTCAAGAGCAGCGCGCTCTCGACGACGATCAAGGTGTACGAGCCGAACGACGCCATGTCCAAGGCCAAGAAGCAGAAGGGCCTTAGCAAGATGTTCAACAGCGGACAGGACGAGCTGAAGCCTTTCAAGGAGTTCTATATTCCTACCGAGTCGAGCTCGGTGCACTTCCTCAAGTCCAAGCTCTGCGTTGCCTGTGCCCGCGGCTTCGAGGTTGTCAGCCTGGAGACCCTGGAGACCCAGTCGCTGCTGGATCAAGCAGACACGTCGCTCGACTTTGTGGCGCGGAGAGAGGGCGTCAAGCCGATCCACATCGAGCGGCTGAACGGAGAATTTTTGTTGAACTATAGCGAGTTCTCGTTCTTCGTCAACCGCAACGGGTGGCGGGCAAGACCGGAGTGGCGGATCGACTGGGAAGGGTCGCCCCAGAGTTTCGCGCTCAGCTATCCCTGGATTCTAGCATTCGAACCCAACTTCATCGAGCTGCGGAATATCGAGTCTGGTGCCGTGCACATTGTGCCGCACAAGAACATCCGGATGTTGCATAGCAGTACACATGAGGTGAGCTTTCCCCTCTCCCGCCCATCGGGAATGCCGAGTAGTGCCGTGTCAGCTGACTGACTCCGTTACAGATCCTCTTTGCCTACGAAGATGAACGAGGCGAGGACGTCATCGAGGCCATGGACTTCTGGAAGAGCCAGCGGCGATCTGAAATTCCCAATGTGGCGGCAGGATCATTATGAGACAAGTCGACCTTCATAAGCTCTGACGGCTGCCATCCCACACACTAGTGGACGGCGATGAAAGATCTAGTCCCTGGGGCTCGCCGAGGCTCTTCTGTTGTCTGCACAACGACAATATCCAGTGTGCTGGTCACGCAGGGCGTGCTCAATAGCCTTTAGTTGGGCACTGGACATGGCAGAGAATGACAGTCGTCCGGTCACCACAACACTGGGGACGACGGCCTGGCGCGGCGTTCTCAGCTGTCGTACGTACAGCATATCTCAAAAGGGGTTGACCTGGCCATTCAACTACAGGTTAGCGAGTCTCACAACCATCACGCCGTTATTGCCATATGGCAGACAGTCCAGCAGTATACAACAGGTGCTGGGCATGCTGGGCATATTCTACGGAAATTTGGGATATTGTCGCGGCTTCCAACTTTATCCATGACTGGGCGGCGGACTCACATCTTCCTTCTCCTTCTCTTCTCTTCGTCGGTCTGTAGTTTAGCAAAAGAGATTTGTGATTGGGAGAGGGTTGCCATCTGGGAATGACGGGCTATTTCCATACAGACTGCCGTCAGACCCTTTGCGATTGGGGAATTGGCGATGCATTAGCAGCAACACATTAATTAGCATTTTGTATCCGATCTGAATTTGAGCTCAACTTAGAGGGCGAGGCAGGAGGAGGAGCACTTCAACATACGTTGTAGGCCCACTCACTTGCTGGTGACTCCACTTCCCGTTCCCGTGTGCTTCAGCGGGTGGGGAGACGACTTGGAGAGCTCTGGTTCGCCTTCCCTGATCATGCATCTTACGCGTACACATACCTGATAGGCAAGGTCAAGGAGATATCCAAGCCGCATGTATGTAACTGCCATAACACCGGCATTGCCGACATGACACTTCCCATAATAGATATGGCTGCCATATCAGGTAATTTTCTAGACCAGCCAAACCCTGCTCATCGGCCCAGGTCAAGGCATGGAGGCATGGAGGAAACGGTTCCTGTCGCAGGTTGATCATGGTGGTATCCACCAGCGCTCAGACAGCACAGTGCCGCAGCCGTTTCTTGCCACCCGGTACTTGCGTCTTGGTACATTACATACATGCATCCATCCTTCGATCCCCAAAGGCACTACTGCAAGCTTGTACAGCCAGTCACAGAGCCGAGATTCAAGCCTGGGCCGGAGTTATGGCACACCCAGATTGTTCTAG
Source organism: Phialemonium atrogriseum (assembly GCF_030411735.1). Lineage (NCBI taxonomy): Eukaryota > Fungi > Ascomycota > Sordariomycetes > Cephalothecales > Cephalothecaceae > Phialemonium > Phialemonium atrogriseum. The sequence goes on from NW_026848145.1 coordinate 75,960, forward strand.
GCGTCCTAATTACTACCTGCATACCGCAGTAGTGAAAACATGGGCAGCGTCGGGTGTTTGCAACACGAGAGGGCGCGCGCGCGCCGTACATACACTAGGCCGGGCGCGCCCCACTCAGATCATGTTACACCACTACGTTATCCCAGTCGATTGGGTCCGGAGTTTGCTCCCCAGATTTCCATTGTCCCAATAACGCTTGGGTGCTAATGCCTGTTTACTCACTCGGATGGCACGCTAGGATTGGGATGCCTGGGGGAATTCTGGGAATAGCCTGATGAGGCAAGGTCCCAACCGTTGGACAGCGTCCATGGTTCTCGTTGCGGGGAGGGCCTTGGCCTGAGGGGGCCCGACGTGGAGACTATTGGGCGACGCTGTGCAGCATGTCAGGGATGGCCCTATGGTGAGGGCTCTTTGTTAGTCTGGACCAGGGAATTTATGGACTCGGGTCGGCTCATGGATGGTCGGGGAAGCTCCTGGTGCAGCTTCGAGGCCTTCACCGGATGGGTCTCTGCGTTTACTTGTGTCTGTATTATATCTGCTCGAGCTGCCCGCTCCCCGATGCCCGCGCTCTCTATGCTTTTTCACTATACATTCTTTTTCTTCAGCCGGAATAACCCTCCACCACATCTGATCCGTCAAGCTATTGGCCTCGTCAGCTGAACTATACTTATATATATCTACATATACTCATCCCGTCTTCCAGTTCAACCACTGCCACTGCCTCTGCCACTGCCTTTGCTCCTGCTACAGCGTTGTGCGATCCATCTTCATCCTTCATACCCAAGACTCTACTTGGATTCAATCCTCCCCCGATCACAATCACAATGCCGAATTGCTACTGCGCCAATTACTACGTGGGCAGCCCACCCCTTTTCACCCCTGTCTCTCCCCCCTCGTCCCACGGCCAAATTGCTAACGAGCCAGCTCCAGGGCTCCGTCCACTGCCGCAACATGGTGTCCAAGTTCGGCGACAGGTGTAAGCTCTGTCTGGTACGTCCGCCACAGCCCCTTTCCCCAAACAAGCACAGGAACACCGATCCTGACCCGGTCTCCCCGCAGGCACTGAAGAGCGGCGCATCCTTGAGCGAGGGCCTCCTCCCCCAGGACGAGCTGTGGATGGTGTCTCCCAGGCCGATGGCGAAGAGCAAGGATAGCTCCCGAAGCAGCAGCGGCACGACGAGGTCGTCGAGGATACCGAATCACTGAGTTGGACCTCAGGGTGGTGGGAAAATGGGCAAGATTTTGAAGAGGGGGCCCCCAACGGCAGACGAAGGTTTACAGAGAGGATTCGGGTGTATAAGAGGTTCCGGCACTTAGACAAAAGCCGCCAAACCGGGGTCGTGGAAAACTGGGGGATGGATTGCGGTTTTTGAGCGTTGAACGGTCTCGGCGGTGTTTATGAATTGGGTTGGGTCAGGTTGTAACTTCATAGCGTAGCGTGTAAAACCAAGAAGCATCATCAGTCATATACATGGCACCCTCCCTTTTTAGACGACGCGTGGTTTCCCCCCGGCGACATGACCAGCGGAACAGCGTCCTGAACAAGATGCAAAACGCCAACCCAACCAGCAAATATCCTCCCCCCATCGTTGCCTTGCCCAGATTCTACCAGTCCAGCCCCCCCGGAGCCCCTGACGTATATCCCATAAAACAAACAATGCAGAAACAAGAAAACCCTCCCCGCCCAAGCAAGACGAATCACCACAGCCGCCGCTGGTAATACGCAGGAGTGTTCCCCTCAGTCATCACCCGCAGCTCCTCCTTGATCCGCCTCCGCCTCTCGGCCCTACTGACCGGCTTCTGCTTCGGCCTCTTCTCCCCCCCGACCGACCCGCCGGCCCCCTTCTCCTTCTCCTTCTCCACCCCCTTCCTCTCCCCCTCCCCAGACGTCACCCCCTCCTCCTCCGGCACCGAAGGCCGCACCTCCACCACAGGCCCGCTCTTTCCGTTGCTGTTGTTGTTGTTGTCGACGGCGATGACGACGGTCCCGTCCGCGAGCTCCGTCACGTCCTGCTTGAAGCGGTCAGGCAGGAAGATCCCCGTGCCCGGCGAGGGGCGCGGGGCGGGCTTGATTGCTGCGCGGAGGTCGCGGAGGGTGCGCTGCTGGATTGCGAAGCCGCTTAGGAAGAGGGCGGCTGTGAAGAAGAGGACTGTGGGACGGGGGGTTGTTAGTTTTGTTGGTTTGGTTTGGGGGGGTGGAATGGGTGTGTGTGTGTGTGTGTGTGGTATGGAATGGAGTGTCGACTGGTAGGTGGGTGAGTGTGGTGTGGTTGGTGTCTTACCGATGCTGGATGATGCGGCGATCGAGACCTGGGAGTGTGTGAGTAACATTATTCCCCAGAGTCAGATGGAAGGTGGACTGTAGAGATATCTGTATGTTTGTATGTGTTTGTGTGTGTGATTGTGTGCGTGGGCGTCTGTTTCTTCGAGGCCCTTATACGTATATCTGGGTTTCCAGATGTCGCAATCCTGCCTTGATTTCCATCAAGGCCAGTCTCCAAGTAGGCAACTAAACAAGAGGCTGCGTTGGCGGGGAGACCACTGCTTATCGCTTATCGATAAGGGAACCTACCTGTTTTGAGGCGGTCGCACGTGAAAATATTTGGAGCAATCAGAAATCGGACAAGCTTCCCAATTTCGAAAAGTCCAAATCTCTACAAACGCCACACCAGGATAGATAATCCCCGCCGAAAGCCGCGAAAATGGGCAAGTCCGAGTTCCACCAGGCCGACGAGCGGCGGTTCGTGGACCAGCGTGGCAGCAGCGCGACGCTGGCGCCGAACGGGCTGAACCCGGCGACGATCATGGAGAAGGCGGTTCGGGAGCGCATCGTGGACAGCTACTTCTACATGGAGCAGTGCTTCGGGGTGAACGAGGCGGACATTGTCGACCGCGTAGTCGAGCACGTCTCCTTCATCGGCGGCGTCAGCGGCACCGTCCAGAAGCCCACCCCGTTCCTCTGCCTCGCCTTCAAGCTCCTCCAGCTGGCGCCCTCGGACGCCGTCCTGCGGGAGTACCTCGCCTTCGGCGGCGAGAAGTTCAAGTACCTCCGCGCCCTGGCGCTGTTTTACATCCGCCTCACACGCCCGGCCAAGGAGGTCTACACCATGCTGGAGCCATACCTCGAGGACGGCAGGAAGCTGAGGCGCAAGGGGAGGGCGGGGACCAGCCTGACGTTTGTGGACGTGTTCGTCGACGACCTGTTGACCAAGGACCGCGTGTGCGCCACGAGCCTGTGGAAGATGCCCAAGAGGGACGTCCTGGAGGACCTGGAGGTCTTGGAGCCGAGGGTCAGCCCGCTGGGGGACATTGAGGACCTGTTGGAGGAGGATGAGGAGGAGGAGGGTGGGCAGAACGGGGAGGGGGCCGGGGACGGGAACGCCAGTGAACGGTCGTCGAGGTTCGAGTCGCCCATGGAAGCCTCGGATCGTGATGTTATGGACGTGGACAGTGATGAGAGGCGGTTGAGCAAGACGCGCAGCCGCAGTCCGTGATGGGTGCGTACGCGGGACGACTATCAGGACAGCTGGACATTGGAGACTTTATCGAGGAGTCCGAATGAGGAATCCAGGGTGACCACCTAAACTACATGCTGCACAGCTCGAGAAGGCACGAGCAGCAGAAAGTCTCAGCCAGCGGAAATCTGGTCTCTGAGTGGGTGGGCTTTCTGGTAGGTCACAGCTGATTCGATTTGAGCCGACTGGCCAGTTTGGAGTGGGTTCTAACGTTCAGCTATATACAGGACATATTTACAGGTTGCCACAGTTGGCAGGATGGAACACATCGCTGTTCGGGGCAATTCACGCCGAAAATCAAGCTCAGGCAGGCATGGAACAGCGGGTGCAGACATGGAGCGGGGCCGATCTAGAGCAGAGAGTGGCCAGCTAGAGGTGGCCACCCTCTGCTCGGCATTGCCTCAAACTCCATCGTGAAGAGTTATCGGAGGCCACCACTAGCCGGCGTAATCCTCATCTTCGCGCCCGCCTATTTAAGCCCGGTATCCTGGGGACATGTCCCATACTCTTTGTTGGATACGATCATGTTGCATGGACAAGGAGCGGAGTTTGCTTCTCTGAATGGGCCAGGGGGGAGGACCACCATATCATGTTGCCAGTTAGCCTCCAAATAAACCGCCGATCGCATGCCACTAGGTAGTTCCCTCTGCCATCGTATCCATGATCGCGCAGCCGGGTTCGAGGATTCAAGACCGCGGAATGAATATACACCAGCAGTTGCGGGTGGTCATTGCGAACATAGGGGTGGTCCTTTGTCACGATCTCTCACCCAGCATAGCCACGGCTTGAGTCGTGGCGCGGTAGATGTATCACGTATCGCTCCCGGAAAAGGTTCAGGCCACGGCAGTGTCCAAAACGGCCTCAGCCACGGCAAGTAACCGAGCATCGTCCCAGTACTGGCCGATGAGCTGCAACCCAGCGTAGCTCGGGCGGCCCTCTTCGGCGGCCTCTGTGCTCGAAGTAATGGGGACCGGGATACTGATGGCAGGCAACCCGGCGAGGCTTGCAGGGACGGTGAAGACGTCGTTCATGTAGGCGTCGACGGGGGTCTGCTTCATGACGTCCCCCAGCTTGGGCGGCAGCGTCGGCGCAGTGGGGCACAGCAGGAAGTCCACCTCGGCGGGGCCGAGCTTGTCCTCGAGCACCACGTCTTCCCCGAGATCGCTGAGGTCGAACGTCTCGGGCTCGAGCAAGGGGTTGTGCAGCGCGAACACGCGGTCGAAGTCGCGCCTCACCAGCCGGCGCACCCGCTGCGCCTGGATGAAGTAGTTGTCCATGGCCTCCGAGCTCAGCGTGTACGAGCCCAGGAGGATGCGGCGCCTGACCTCGTCGCCGAACCCGCGGCCGCGCGTCCGCGAGTACAGGACCCCGCCGTCGCCGGCGGCGTCACTCTCGGTGGCGCCGTCGTCGTCGTTCCTCCTGCCGTACCGCACGCCGTCGTACTTGGCGAGGTTGGAGGACGCCTCGGCCGGCGCGATCACGTAGTAGGCCGACAGCGCGTGGCGGGTCGACGGCAGGGAGACGGGGACGACGCGCGCGCCCAGGCCCTGCAGCGCCTTCGCCGTGCGCGACCACGCGTCCCGGATGCAGGGCTCCAGCTCTTCGATGTTGTACTCCAGCGGCAGGCCGAACTTGACGCCGGCGAGGGACCGTCGCGCCTTCTCGCCGACGCAGTAGCCCTCCCTGGCAGCGGCACATCTCTTCCGGGCGGCCGCTGAAAGCGAAGTCGGGTCCCTGGGATCGTGTTCCGCACACAACCCTCCACCGACGACCAGGTCCGCAATGGTCCGCACCTCCCTGGCCAGCAAGCCCACGGTGTCGAGCGAGTTCGCGTAGGGCACGATGCCGTGGCGCGAGACCATGCCGTACGACGGCTTGAAGCCCACGACGCCGACGTACGCGGCCGGCAGCCTGACCGAGCCGCCCGTGTCTGTGCCCAGCGCGACGTCCGCCTCGCCCTGCGCCACGGCCACGGCGCTGCCCCCCGAGCTGCCCCCCGCCGACCACGGACCGCTGCCGACGCCGACGGGCCCCGCCGCCGAGTTCGTCGAGTGGCTGCCCATGCCGAACTCGTCGAGGTTGGTCTTGCCGACCAGGACGGCGCCGCGGGCGCGCAGCTGGGTCACCACCGTCGCCTCGAAGGGGCTACGGTGGCCCGCGAGGATGGCGGACGCGCATGTCGTCGGGAGGGCCGGGTCGGTGGTGGCGATGTTGTCTTTGACGGCTAGGGTGAATCGGGGCGGGTGCGGGGCATTCTCGGGGGAGGGAGCTGAGGGGATTGCAGTGTCAGCTGTGGCGGTTCCGCGGCTGCTTGAATGCCCGGCTGAGGTCTCACCTCTCGAGATGAAATGGTTCAGCAGCCGTCGCTGTGTCCCATCTTTGCAAAGCTGCCCACGGCGAGGCTGCAGGCGGGACAGCCTGGCAGCTCCGAACATGTAGCGTTGGCGACGGGATGTATGGGGCTCAATTGGAGTTGGTACACGTCGGGGATGTGCTAGACTTGTCCATTAATAGTCCTGGTGTTGGAAGAAATTTGGAGCTTCAAGCTTGAGCTTTGGTAGACCAGATTCTTACTTTCGACCCCAACCCTAACCCTCGGGTTGGTGCGGAATCCACCCTAAGCCACGCAATCACTATGCAGCGTCCAGAGCATACAAACATCGCTGTGGGAATGTGGTATAGACTCTTGTCGAGTTCATGACTACACAAACTACATGCATTCTATACAGATGATCATGCTGAAACCCCACTCGAGGTTCAGGCCGGGTACTCGATGACATTGCTCGTAGCGAGCAAAGAGAATAACATTACAAGCCTATCTGAATGAGCCCAAGATTATACGATACACTAGCCCTTGACCAGCTGATTTATACACAGGATTTATATATGTTCCCGAAAATCTTACGCCTGGTGCCTGTCATCTCTGGATCCCTTACACAGTCCCCGGTCCCTGACCCGTTCACCATGCCCTCTCATTTCAAGTGCCACCCGAAGACCTTCTCAAACACTTCTTTCCCATGACCTTCAATAGAGTCTCCATGGCAGGGAATGATGGTCGTGAAGTCCCAACCATGGATCCTCTGGACACTGTCGTTGAAACCGGAACGATCCGACCGACTCAACGCATGCCAGATAAACCGCTTTTGGCCCTTGGCCGCGCCCTCGGTCGACTGGAAGCTGGAGAACAACTTCCCCAGCGCGCCGTCCTTCCTCCCCTCCTCCGGGACACGCGAATACTGCTCCGTGGGCGGCAAGTTGAACATCAGGTCCGCCTCGATGAGGACCCTGTCCGGCTTGTAGAAGAAGACGAGCTCCTTGTTCGGGTGGGCGTCGACGTACTCGTACTCAAAATCCCGGTCAAACTCCTTCGTGATCCTGGTCTCGCGCTTCGTCTTGGCCTCAAAGACGGCGAAGAACTTCTCCTTGCCAATCTTGGGGTCCTGGGCCTTGAGCCGCTTCTCGGGCAGGCCCTCGGGCCCGATGATCTTGGCCTCGGGGAACTCCCTTGCCCAGTCCGAGATGAAGATATGGTGCTCCGCGTCGGTGGCTACGATGAACTGCAGGTTGCCGCCCAGGTCGGCCAACGTGGCCTTAACCTCGGGGGTCAGGGCTACAGGCGAGAAGACGGCCAATGCGCCCGAGGTAAGTTTGACTGTTGAGCGTGTCAGCTGACTGTTCCTGCCTGCTCGCAATGGGTTGGTTTAGACTCACCGATCGTCCCCCGGCCGCCAATCTTCAGCCTCCCGAACCGCAGGAAGGGTACTGATAGGGTGACGACATTCGGCGTGATATGACGAATGACCATCACATCCGAGGGGTTGTCCGGGATGAGCTTTGACGACATTGCGTCCGTGCTGTGTTCTCCGTTGATTGAATGAGATGCGAGTGCAGTCAATACTATGCTTGCTGTGATGAAAACGGCTAGCCTCTTCGACAAAGACCTGGATTCAGGGTTGGCGACTGAAGCTTGAAGGGTGGTAGAGCGTCGCGGGGCTGAGTGGGCAACTAAAGGCCTCAGATGGTGAAGCTGTTGGGTGCCTCTCTGTCGTGTAAGTCCAAGTGATGGTCTCAGGCGTGTTTTAACGGCCTGATCAACAGATCGCTTTCCAGGATTGTTAGCTTGTGATCCAAGCCCGGATGAATGGCAACTCAAATGCCATACTGGATCGCTGACGGACCTTCATTATCTACCCAAATTTCCGAACGGCATCGTCGGCATGTGCTCTTCGTTCGCCTTCGCCTTTGGTGAGCATGCGATTCCTCCATTCGCCCCATGGACCCACAGTCTCCTCCAATCAGAAGCTTCCTTCTAGGACCTATTTGGTTCCTCGACTTGAAGCTTACTAAGTATTTTGCCCCACCTAACTACCTACCTACCTAGTTATATAGGTTGGCAGAATTCGAAAGTTATCGCGGTGCCTAGGGACCTACATTCCCGATTACTTGACTTATGCTAACAGCGCCAGCGTTTAGATGCCATTCTTCGGGGGTTTTCGCCGTAAGATCCCAAACGAGGATGTGGCCGAAAAGGAATCCAGCATATTCGCGTTGTCCGTCTAGCTTGAGGATGTCCTTGGAGTCCGACAGCTGCAAGGGATGTCTTCTTTTACAACCTTAATGACCCTTTCTTCACCATACTTGGTGGTCTAGTTCTGACTGCAGGCATCACCAATACCAATTTCTACCTTATGGTCGGAATTGTCATCAAGATCGAGCCCGAAGGTCCCTTCTCCCTCCAGAACGACAACGGCGAGACACTTGCGCGATATTCGCAGCCTCTGCTCCTGGAAATTATTTTGTTGTCGCTTACGAACACCAATGGCACGAGAATGATTGGGGTCGTTGCATCACCCTTCCGCCAACGATTGGAGGGACGATCAATTCAGTTCCGAATGGCCTGCTCCTCCAAGCTACCCCTCCATATACTGTTGTGAACGTGTGAGTTCGAGCTTCGCTTTGGTTGGCGCTCTAATCTGAAATGGGCAGGGGCATTTAACTGTTAAGGTAGGGGCATTTGGCTAGCCGTCGCTGTCACTATTGCCAAGTCGGGCTCTCTTGCTGTCGCCGTCTCTGTTGCTGTTGCCGTCGCCGTTGCCGTTGCCGTCGCTTGTTCAGTGGCTGGCAGCTGGTCTTCTTCATGCTCCAACTGTCCCAATAATTTTGGCGGCCCGGAACCCCTGCCCAGCTTAGACCCCCTGCCTGAATACCTAGCCAAATGCCCCCCTGCCCACGGAGACAATCTATTTAAACTTGATAATTGTATTTTTTTTTTTCGTTCCTTCTTGAGGTAATCCGTCTCCTCCTCGACTAAACCAAAGACACATACTACACAAAACTACATTTACTGTGTAGCGAGCTTCCCATCGCTGCCCAAAGCTGTCATCTGTGCCGCTGTATCTTCGCATTAGACCAATGGAAAGGGTGGAACATGGCGATGAGAAGCCGAAGCAAACCACGCCCGGGGCGGACAGAGCACAGAATATGGGGGTCGTCGATGGGATACGATTCTGATGAGGTAGAACTATGAAACTCGGTAGAAGATGAAAAAGTTTCTATTGAGCCTACGTAGGGGCTGTTTCAAGAAGATTTCGCTCTGTTTTAGCGTTTAGCGACTTAGTGGGAAGTTTCGCGAAACATACTTCTAGGTCTTATGCATCTTTTAGTTATTGACTTGAAGACTGCAGCTTAACATACTTGTGGTGCAGCTTAGTTTTAGATTGAGACATAACATATGTTTGTCAAGAAATACCCTGCATTAAAGCCACATAGCAGGCGCTCTCACCTCAAGCAAATAGGTTCTGTCAATGCTGTTACATACTCTCTCGGCTTGTCACTAAGGCACTAACTATCTAAGGACAGAGAGTGAACTTAGGAAACTTGGCATGTGTGGCCCAGGCTTTGAAGAAGGCTGTTGCTATTTCGAAGGGGCCGCTAATATCAGGAAAAGGACCAATGATATAACTGTCGTCTTTGCCTCTAACGATGCAAAGGAGGTATCGACTAAACACTGTAAAGGCAATGTAGGTTGGTCATAACATTGAAGAAACCCCGTCTGTCTACGGAGACGTCCAACTAGCCTAGTAACTACTAAACTCCTACTCCACAAATCCTCCTCCCCTTCAAATCCATCCATATATACACATCCCTGAAAACAACATTAAAGTTTCTCAATCCCTCAACCATATCAATACCCCAGTATCGGCGGGCAAGGCACTTGAGGTTGTCGAAGAGACGCATATGCCGTGACGCCGTATCACCGTAGTCCCACTAGGGCAAACTTGTGCTCTAGTCCGACGATGGGAGAGTGTCACAGGCCTGAGCACCGCAGTGTCTAGTAGTATTCGTGGTCGCTGTTCGGTGGTCCTCTAGAAAAGAGCCCGGATTCTCGCAAGGCTCTTTTCTAGATCCCTTGCAGCTGTAGTAGTCTGTATAGATAATGCACATCTTCCAGCTGCGCAAAACCTAACCCACAATAATTGGTTGGAGGGGTTGAGGGATGATGATCTTGTGTGTCTTGCTGGGAAACAATACGTATATTACCTTGTCACATCGCGTGGAACAGGTAAACAGAGAGGCAGTGAAAGAGATTTCGATAGTGCTGCGTCGAGAGGATCTCAGAAAATATCCTCGATGCTTCCCGATTGTCCGCTCAGCCAGTGTACGAATCCGAGGTACGGCAAGTAGGCGACCCGCAATCAACCTTCTTCGATGTGGTGGTAATCTCGACCTGGCCGTTTGGCTTGGTCACCACCTTGGTAGTGTTTGTTGTGGTGCACCTGGAATAGTAAAACATGAGCCATGATCCAGATTAAGATCGAATAATATGACTTGCATTGTTTTTTGATGAGGACAACGTTTACTGGGCTGGATTGTGTACTCGGCCTTGCGAGTTATTCTGTCTCTTGGAGTTGAAATACAGCTCAAGACGAAGGTACCAGGATGTAATGCTTCAAGCTCTTGGCAAGATTGTCCAGGAGGAATGGAAGGGGGTTCAGGTGTGCGAAAATGTAATACTTATTGTTCTCAAGCTCGATGCCTAGGTATGTACCTATCTTCGAATTTTGGCCACTCAAACGACTTGCAGAGTAATTATAAGTGTCGAGAGTTGGTCGCCTGATCCGTCGAACCGCAGTTTCCGCAACCACCTGCGCACTTTGGCGTTATCATGATATGTCCGGGCTTAGGTCGGTATCTATGAGGGAAGTGCAGGTGGGTCTGAACGAGGTACATTCTGCAGATGTGCCTTGGAGGCTTCGGAAATCGAAGGCTTGCGCGCAACGCTAGGTATGTTCCCTAATCCTATTGGTTCAATATAGCGGTGTGTTCGCACAACATACGTACGTATTATAAGACTCCTCGAATGGACACCCTTTCTCTCCTTATGCTTATCAAGGACAGGTGCCTCAACGTCTTGGAGAGCACGATTTTTGATTCCGTCTGGACTCCTTCCTGCCGCCTTCCTGAAACCATGTCCTCCCCAAAATCGACCAGCGCTGAGGAAGGGACCGCTTCCAGCAAAACGCCCCCGATCGTGACGTCCCTCCAGGACTTAACCATAATCGAAGCATGGGACTCAGAGAGAAACACGTCCAAATACATAACTTTTTACGTGGTTACCCCAGATGAAGAAGTCTACTTCGGCCAGTCGCCGAAGAAGAAGAAGGACATGACTCTTGCGGAGTACAGTGCAGCGCTACAGCGGGTCGATGACGATGAGATCTACCCAGTGTGTCCCGGGGACACTGATTTGACGATTGCACCAGATAACATCAACAGCCCTTGCGTCTATATCAAGCGGCCCGGCCTAAACAATTACGAGACACTGAAGGAGTCCAACCTCATCCCCAAGGCCCTTCTGGACGAGACCGTCATCATGGAGCAGATTTCCAAGTCACCTCACCCGAACATCATCAAATACCACGGCTGCCGCGTGAGACGCGGACGGATCACAGCGATACTCCTAGAAAAACTCGACTCAACTCTGAAGCAATATGCCTCGACACCCGATTTTCAACGCCTCGATAAGGCCAGTTTTTTCGAGGCTCTCAAGTCGGCTGTCGACTTTCTCCACTCCCTGGGTTTAGCCCACAACGATATCAACCCGGACAACATCATGGTCAAGGATGGGACGGCCGTGCTTATAGATTTCGGTTCTTGCCAGCCCTTTGGGAAGCGCTTACAGTCACTCGGCACGGCGGGATGGTACGAGGAGCTGTTCTTCACTTCCGAGAAGAAGCATGACGACTATTCTCTTGGAAAGCTACAGCAGTGGCTTCAGAATCCAGAATGTGTCGCTGTCGGCGCCTTGACCTCCTAATTCGCCATTCACTTTGGCCATCACGGGCCTAATTAAATTTCATTGGAGCGGGGTGGATAACGAGGTACCTATTTAACTTGCATATAATTATGTGTGGCGTGTAGGGGAAAATGTGGTTCCCCTCAACGGTCTGTCTTCTTCCCCTAGAATTCCGATATTTTTCGGGCTGCCGTCGCCGGCATGGAATCGAACCGGATCTGGCATGACCCTGTGGTAGAGATCTTCAGCAACCTCGTCACCCCTGGGGTTTGCTGCTCCGCTGAGGCGTATGACCTGGCCAATCGCCGGTGGTACCGCCTCGAAGTCGACGCGGAAGTTCTAGATGAAGACTGGCTGTCTTCAACGGTCGCCAAGCATGTCAGGGAGTCCTACGCCGCCAACAAAGAAGTGCCGCCTTGGAACACCATCAAGACTACAGCCCGCGGCAGCCCCGTCACGTTTGAGACCAAACCCGATGACCGCGTTGATAGGCTAATCACAAAGTCGCTGTCCTACGGCTCGGAAGCGACGAACAAGCTGCCAACCACCACCTTTGACCAGCTTGAGAGCTTGACCTATATCAGTAGGTCAGCAGACCGATGCACCTGGCATGGCAAGGACTGTGTCTTCAAGCGCATCGAATTTAACGTCGACATTAAGCCCATCATGAAAGAGATCCGCATTCGGGAGACCCTGATCGACGCCATAGGGCCGGTCGGCATCGCGGACGTCAACGCCGAGATTACCAGGCGCTTCCTGGTCGTCCCGGTGCTCGCCGTCGTCATCGGAAACTTGAAGCCGTGGAAGCCTGGCACCGTCGCGGGGGTCCTTATGCTCTTTGCCGGCCCGGACCTTGAGATCTTGGCCAGGGACGCCGATGTCGCCCTTCCCATCACCGAACGTCAGCTCCGGGACTTAGTCCGCGGTGTACGGGACCTTGGAAAGTGCGGCGTCGAGCACGGTGACATCAAGTACTGGAACACGGTGCTCCAGCCGGCGGAGGAAGACGACGCGGCGGCGGCGGCGAAGCTGCTGCTGATCGATCTTGGGTCCGTGGCTCCCGAGTACGACGGGGATGCGAAGGCCCTGGGCGCATTGCTGCTTTGGTGCCTGGAGCGCGCGCCAACGCTGAAGGAGAACGAGGCGGCGAGAGCGAGAGTAGACGCTGCGGCGGCGGCTCTCGCCGAAGAGGACTTCGATGCTGCGCTGGAGTCTTTGTCTCCTGGAGATGCTTAAAGGTGGCAACTGAGTTTAACTAGAACGTTATTTGATGCTCTTCATAGGAATCGCCCCGGAACTTGTGTGACTGGAGAATAGAGAGAATGGCCCCGGATCCCCAGATCTAAACCGCTAAGGATCTATGCGATTCTGCCTAGTCTCATAGAGTCTCCAAATAGTCGGCCATCTCCGTATGCCCCCTGTCTCGTGCACGCTGTGCGGCTGTATGCCCATGCGCGCCTCGCACATCTCTCTCTGCTCCGTGCCTGAGCAGTAAATCGACCATATTGGCGTCCCCGCGCCCGGCCGCCTTGATCAGGCACGTGTCCTGCAGCTGCTCCTCCGTCCTGCCGACCATTGGTCCCCAGCCGTAGTCGGCGATCTTGCCGTCGACAACCAGTCCTTGCTCCAGGAGCATCTCCATGACGACCAGCCTGTCCGGGTTGTCAGTCGGCCACTGCGTGATGGGCAGCGCCAGCTCGGCCGAATCACCGCCGGGGTAGTCGTCCGACAGCGAATGCTCAAGCGGGAAGCAGTCCAGCATGGTACGGGCCGGCGCAGCGCCGACGGGGACGAACGGCCCGCCCTTGGCAAAGTTGAGGCTGGTGCCCTCGGTGACGGACAGGAAGCGTGAAATGGTGACCGCGCCGAGGACCACACCCCGTGCGCTCAGCGCGTTCAGGTATTCGGTAAACGCCGGGGAGGCGCGGAGCTGATGATCCTTCGCCCAGTAGTCTGCCAGCCAGTGCAGGCCGTGATACAAGCCTGCCGGCAGACCGGCGGCGTCCTTGGTCTCCGGCAGGGGGTAGTGAAGCCAGGCGCCGGGTTCGGCGTTCAGCAGGGCTGCCCACAGCCGCCACTCCAGCTCGCGGTTGTGTGGGGTGTTGGGCGAGTGCTGAAATATGATGCTGGGGCCCTGCCGGCTGGACAGGATCGCCGCGCCGATGAGGTCGAAGCTGGTCTTGGCTCTCGTTGAAGATGCCCTGTGGTGCTTGACCAGGTGCTCGAGGACGTCCACATGCCGGCGTGCGTAGGCAATAATGCCCAGGATGTCGACGATCCATGGCGGGAGCGAGGCTAATCTCACTCCGATGTCGAGCTCGACGCGACGTTGCAGCCTGGCAACTTCGGCCTCGCGGTAAAAAAGGAGACACAAGGCCTTGAGCTGCTCGCCGTCTAAAAATAGCACAATTGAATCTCAGAATTGACACGCTATACGCTATACGACATGGAAGTAGATCCATTAGCTGATTCGCGGGCCTCACCTGCATGCGATAATCTCCCCAGATTGCGCTTTAGCATTCTAGATTTAAACGCTCCGGCGATCAGGTCTGCCTGCAGGGCATGGGCGATATTAGAGTTGGACTTGTCCCAGGCATGGCGGGCCCCGCCCTCCCGGATGTGATCGATCAGGCGGTCGAAATACTCCTCGAGCGTGATGTCTCCGAGCGCGTGTCTGGCCGTGGTCCAGCCGAAGCACTCCTCGTCCGCCTGCTCCAGCTCTTCCTGGATCTCGACCAGGTTCGGGAAGACGCTGAGGTGGGGAGCGTGAGGATCATCAGGCAGAGGAGCTCCGCCACCCTCTTCTCTGGGGCAGACGAACATCTTGCTGGTCAAAAGGGGAGCTATTAAAGCCTTTTAGAAAATTGACACTCTCAGGTATATGGCCATGAAGATTAAGGAGGGTCGATGGTAATACAGGCGCATCAAGTCGAGTTTTTTGGTAGCTAATGTTGGGGCTTTAGAAATGCCCTGTTGGCATCGTACGGAATTCATGGAAGAGATGCCGTTTATTGGTACCAACATGCATGCAGATAGGTGTCAGCGTCTGCCCAAGCCCTGAAAATGTCAGGTTTGGGGGCCAATCGTGCCCATACATGCCCACTTCGGGAATACCGTTCGAAATTTGATAGCTACCGGAAGATCAGATGCTCGTTTTCTGGGATGGCTTTATAGTACCTTACATCCGTTGCTATCGTTGTACAGATCTAACCGACTCTGTCGAAGGGAAAAGTGAAAAGGGGTTCCGTTCCCCGTAGATCACCGTAAATCCGTACAACAAGTCAGCTTTGTCAACGGGAACACAAGGCATGCGCGCCGGAAGAAGAGAATGGGCCAGTAGCCTTCTAAATACCTTACATCGCTGGTATTCCTCCAGGGCGGAGATTGGCTGCGGAAACAAAACAACGAAAGACTCAAGCCGTAACAAGGAGTCAAGAAATCAACAAGCATGCGCCATCCTTCCATCCTTCCATTCTTCCATCCTGCAAATGAACTCCAGCGCTCCCTTCAAGCCAAAGCTCCCATTTCCCTCCCCTTCACACAGTTGCAATACCCCCGCATCCCCTCCCCCTCTCATCACATTCCCGATTCCGACGATCTCACACACTCACCACAGCCTAGAATACCTCTCCGGGAAGAACACCCGATTCAGCCCCCTCCCGATCCACCCGACCGTCAGCAGCCGGAAATCCACCTCGACAGGCGACCAGGCCGGGTACGGCCTCCGCTCCACTATGTCGGCCACGTACGCCATGCGCCACCCGCCATTCTCCTCCACCCAGATGCCCCTCTCGAACGCGACGGCCACCAGCGCGAGCCACGCAAACACCGCCGCCAGCGTCGTCGCCGCGCCCACCATCGCCGCCGCTGACGGGAGTGTCGGCCTCTCCGGCTTCCGGCGCAGGCGGACGATGTGGTACAGGGCTAGCTTGGCCAGGTACCACGGCAGGCCGGCGTAGCCCGTGACGGAGACGAGGAGCCGCCACAGGTTGTAGGGCTGCATGAGGATCAGGAGCGTGAGCCAGACCAGGGCCGTGAGGGCCTGGCAGAGGAGGCGCGCCGCGCCGCCGAAGGGGTCGCTGCCGTGGCCGTGGCCGGGGGGCGGGTGGCAGATGTGGTAGGTGTGGGTGCGGTCGGGGTCGTGTGCTTGGTGTTCTTCGTCTTCGGCGCTGTCGTGTGTAGGGTTGGGAGGTGGGGTGTGGGTTTCCTCCTGTGGGTCGGCCTCTGAAGCTGTGCCCTGGGTATGTTGGCCTTCTTCTGACTGCGGGGATGCTGGTGGTCCTGCCTCCGCCTGCCCTGAAGTCAGTGGTAGTAATTTTCGCTGGGCGCTGTCTTCAACCCCTTTCCGGTCTCGTCTCGTGATGCGCGGGCGGCAAGCACAGGAGTTCTGAGGGAAAAGGAAGCGGTAAAGTCGAATATCGGGGATGAAGTAGAGTAGAAGGGTGCAAAAGCACACTTCGCTGTGGCAGCCCGGATATACGGCTTTTGTGCTTTGGTGAGGTGATATCTGACTCTGATCTGGATACTTGAGTCTGCGGCGTAGATCTTGGAGCTGTCTCGTTTGCTCTTCGTAAACAGCCGACACGATATCCATCTTGCTTCGCATGTCGACAAGGGCACCCGCCGCATCCTGCTGATCTTCGTGGAGCTTGGCGACTCTTTGACGGAGGCTCTCCATCTTAAAATCATCCGCATCCGGCTGAGCTCTCACTGCAGCTCGTAGCTCGCTTTCCGCCGTTGCTAGCTGTTCAACGATAGACTGGTATAGTTGTTGGTTGAAGTCGATGCCTCCCCCAAGCTTCGTTATCTCGTCATGATTCGTGTTGCTGAAACTTTCGAGCTCTCGTATATGCCCATCGACTGCCTCGAGCTGGGCTTGCCTCTCTTGAGACTGCTTTCTCTCCTTTACCAGCTGCTCTTCGATCTGACCCTGCGATTGTCCTCCCTGTTTTGCCAATTGCTTCTCAAGCTCAGTCTGTGTTTTCTGTGATAGTTTTCTTTCTTTTGCCAGCTGCTCCTCAAGCTGAGCCTGCGATTGCTCTCTCAGTTTATCCAGCTGCTCCTCGAGCCGAGCCTGCAATTGCTCTCTCTGCTTCGCCAGCTGGTCCTCGAACCGAGTCTGTGCTTCTAGTGACTGTTTTCTCTCCTTTGCCAGCTGCTCCTCAAGCCAAGCCAGTGTTTCGTCTGATCGTTTCTTTTCCTCTCTTTCGTTTGCCAACTGCTCTTCGAGCTGAGCCTGCGATTGCTCTCTCTGTTTGGCCAGCTGCTCCTCGAGTCGAGTATGCACCTCTTGCGAACGCTCTCTCTCCCTTGCCAGTCGCTCTTCGAGTTGACCCTGCCTCTTTTGCAATTCCTCCCTCTGCGTTGCTAGTTGCTCCTCAAGCTGGGCCTGTGTGTTTTGTGAATCCTTCCTCTCATTTGCCAGCTTTTCCTTGAGCTGAGTCTGCATATTTTGCAATTGCTCCCTCTTCCCCGTTAGCTGCTCCTCGAGTTGAATCTGCGCCTCTTGTAACTGCTTCTTCTCCCTTGCCAGCTGCTCTTCGAGTCGAGTTTGCATCTCTTGTGACCGCTCCCTTTCTCTTGCCGCCAGCCCCTCGAGCCGAGTCTGCGGCTGTTGTGACTGCTCTCTCTCACTTTCCAACTGCTTCTCAAGGCCTGCGATTATCCGTGAAAGCCCGTCGCGCACCTCGTTTGCCCTGTCCTTCTCGTCCTCAACACTTGTCTTTAGGGCGCTGAGGAGTTCTTCCTTCTCTTCCAGCTGATCTTTGAGTTGGCCGTTTTCGTCAAGCCCCTGACGTCCCGCGTCCTCTAGTGATGCGATGGTCTGGTCAAGCTCGACGGATCGATTTTCCAGCTCCGATACTTTCTTCCCCAGGCCGTCGATACGCTGCTGTTTTGCGTCGGCCTCCTGCGCCATCTTCGCCTTGTATTCCTCCAACAGGTGGCTTATCCTCTCCAATTCTCGATCTCTCTGCGAGATGATGTTGGTTAGATTTCCATTTTCCGATCGTATTTTCACGGAGCTCTCCATCCATTCCAATTTCTGCTGCTCTGCTGAGTCGAACTGCGCTTTCAGCTCATTGAGCTTCTGTTCCGCGATCGCGTCCCGTTCCTTGAGCATGTCTTCGTCCACCGAGGCCCGACTCTGCTCACTGGTTAATTGCTGTACCTCCGCTTCCAGGTCTTTGATGTGGTCCATGTACATGTCCACATCGGCCTGCACGGCCTGGCGAGACTCCTCGAGCTTAGCAACCTTCTGCGTCTGGAAAGCCAACTCTTTCTGCAGCTTGGCGATCGCCTTCGAGTTCTCCTCGAGCTGTTCTTCCTTGGCGACCATAGCCTCCTCGAGAAAGTTGATGTGGATTTCGCTTTCCGACTCGGCTTCTTCCCCCTGGGTCTTCGAAGCGAATTGTACGGCCTTCAATTTGTTCTCCTTCTCGTCCACTATCCGTCGGAAATCCTGCCTCTGCCTCTCCAATTCGTCTCTTGTGTTTTGCTCATTGAGATGCATCTCGTACAGCTGCCGGTCGAGCTCGTTCTTCTCGTCTCGAAGCTGTATGATATCCATCTGGACTCTCTCCAGTTCCTTCTCGCGGGGCAGAGAAATGCGCAGACGCTTGTTGGCTCGTAGGATGGACTCTTCGTTATCCTTGAGAGCATTCGAGAGTCGGTCGTAGACCGCCAATAGGTGTCCGTATTTCTGCTCTTCTGGCAGGTCCCGAATCGATGCCCAGAGCATCTTGCTCGGCTCGCGATTCTCCCAGTCAATCGCGGCTCTTTTCGCCTCGTCCTCCTCCTCGAGGGGCGGTACATATGAGGGCAGGCCATCTTCGGCCAACTCGTGCGTAAAACTGGGGACGGTGACTGAGGGACTGGCTGCTGATGGAAATAGCACCTCGTCCTCGTACCAGGGCGACCTTCTCGGGGTTCGACGGCGAGAACTGCCGGGGGTGCGGAGGCCACTTCCAACTACTTCGGTTGCTTCTTCGGGTAGGGGGTTTGTCGTTGAGATAGGCGGAGGGCGGAGAATCCTCAACGAGGATGGATGTTGAGAAGGGGTAGGAGAATCATCGCCCTCCTCCACCATGTGGTGATCCTCGTCTTTCTTAGACGGTCCGCTCTGGTCAGACGACATCTTTCGTCACTGGCTTGGGGCGATGGACGGAGCTGTTAATAAACGCGGGAAAGGGATGGAATCTGGAATCGGGAAGAAAGGACGGGCTCAGTGATCACTGATAAATGGAACGGTCGAGGATCGATGACAAAGGGTGAGTTGGGGATCAGTATATTCAAACAAGCGATGGGCAATTGCTTCACCCCCGAGTTCCCCTGATGAGGAAATAATAACTCTCCCACCAAGGAGGATCTAGTTCTCTTCCTTCGGGGCCGCTTCGGAAGCTTATGAACCACTCCTCGAAGGTCGATCCGTCGGCTTCCGCGTCACTGGACGAACCCCGGGAGGTCGTGATGGTATCGTGCGTTGGTGAGTAGGGATAGGAGTGTTGGTTAAGGTCGGAGGATCAGAATCCTCAGATCGTAGAGGCTGCAGCGTCGACGACTGAGCGCTCTCCTTTGCAACTACCTACTCCTGGGACGTCTGACACTCGTTCAGGAGAGGTTGGGGGAAAGGAGGGAGATCAACGAGGCCTGCGCACCGCTGCCGGAGAACCTGATGGCCAGGGCTCTAGGTTGTTGAACCTGTCAGCTGTCTAGCTCTCCAAGACCAGGCCTGGTCTTGTCTCTGCAGATGCGACGGTCCTGTCAACTTCCTGAACAGAGTCTGCTTTCTCGTCTGCGATGAAGCCGCCAGGCCAGTAAACCGGGTACGAAGAACAGTGAAAACCCGAGGATGAAAAAGGAACAGCGGGGAGATAAATGGAAAGGATAAAAAGGAGCAAGAAATGTTTCCTCGTTGCCGGAAACGGCCGTTCAAGAGCAACCAGACAAAGGCAGTTTGACGGACAGCGAAAGATGCAGCCCCAAAAGGGTTGCCGGAAATGGAATGCAACCACAGTGAGAAAGGAATCTGCTTCCCACCCTTCTTCTTTAATCCCACTTCGAGGAGGCACATGTCCACCTTCGGCACCTTGGCTCTGGTGATGCGCAAGGGCGGCAAAGTAGAGAGTGGTTGGAATGGTAGGGGATCGATCGAGAATAATAGGATCAAGAAGGTCGATGATATTTCGCAACTTGTTCTCTGTCTCGAGTTCTGTGAAGTATATGGGTTGTAAAGTAGGTGCACCCTGTGACCTGATTACTGTTGTATTGTATAAGACATAACTTGTCATGAATAGAGTCCATATAGAAGACCACTTCGCTGTAGCCGCGGGTCTGGCGAACGGTACGGGACCTAGTAGACGCACAAGAGCTAAACGCAAGTCCGGGATGTGCTTGCAGCGCTAACTATACCAGCCCCTTGCCCCTGGGCCAGACTCTGTGTGCTCTCGTCGATGCTCGATCATGGGCTCTCTGATATCAAAAGCATCGACAATATCACGCCATGTCGTCATATCAATGGACATAACAGCCTGGTGTCTCATGGCTCCATGTCTTGGGTTTCCGGCTTCTGACTCGTCCTTCTCAATGTATTCTAGGGGTTTATAGTTAGCAGTGCACCAATAGCACGACGATCGAGATTCTGGCGTACCAAGGGCGGGGAGACCGTTCTTGTCAAAGTCTACCTTGACATAGCCATCTCGAATGAGAAAGCTGACGTAGAACATGTTCTCCACGGTCTGGCCGAATGAATGGGGATTTACAACGAATCTCATGAGATCAACGCCGCCGGTATCCCGAAGGGAGTGCTGGTCCATCAACTTCCGAGTCTCCTCCTCCGTCATGTCGTCATCAACGGCGTCTTCTACCGCATCCTGTGCTTCTTCTTGCACCGTCTGCAGCCGTTTCCGGATTTTTCTGCAGATTGCCGTGAGGTCGTTCTTCTCTGACTTGGCGAGATCTTCCGCGTTCAGCACCTCCGGCCTAACCTCCTTAAGACTATTGATCTTGAGCAGCGGCATTCTCTGGGTGACTTTGCGGGTCTTCTTCTCGACCGACAAGGGCCCGAGCAGGAAGCCGGGGACGGCTGGGCGCCGCACGCTAGGTATTGCGGCGTAACGGCCCAGGTGCTCCCAGTTCAGCATGTCGCCATCGTCACCAATGCCATCCTCATCATCACTCCCCAACGCACCTCGGTTTGGCTGTCTTCGTTGCCGCTGGGTGCTGGAAAGTTCTGGCGCATTGTCATCCCCAATACCACGGCCCTGGAGCATGTAGGTTATGCACTTGGACACGAACTCATCCACGTCGATGCCATTGAGGACGTTTCCTGACGTCAACCGCTGTACCCTGCGCGCAGAAAGGTCGGCAGCTATGAGAAGCCCTCGCGAGTCGATTGCGGCCTCACTCGTCTGCTTGACGCCCTCGAGAAGCTGTTCCGACTTTTCGAAGTAGTCCAGCAGCGCTTTCGGATCCGCCTGAAGGTACTCGTCCGGGTTTTCCTGCAGGTCCCGCTGTAGGTCGCGGAGTCCTCGCTGAATGCGCCTCCGCTCCTCCATCGGCTGGTCCGGATCGAAAGCCTTCTCTTCTTCACTCTCCTCCTCATCTTCGTCGTCAGAAGGCTCCCTGGTACGGCGCCTGCTCGTCGATGGCTCCCCCCCAATGTCATTGCCCCGTTTCCGCTTCGGCCTGCCTGCGGCTGCCTTTCCCTTGTTGCGCACGGCGAGGGTTCGCTGGTTCTCATTTTCAGATAACTCTGAGGGAGATGGTGTCGGCGATGTTGCGACAGAGTCGTCGTCCGCCATGGTGTCGCTCTGTCAAGGCACCGTCACCAAGCTCAACGGGTCCTAGCTTGGCGGGAAGGAAATGATCCAATAGCTGTCCGATTACCGTATGATACAAGAGAATGCGAGAAAATAGCCGAATAAGACTGCGATCAACATGAGGGTTTTCAGGAGTGGCTCGTGGTCAGTCCAAAGGAGGCGGATTGCCAGCTTGGATTATTCGACGCATCGCGTTCTTGCGGTTCAAGACGCGACGAACCACCTAGTAAAGTGGGTACAGATTTAGAGTGGGGCCTCAATTTGGTGGGGGCTGCTAATTAAGCCTTACAGGTACGAGCCAAGACCATGCAAATATGGCGTCTTCTTTGTCTTCTTTGGCGCTGTGGAAAGTGCATTGCCCGGAAGCAGCCTGTTGATACCTATGACTGCAATTAGGAGAACATTCTGTATTGATGGCAAGGGTGCTTTTAGACGGAACATAATAGAATTCCGAGTACATCCGTACAAGGTTTCTAGACATACCTACCTAGCTAGGTAGGCGTGGTAGGTAACTATATGCACACCCAGTGGTATTTATAGCATACTCGATGCCCCACCCATAATCAACCTCCACTAGTTAGGCATACCATCAGCGACAGACAGACTTTCCAAGGCATCGAGCTTAGCCATTGCGTGTTTTCCCTTCGTTGATTGCTCCTCGTGGCCACAAAACTGTCACTATTCTATCCGCGGGGTTGAGAAGTATGGATTTAGAACGTTAATACGACGAAATCTGGCCAAGATGGAGCCGTTTTCTTTCGCCAGTTCCGAGTCGCTTGAATACCCAGTGAGCATTCGGATGTGAGTCGTGATATTCAGTGACGAAGGAGCAGCGCGGCATGACATGGGCGATGCTGATGAACACTGCTAGCACCAACCTCGAAGGCGATGAAGTCCCCTACCTCTACTCGACCCTCCTGGACCGCCCAGACCTTCGGTATATTGGCTCCAATCAGAGGTACGTCGTGAGGCTGGCTCCCACTGGTGCTTCTCCGGGGTAGTCGAGGTTACTTGGGCTAATGGCGTCGCTGCCAGCTCCCACTCGGATCTCTTTGTGACCGTCCAGGTCTGGGCAGGTTCGAAGCCCTTGACCGTTCCCGTGCAAACCGCCTACAAGGCATTTCGGTCGGAAAGGAAGTGGAACGAATGGCTGACGCTGCCGATCGACTACTCGTCCCTTCCCATTAATTCGCGCCTGGCCATAACCATCTGGGATCTGTCCCCGACCGGAGGGAAAGAGGCGCAGGGTCACGCCATTCCGTTTGGCGGTACAACATTGCCTCTGTTTGATAAGGACAACCAGTTGCACAAGGGCCGCCAGAAGTGTCACGTTCACCGGCATAAGAAGGCTGACGGTAACGATGACTCGATGACTCCTGCTTTTGTCGCCAAGAAGAAGACTAGCTCTAAGAAGAACGAGGCCGAAGTGGTCGACAAGGATGCCGAGGAGCTTGACCGTATGGAGAAACTATTCAAGAAACATGAAATGGGAGAGATTCCCCGGGTGGACTGGCTTGATCAACTGGTTTTCCGGGGATTTGAGAGGAGAGGCCTCCAGTCTGCCAAGTCGTCCTTGAAGAACATCCAGAGGCAACGGGTTATTGATGGCGCGAGCGCAAATACCGACATCTTGAAGAAAGATGCCGCACAAGACAAGGGTCGAGAGGCCCATACCGTTGACCAGAGCCCTGGCCCTTCGATGTTCATTCTGAATGTCGAGCTGCCCAGGTTTGATTTTCCGGTCGTGTTTGCCGACCACGAGTATCCTCCACCCCCAGTTTCGTCCCTCCAGCATCTCTCGTCCTCTCAGTCAAACATAGTCCTGAAGCCACCGCCCGAGGTCCAGTTTGGACCCGGAATTGGCGGAGTAGGCGACACCGATGCCGGCTATGGGAGCCGTTTAATCCGAGTCTACGACCCTGAGGTTGGGGCGAGGGACAATCCGGCAGAAAGCAAGCATCGGCGCCTTGTTCGAAGCCAGCACCGGCATGGGATCCTGGATAAGGACTTGAAACCCAACGCCAAGGTTCGGGACGAGTTGAATGTTATAACGTCATACTCTCCAACTCATATCCTGACGCCAGAAGAGAAGGATCTCATTTGGAAATTCCGCTATCACCTCACGCGGGATAAGCGAGCCCTGACAAAGTTTGTAAAGTCGGTCAACTGGCAGGACTTGGCGGAATCGAGGCAAGCCGTCCAGGTCCTTGGACGGTGGACTGACATAGACGTCGACGATGCCCTCGAACTTCTCGGGCCGACCTTTGACAACACTTCAGTCCGAGCATTTGCAGTAAAACGACTCCGGAAAGCGGATGACAATGAGTTACTTCTATACCTGCTGCAACTGGTCCAGGCTCTGAAATATGAGCACATCTCAACCGATGCAAATCACGAGGTGACCCAGGACTCTTCCTTGGCCAAGTTTCTCATCTCGCGTGCGGTCAACAACTTTGTGCTTGGCAACCACTTCTACTGGTACCTGATGGTGGAGTGCGACGACTCCAGCCAAGATCAGGGCCTCGACAACCAGACCATGTATCGAAAGGTCGCCTTCGACTTCATGACGGAACTCGTCAAGCTTCCAGATGGGAAGGAGACGCGGAAGAGGCTCCTGCGGCAGGCTGAGTGGATAGCCATCCTCTCCAAGATCTCCAGCGAGATCAAGGAATCGAACGAGTCTATCGCTCGGAGGACTGAACGTGTCAAACACTTCTTGGCCGACCCCAAGAACGAGCTTGTCACCATCGATCCGCCTCTCCCCCTACCGCTGGATCCGTCCATACAACTAACAGGTGTTGCCCCCGAAGACACCATAGTATTTAAATCATCGCTACATCCCATTAAAGTCGTCTTCAAGACCGACACGGGGCGGAAATATCCCATCCTTTTCAAGACGGGAGATGATTTGCGACAAGACCAACTTGTCATCCAGATCATCACTCTCATGGACAAACTCCTCCTGAAGGAAAACCTAGACCTCAAGCTTTCGCCCTACAAGATCCTCGCTACAAGCACCACTGCCGGGCTGTCGCAATTTGTCCCCTCAGCCAGCTTCCAGGGCATCTCGTCCAAGTACCGCAACAATCCGGCGTTGGCTTATCTCCGACAGAACAACCCTGACACACACGGCCCCATGGGCCTGCGGAAGGAGACTCTAGATACCTTCGTCAAGTCCTGTGCCGGGTACTGCGTGATAACGTACATACTCGGCGTTGGCGACCGGCACCTGGACAACTTGCTCCTATCCCCAGACGGGCATTTCTTCCATGCCGACTTCGGCTTCATCCTTGGCCGCGACCCAAAGCCGTTTGCGCCCGCGATGAAGCTGTCCAAGGAGATGGTGGACTGCATGGGCGGGTCGAGCTCTGAGCACTACCGCCAGTTCAAGCAGTACTGCTTCCTCGCGTACAGCGCGCTCCGCAAGAACAGCAACCTGATCCTCAACCTGTTCAGCCTGATGGTGGATGCCAACATCCCCGACATCAAGCTCGAGCCCGACAAGGCCGTGCTGAAGGTGAAGGACCGGTTCCACCTCGAACTGAATGAGGAGGACGCCATTCGACACCTCGAGAGGATAATCGACGACAACCTGAATGCTTTGGTCCCTGTCGTCATCGATAAGCTCCATGAGCTCGTCCAAGCGTTCAGGGCGTGATGCCAGGAAGATTGCCTACGACGTAGCGCTCTTGGGAGGACTAATGCTTTCTTTTGTCTGGCTTGGGAAGGCGTTATGGTAACTTCATGTATGAAGTAGCGGTATGCTAGTAGGATTCTGAATTCCTGATATCACTTTTGGAGCCAGATGATCATGGACGCGTCGACATGGTTATGATGAATAAAGCACTTGGCCGTCTTAATGCCTCAGAATCCCAATTTTAATCCCTCGAGCGTTGCGAAGTACAGTACAATAATGTACATTGCTAATAACTTACACGCCATATTGCCGCCATCAGGATCTCTTTACTTCTTTTATATTATTTCTCATGTATCGCCAAACATGAAAACCCCCTTTCCGGCCCTGAAACCCTCCAGCGTGCCCTGCACGGCCTCCTTCAGCACCTTCTCATCGGTGCCCCAGTCCCACCTGATCTCCTGGGAGGGGACGTCGCTGAACTTGCCCTCCCTGATGAGGCCCAGTATCTCGTCGACGGTCCTCTTCTTGGCCTCCCTATCAGCATCAGCCCAACGACTCAGCCAGAAGCCCCTAAACCGCAAGTCGCGGAAGATGAGCAACCCCGTCGGCAGCGCCACGGGCTGCTTGGACATGGCGCCGTACGTCACCACAGTCCCGCCGTCGGACACGCACCTCGCCAGCGCCGTGGCCGACTTGCCGCCGACGCAGTTGAGACCCAACATGACGGGGTCCCTGCCCCCGCGGGTCCACTCCTCCTTCACCCGGGCCGCGAACCCGCGGTCCAGCAGCTCCCGCTCCGTGATCACCACGGTCGCGCCGAGGCGCCGGAGCTCGTCCTTCAGCGCGTCCGTCTCGGCCGGCGTGGGCCGCTCGCGCACCACGTTGATGCTGCGCAGGCCCCAGTGGCGGCCCAGCTGGATGGCCGCGCGCCCGACGCCGCTGTTGGCGCCGTTCTGGAGGAACCACGCGCCGCCGCTGGCCGGGTCGCCGGACGAGTAGCTCCGCACGCTGAGGCCGATCAGGTCGACGAAGTCGCGCAGCAGGCGGTATGCGGAGCACGGGTTGACCGAGACGGTGGCGGCCTGCAGCGGCGTGATGTCTCCGGCGTCGGCGTCGGCGTCGGCGTCGCGGACCTTGAGCAGGCTCGCCTCGGCGCGCTCGACGAGCGCGTGGGTCCGCCAGGTGCCGAAGCCCGTCCGCGCCGGTATGACCCAGTCGCCGCGGCGGAGGGACGCGACGCCCGAGCCGCGCGCGACGACCTCGAAGCAGGCCTCGTTGCCGGGCACGGCGGACGGGTCGGCTGTGCCGATCAGGTTCGTGAAGGTCGGCTTGGCGCCGTAGGTGCCCTGCACCGTGTTGACGTCCGCTGGGTTGATGGGCGCCGCGAGGGTGCGGAGGAGGACGGCGCCGTCGGGGAGGGTGGGCGAGATGGAGTGCGTGTGGAGCCTTGAGGTGAAGGGTTGTGTTAGTGTCTTCTCTTTTTTCCGCTTCTCTTTCTGGCAAGTCGTACGGGAAGAGGCATGAGAGGAATAGTGGCAGGTAGATTGGTAGACTAGCAGACTTACTTCAGAACATCGCTGGGCTCCCCGTATTTGGAGAAGACGAGTGCCTTCGCCTGGGTGTAGCCGTACGGTCCAGACTTGTGCCGGACCGCCGTCACCGGCTGCAGTGCTTTGTGCCGAGCGCCGAACGACCTGGCGATGCGCGGCGGGCTGCGGATCAGGCCTGAAGCGGCCAATCGAGCTGCCGGGGGCTGTAATGTCGCCATAGTGGGTTAATTACACTCGATTTCCTGCAGAATTGGTGTTGAGTTGCCCCGAACAAGAGGAGATCCGAGGTCTAGCGTTTTCGGCCATGAGGAAAAGCAATGACGTTAACAGCTGGGGAGCTTTGATCGAAATAACCAATCATGGGGCGGTAGGGGTGGATCTTGAGGCCCCTGCGTCCAACCTACCTAGGTAGACCCCTGCCCCTGGGGGCCGACGTTGTTCCTCCGCCAGAGATAGGAGGTTCCATTTCACGTACCTGCTCCTCGATCCACGATGTCAACTGTTCTTGATAAATACCAGCTTGCCGTGACCTTTCAGGACCATCTTTCATCATGTCCCTGACCAAGGTTCTCGAGGCCCACCGGCCCGAACTCTCGTCCTACGAGAAGTTGTACAAACACTTCCACTCAAATCCAGAATTATCCAATCAAGAAGTAGAAACTGCTTCCACCGTCGTCAACCATCTACGCAAAATCTCGCCAGACTTTGATATCCGCTCAAATATCGGAGGTCATGGTGTTGCCGCCATCCTTCGCAACGGTCCCGGGCCCACTGTGCTCTCCCGCGCCGACATGGATGCCCTTCCTATTGAAGAACGAACCGGCCTTGCCTACGCCAGCACGAAGCGAGTCGTTGACCTTCACGGTGGAGAGCAACCGGTGATGCACGCATGTGGCCACGACATGCACATCACCTGTCTCCTGGCGTATGCCGAACTCATGGTTTCTGCTAGAAACCAATGGCGCGGTACCATTGTCCTTGTCTTCCAACCTGCTGAGGAGCGTGGTACCGGTGCGCAGAGCATGGTGGACGACGGGCTGTACGATCCCAATCGCCACAATGTTCCTATCCCCGATGTAGTTTTCAGCGGGCACGTCGTTCCCGCGCGTGCTGGCGTCATCGGCGTCCGCCCCGGTACGATGGCCAGCTCTTGCGATAATCTGCGCGTCACCTTCCACGGTCGTGGTGGGCATGCGTCCATGCCGGAGCGTCTTGTGGATCCCATCGTCATGGCGTCCAGCGCCGTTCTGAGGCTTCAGACTCTTGTTTCCCGTGAAATCCATCCTAGTGAGCACGCAGTGGTTACCTGTGCAAGCTTCATTTCTGGGACTTCTGCGGAAAACGTTGTCAGTGACGATGCGACGATCACCATTGACATTCGTGCCAACAACCAGACTACGAGGCAGAAGTTATACGATGGGGTCCTGAGAATCGTGCAAGCCGAAAGCGCTGCGTCCAACGCGGTCGCCGTACCCACGGTTGTCCGAACCCGTTCCTTTCCCGTGACCATCAACGACGCCATGGTTACTGCACGGGTGGGGGAGGCTTTCCGCGATCATTTTGGCCCTGGTGATCACAGTTATGTCGCAGACTACCCCCGGCTCAGTTTCAGCGAAGACTTTTGTATTCTTGCGTCCGCTGTTGAAAAGCCGTCCCTACTATTCGCCTATGGCTGTACCGCACCCGACAAAGTTGATCAAGCGCAAAAAGAAGGTATATTGGAGAGCATACCAGGCAATCATAGTTCTCTCTTTGCCCCGCAGATTTTTCCTACGATGCAAATAGGCATAGACGCGTACGCTGTGAGCGCCCTTGCTTGGTTATCAGAAACTCAGGTAAATGAGTTAGGTAGGTAGGTAGGGGAGCCCGTTATGAAATACACGACAGAGATCATGCCAAGTCCGTACCTGCCCTCTTTATCACCACCAAAATTGAGATGGCCCGTGACTTCTACGTTGAACACCAACGGGCAAGTGTAACTGTAACGGTGGGGTCTTGCCATTCCGTCCCGCTTCGCATATATATCTCCTCACACTTCCCGCTGCGGCCCTGCGCCATATTGGCTGCAGTACCTCCGTACAACTGCCACCTGACAATTGGCCGTGTGTCGCTCGGCTCCCATTAAAGGGTCAAAGCGCTCTGCCACCAATGATGACATCTAAGTCCGGACCCCTCTCCTCACTTTTGCGGTTCATGGCCCAACTGAAGCCGTCTTATATTAAGAGTGTCACGAAAAAAAAAGGCGGGGCAGGGAGTGGTGACAGTCTTATGACAATTCCTGAGGGAATCGGTATTGCAAGAAGCGTGACCCCCTTCCACTTAGGTAGGTAGGTACCTAGGTATTGATCATATCTTCTAAAGACCAAGGTGCCTCCCTAGGCAGTACAGACAAAAGAGACTCGATACATGGCAGGACACGGGAAATTCCTTTTCTACTCCCACAATTATGATAAGCCAAGACCCGAGAAGCGTCACCCATATGGCTCCTCCCGGGAACCGTTGCCTGTCGCAAGGTGGTGCCAAAAGGAGATGCTCCCCCCCATTCCATCCTCTAGCAGACCTGGGAGATTTTTTTGAATGCATGTACCATGAAATGATGTTGAGAAGCCGTGCGTGAAGTCCGTCCTCGTGCTCCAACGAGCAAACGGGGCCGGAAGATGAATGCCTAACAGGCGAGGGGGAGGTCGAGGTGTAGAGCTCGTCAAAGAACAGCGCGGAAAGGGCAGCTGCTCTGGAATACACACAGAATGAATAGAAAAACAATTAAAAGGAAAACTTCGTGGGCAAATGAATGAGCTCGCGAAGGGCGAGCTGGGTATCTCGGTCCACATATCTCACTATCCACATCCCGTCCCCGAGGCGGCGACGACTCCTTCGAAATGCCGGGGGCCCAATTCGACTTGGCTCGGGAGGAAGGATCGTCTCTTCCAGAAGTCTCGGATGGCAACGCAACAATTGCGTCAAAAATGGGCCAATCTCGTCCCGTGCGCTCCCCCGTGTGCAAGAAGACGGTTCCAGAACTCTGGGAAATATTAAATAAAAGCTCTCGACCACGAACAGGGCGCCTAGCCAACTTTTGCCGTTTGCCCTGGTCATTTTATATCCTTGAACAGGTCGCTCCCCAGGCACCCGCCGTTGTTGAAGTCCAACGACGACTTCAACTCGCTAAGCTCTGGGATCATCGGCGGTGGCGGCCCTGTCGGTTTCTTCTCATTGGGTACCACAATGACGCTTGCCCTCTTGTTGCCGGCGTTGTCGTTACTCCTTAACCGGCTGAACCAGCCGCTCGACCTCTTGGCCTTCTTTGAATCCACAAAGCTGGCCGAAGTCCGGCTCACCGGCCGTTTGACATCACCCTCTGCCGGATCCTCGCCCTCTGCGTACGCTGTATTCAAGAGATTCTTGCTGAACAGGCGCCGGATGCTACCCTGGCGTGTCGAAAAGGTGGGTGACGCCGGGTTGTCGTCGGCGGGGCGTTTGGTGCCTCCAATGGTGGTCGTTGTGGCATTTGACTGGGGCGATGTGGAGGTGAGGCTGCCGTTCACCTTGCCTGTCTTTTGCCCCTCCTCTTTGGCTGGCGTCTTGGGTGGTGTCACAACCTCCTCTCTGATAGGGGACGGCGGCGGCGGCGGGATATCGGTGCCTTCGGTCAGGGACGAGAAGTTAAACTCGAGGGCGGGGAGCTCGAAGCGCTTAGCTGGCGCCGCGGCCACCGGGCTGGCTGTGGTGCCATCCGTTCTTGCCGGCATGATTTAATTTTTGGTCTGTTGTTCGACGCCAATTCGGGGGGATAGCTGGGCAGAGCTGTCACACGAGCGGCAGGCGTTTGATCGAGTTGACCGGCGCAGATGGACCTCCTGGATGAAGCAACGTACAGCCGACTTCCAGGAAGGGAGATAAGAGCTTAGGCAGGTGAATTGAGCGCCCAAGGTGTAAATCGTGCGCCTAGTTGAGCTCGACGTGGTTGAGATTATGCGCGTGTGTGCAAGACTTAAGCTGCAGGCTAAACGATGTCCAGGCTAAACGATGTCAAAGCGCGGTGACCGGGGAAGTTGGCTGCTGTCGACAGTTTGTTGGTTTCAAGAAGCCTTCTTTTGGTAGAAGGTTTAGTGTAGAAGTGGGCAAGGAAAGATGGAGGAGGACAAGAGGTCTGAGCGAAATGAGGTGCAGGTGAAGGAGCAGGTAGGTGGCTTGGGGGCTGGCAGTTGGAAGGGTGGCAGTCGCGTTGCACCCCAACCTCAAAAACGTGCAGTCTTATCTCGATTGGGAAGGAACGTCAAACCACAAATCAGCAAGAGCAAGAGCCGTTGGAAGCTGTGGGCAGATTCGGCGGAATTGCGGTTGCGA
Source organism: Phialemonium atrogriseum (assembly GCF_030411735.1). NCBI lineage: Eukaryota > Fungi > Ascomycota > Sordariomycetes > Cephalothecales > Cephalothecaceae > Phialemonium > Phialemonium atrogriseum. Next base: position 107,123 of record NW_026848145.1, read on the forward strand.
TGGAAGGGGGCTGGTCGGGAAGAAAGGGGGTGGAGAAAACGGAAGATGGGGTGTCCCAGGAAAGGGAAATCTGGGTCCGCAGGATGGCGCAAAGCCCACGCCAGGTTCTGCGCTAGCGTAGGTAGTGTAGATGGATGTACCTATTATATTCTCTCTAGGTGTGGATGGAACCTGGAAGCCATCACCGTCTTCCTCCCGTACCAAGTTATTATGCGTAAACGTTCCTTGATAGCTTCACACTCCTAGTTCCAGTGTCTTCAATTAGATTGGGGATGCTAGCGATCATGCCGTCACAATGCAGGCGAACAGCTGCCAGTTGCCAGCTGCCAACCGGTATCATTTGCCTTGTTTTGTCCAAGGTAAGCAAGCAGAGCTCCAAGCTAACAAACGGAGGCGATCGCCCTAGCTAAAAAGAGAAACATTGCCCCTCGGCAGTGCAACCAGAAAAAAGGTTTGGCCGCTCCGTCCATCCTGCTGACCCCGGGCCTGGAAGCCGCGCATGCTTGGATAAACCAGGAAGTCTGCTTGATCGCTGTTTGTCCCGATGGCCGGCTCCCGACAGCACTCGGGGCTACTTCATGGGTAAGTTCATGCCAACAGGGAGTCAGTCTCTACTATGGTAGACAAATATTTGGTTCGGGACCATGTCAGACAGCCCGTCTGACGGAGATCCATGCCAACATTGGAGAAAACCAGGCTTGATAAGTCAGCAAATTCCCGATGAACCTTAGAAGCCACATCCCTGGGTCCCTGCCTGGAGCGTCCCGCGAGCGGCCCGGTCATTGGTGTCCCCGGTTTTGGCATGCATGTCTCGCCGTGGCGGTGGCATATACTTTTATTAGGTAGTTCCCGTCGGTATCCCCCAGTCTATACCCACACTCCCACCAAAATATACTTTGCAGAATAACTCGGCGACTCGAAACTCCTGAACCATGCCTGCATAACCTTTGCTAGGATCTGCACAGAACACATAGAATGCCGAATGATAAGAGGTTTGACTTGGGCAGAGATAAAGAAAGGACAAGTATCCCCTGAAGGGGACTTCCTCAGAACTGCGGAGGACAACTTCACTTCTTACCACCAGCCATTGATAACCCGGGTCAACAGGCTACGGAAGGCGGTGATTCCGAATGGCGGAAGGTGGAAGAACGAAGATGCAGGGCTGTATTCTCGGATGAAGGAAATCCTCCGCAAAGGCCGGAAGGACCCGAAGGTGGCGGATATACAGTATACCTCAATATAATAGGGCGCGGCAGGCCTCTTCTGGACTGTGGCTCATGGCCCTGGTTTCGCATCGCTTTCCATCTTGTGACCATCTCCTTGCCAGACCGGAACCTGTTCAGCTGCTCTTCAGATACCCAAGTTGATGGATCTCGTTCCGAGTCACCCAGAACTGCCCCAACTCGGACCGTCACAGGCGGAGGCACATCGACCGGCTTGAATGCGGATTGCGCGCCACTCCATCGATCGGGGGCGCGCGGGTCACCCTTCAAGGTGCGGCTGTCAACCCACGGCTATACAGTCGAGTCTAGCCGTGTCATTCGCGATGGGATCATGTTGATGGACCAAGTGGAAACCGAACTTCGATGTGCGCGTAACCGGTAGATTGGGAGCCTACCCATTGGGCATCTTTTGTCTCGTATCGTTCCAGTACATTCATGTAAAATCCCAACTTCCCCAGGTTTAACGTAGGCTCTTACTGCATAAGCCAGATTCTAGACGTTCTGGTCCGTAAGGGTTTCTGAGAGCTTAGCATCAGTCTGTTGGGCGGTTTCAACCCGTGCCACCATCCGCGCGTATTCCCTTCTCTCCTGCCATCGTAGTATCGTGCTTTCATCCAACGGCTGTCCGTTTTCATCATAGTTCCATGGTGCATCCATTGGAACTGGCACCGTCTCCAGGAAGAGTGGAAAGTCGACTAACTCCCAGGGCAACGTACACGCGCCCTCCCAATCGATGATGCCGATTATGTTATATCGCTTGTCAATGACAATGTTGCTGTGAAAGAAATCTCGATGCGTAACCGGAAACGGCCCACGATCTGTGGAGGACAGCCGGTCGGCCATTGCACAAACCGCGAATGGGAAGTCTTCGATGGACTTGAGAACTTCTTCCACCGGTCCGCCATTCATGCTTTTCCGGACCATGTCCATTGGCATTGGGAATTTAGCGTACGTCGCCCAGGCTTTGAAGAAGGCTGTTGCTGTCTCGAGAGGTCCGCCAATGTCAGGGAAAGGACCAATGTCATCAGTGCCGTCGTTGCCGCGCACTATTCGCCCAATCTTAGAGAAACGCAGCGATGTCATCTGTACCTGCCGATTCAATTAGCCAAGAGTAGTAAAGCTATGAGCTGGCAGCTTACTTGGATCTGGGCTACCGAGTTATAGAAGCTCTGCCGGTGTTCGTCAGGAATTTGCCCTTTGTTTGTTGCATACCGCCATTAGCATCAATAATCACATTTCCAGGAAAGAACTCCATCAGCATGAAGGCGACGCCTATGGGATTGTTGCCATTGACTTTATATCCAAACAGTCTAGGCACAGGTACATTTGTTCGGTCGCCGAGTAGTCTCATGGAGTCAATTTCGTTCTGTAGCTTCGTAGCCGATTTCTTCGTTGGCCTAGCCATTTGAATTCGTACAACCCATCGAGTTTTGTTCTCGAATTCGAGCAGGCGAACCAGGTGATGTAGGCCATTCGTGATGTCTGGACGCAAGTCACAGCGGAGGCCATGATTGAGCTTTGAGGCGTACAAACAGAACTCGTGCCAATCAGTTCTCTCAATGCAATCGCGCACCATACGTCACGAGGGCGAATCCTTCGGGTAGAAATCAGCGCCTTTCCAGTTCTGCCCGGAAAATGCCATGAGGACTAACTGCCACGCATTGGGGAGGGCAAAGGTGAAGGTGCAATGAGAGCGGGAACGTCGCCTGGGCGATGGGTGGAAGCCAGACGAACCTAGATAGGGTGCTACACTCATTGATACGCGTGTTGAGCCAGTTTTGTATCTGCCTCACATGGAGGGCCACTAAAAATTGCCAATCAACAGCCTAGTTGCGTGGGCCTGGCTTGTGAATTTGGTCTTGGCATGCCGCAGCCAAAGACAATAGTTTCTCCTTTTGATTTTGAAACTCCCAGTTGACACTTCAGGAACAATAAGGCTCAAACACGTCGTGGTTAGTCCATAACTCATAACTCCCGTCTCGAACTGAGCACCCCATGCTTTCTGCTGGAAGGCTATGTATCCTACCTGCCTAGCCTAACATCGTCATGCTAGACTGACCCCCAGTTGCATTTGCTATCCTTCAAACCCATCCACAGGAACCTTATGTCGCCAGCCCAAAGAGGCAACGACATAAGCAATCCTCCAGCCTCCTACTTTGGGACAGCATACTTCTGTGTCCATTCTCTTGCCGTCGCGATGGCGGCCTGCTCGTCCTCCTTCCAGCTCTTGGCCACGTCCGGGGCCAACGGATCATCGGGGTTGGGGGCCCCAAGAAGAGCCTGGATGGACAGCAGAATTGTACGGATTTGCAGTGCCGGGGACCAGTTATCTAGGGCACGTGTTAGCCCCAAAGACGGTGCAGTAAAGGAATATTTCTTATAAGAAGCCCTACTCTTGAGCACATCCAAGCAGATCCGGCCAAGCTTGTCGACGTTCGGGTGGAAGATCTTGGTAAGGAATCGGATCTTTGGGGGGGTCATCGGGTAGTCGTCGGGGAGAAAGAGTTCAAGTTTGAACACGCCACCTGTATGTATCGTAGTGTTAGAGATGGTCACTGCATTACAAGTACAACTCGCGCAAAAGGAGAGGGGAAGATGCGAAGATGCGAACCTTCGTAGGGCGACTGCGAGGGACCGTGGATCTCCACATCGAAGTAGCGGAGATTGTCTTCATGTGGAATAGCGCTGATTCCAGGGACACTGTCGCAGGCCATGTTAAATCGAGGTCGGGGAATACGAGTGCCATGTTGGTACGCACGGCTCGGCCATGAGCCGTTCTGTCTCCTTGACGATTCTCTTTGGTAGAGCCATTCTCGGCGCACTGCCAGGACCCTGAAAGCAGAAGATCTGCACCGAAGCTCTGCCCAGAGACGATTGTCTTCCAAAAAACGGCGCGGCAGAGGATTTGGGGTGTCCGTATGCGAGCTCCTAAACTCGAGATGCTATGAGACAAGACCCTGTGCGGACTCGAGGCTGACGGCGGGGTCTTGTTAGGCGGCAAGGGCGGTGGGGAGAGGGGCGCAAGTTGGCTGGGAATAGGCGCAAGCACACTGTGGTTGTTGAATGTAATAATCCCAAAAGCTGACAGAGTTCTGATGATGTATTTAAGAGTGCCTTGTGTATCGGTGGGTCTGGTTTATCAGTGTATGAGGCCGAAGGGGAGAGAACTTAGTGGTTTGTCAAGTCGTCGAGGCGAGCCTTGTGAAAGAACCGGCAGTAAATGGAAGTGGGCTGGCCGATTATTCCCTTTCCCGGCCAGGCCCAGACCCCCACTTCAGTGACTTGTATCCTCGCGCCAAAATTAGGTGCAAAGTACTTGCATCCAGACATTCCCATCCAGCCAGTTGGTAGCTCGCTGGTCTCCAACTGATTGATTGGTTCCTACCCTGCTTCTGCAACTACAGCTCAATCAAGCACATACGCATATTGGTCTCGCATCGGGGACTCATGCCAACCCAAACGCTTACGGCAGAGCGTAGCAATTACGGAAGAGCGCAATCAAGGAGCTGCTAAGGCAGTGATGCTTGGCAGAGCACGTCCGGCATTACTGTCATGATGAACACCAAGCAATGCTATAGGTGATCGCATTGGCCCCATCGCCCCATCGCCCCATCGCGACCAGGAGGCTCTCTTCACCATGCCTTCCGCTTTCGACCAGCTCTCAGACCCGCCAAAGAAGGGCAAGGCGATCAAGTCGGCCTTCGACAGTGACAGCTTCGATGCCGACGGTACCATTCACGTCAATGGCCTCGTAGGCTCTGCAACCATCTCGCCCTCGGGCCGGGATGTAGCCCTTGCCTCGTGAGTCCTGCGTCCCAACCACAAGGCGCCCATGCCCACGGTGATGCTGATCAGAGCTCAAATAGCCCCGAGGGTCTTGCTATCATTGATCTGGACTCTCCGTACAGTGCTCCTAGGAGACTGAGTAGCCATGGGCTACCGTGGCTCGTTGTCGACGTCCAGTGGTCTCCATTTGCGGCCAGGGACTACTGGGTTGCGTCGACTGCCAACCATCGATGCTTGGTTTGGAACCTAAACCTGCGGGATGATTCGCCCTCTGGTGCCATCGAGCACTCCTTGAAAGGCCACAGCAGGGCCATCACTGACATCAACTTCTCTGCCCACCACCCTGACTTCCTCGCCACCTGTGCTGTGGATGGCTACGTGCACTGCTGGGATCTGCGCCGGCCCAGGCAGCCTGCCCTCACCTTTTGTGACTGGTTCGCGGGCGCAACCCAGGTAAAGTACAACCGCCAAGACGACCACATTCTCGCCTCCTCTCATGACCGTTGGTTGCACATATGGGACGACCGCAAGGCTGTCGAACCTCTGAAGACTATAAGTGCCCACACGTCCAAGATCTACGGACTAGACTGGAACCGCACGCGGGCCACGGGCGTCGTCACTTGCTCCTTGGACAAGAGCATCAAGTTCTGGGATTATGGGAAAGAGGATGACGTTGCGGAAAGAGTCATCCGGACAGACTTTCCGGTCTGGCGAGCTCGCCATACGCCCTTCGGCTGGGGCCTTCTCGCCATGCCCCAGAATGAGCCGGGTAATCTATATCTCTACGACCGGCGTGCATCTCCGGACGACCCCGTGGATGGCCCTACTGACCCGGTTGCCACCTTCACCGGACACGGGAACCATAAAGTAAAGGAGTTCTTGTGGCGGAGCCGAGGCGGTATTACCGAGGACGGCATGGACACTCGCGATTTTCAACTGGTATCCTGGGGCGAGGACAACGAATTGAGGCTTCAAAAGATGGAGCCAAGACTCCTCGAGTCCGTGGGGTTTTACAGAGGGCTTCCCGCGAGGAAGAACCTAAACATCACCCGGAGGGGCGCCGTTTACAAGACCTTCCGAACGGTGGATGACAGCGTCCACCGAGACCGGCGGAGCGCCACGATGAGTGATCCTCGTCCCGGAAGCGGTGGCGCAATCGGTCGCCGAAGCGCACTCACCTTGAGCATGCATGCCCCTCACCAACGGGTTGGCCCAAACTGGAGAGGGCCTTCGATGAAGGGCAAAATGCCTTCGCACAAAGATACCGACCGAAGCGAGCTCCAAATCGGCTGGATGAAGGGCATCACACTTGCCAGGAGGAAGGCAAGCCCGGGCACCCCGGCCCGTTCTGGATCCAAAGATTCGACCATGTTCGGCTCCAATTATCACGACAATGAGTGGGCTGAGCCCGAGACGGTCCAGGAAGAATTCGTCCGTATCAGCAATCAACTGCCGAATGTGAAATGGGAGAACATCGACATGGATGCACTTACCCTGAGAGCCTCTTTGAAAGGACCCTGGGGTGCGGATGGCGAGACAGTCTTCATCAAGGTGAAGGTGGATATCCCAACCAGCTATCCCAAGTCGAAGGCACCCAAGTTCATGATCGAGAAGACTCTGTTCGTTTCAGAGGAGACGCACGACAGGATTGAGCGGGGGGTCAACCACATTGCGAGCCAGTTCCTGAAGAGGAATGAGAACTGTCTCGAGGTTGCCTTCTCATACCTGCTCGGCGAGGTCGACCTCGAGACCAGCACGACGCTCTTCAAGAACGTACGGGACCTGGACGATGACTTGGACGGCCTAGCGGCGGACGAGAGCTCCAGCGAGGAGGATGACAATGACATTCCCCCGGGGGGGTCTGCCTCGATGTCGCAAGAGCTTACAGCGAGCACCGAACTAGATCCTGCAGCTACACTCGCGCCGACACAGCGTATTATAGTCCCGCCCCCTCCCAGGCTCTGCAGTGCGCGCTTTTCAAACGATGGCAGGCTTGTATGTGTCTTCCCGACCAAGGACCAGAAAGCCAAGGCGCTGTTCTCTCTTACGTCGACGGATAATTACCGAGACCACTCCAAAGGTGAACCAAACTTTGCGGGATTCGGCCGCCTTACCCTGGATTCCCCTCCGCCCAAGCCAAGATACGCGAATGACGAGACTTCCGCGACGGACGACCAGTCGGGCGAGTCGGACGAGTCGGACAGCTCAACCTCTTCGAGTGATTCAGAGTTGACGGCTAAGCATAGGATAAGTCTGTGGTACCAGCCGGGTCTAAGATTTCGAAAAACGTGGAGCACGAATGAATCCGCCCGGTCAAGTGGGGGAGGTACCGGCGCGGGGACAGGCACCGGGACCGGAACGAGCAGAAAACGGCCGGGGAAACCGAAGAACATCTTGTCAATCTACGACTTCAGGGGTTACCTGCCCTCGAAGAAGCAATTTGCTGAAGAGTACGCCATCTTCGGCGGCGGGTCGGATGTATGCGAGCACAACGCCGAAGTGGCGAGGAAGTATGGGCACACAGATCTTGTCGATATCTGGAAGTATGCAGCGCTTCTGCTGAGGAAGGGTATTCCCTTGGAGTTGCACGAGCAACGTAACCAAAACGAGTCGGTGCTGGTCATCGCCAGAGACGCCGTGTCACGCTCTCAAGACGAGGGCGAGGAGACAGGGCTCTCCGCCGGGGCTGGCCACACCAGCCTCTCGGGCCGGGTCAAATGGGGCCACCATCCACTGGCACTGGAGTTCATCAACGACCTTTTCGACTATTTCGACAAGATAGCAGACATTCAGATGCTGGCCATGCTTTCATGCATATTCGGCGACTCGTCCACTGAGGACAGCGTGGCTTACGCAGAATCCCACCTGACCCAGCCGGAGACACCGCTACCCATGAAAGCACCGTCGTTCTCGCTGGAGTACTTCCCGACAGATCCCGCCTTATGGAACAACAACTACAAGAGCCAAGCCAGCTCTGCCATCACCACGCCCAGGACGGCACACACCCCAGCCATGTACTCGGGCTCGCAGGGTTCGGAGGACATCACTTGGCTGGGTGAGCCGACATCGCACTCGTACTCGTGTGGAGAGACACCGCCGAAATCGATAAAGCATCCCTTCCGCGACATAGGCCAGGTGCACAGCTTATCGAGCTCCCCCGATAACCGCCTGTTCCGCAGGCAAAACCCGGCCATTACGGCGGCCCTCACCGCGAGTCTGCCACGTGCTTTGGCAGGTATGGTCTCCGGGTCGCCTCCGGATCCGTCATCAAGAAAACGGCCGAGCCCTGCCGAGACGGTATTGAGCAACTTGGTGCCCAGCAACGTAACCTGGGGCGGCTCGACGGTCATGGGGGCGACAAGCGAGCCCTCGGGGACGGCGAGGACGTCGACGTCTGACGACGACTATCGGCGGGACGAATTGATATCCATGATTCCCGTGGCCATTTCTTGCGTCCCCGAGAACCAAGGTCTCTTCGACGACGACGGATGGATGTCAGCACCGCTCCTCGCGCCGAGCCGCCACCCCATGTGCGCCAACTACCGCTACGCATATGCGGAAATGCTGCAGATGTGGGGCCAGCCACTTGCCCGCCTCGAGATCATGAAGTTCAACGTTCTCAAAGAAGACTTCGGTGGGGCCTCGAGCGCGTATGGCGGAACGGCGGATGGCAGCTACCACGAATCCCACACGGGGCCGGATGCGAACGGTCACACAACCCACGGCACCGGCACCACGTCGCCCGCGATCCCCTTTGGCGGTCGCAAAGAACAGCTACAGGCACTCCTCGCCTCGGGCCGCGGCCTGGACGTCACGGGCATCTGCCGCGTGCACGAAACCCAGCTCGACCCTCTCGAGTACTCGCGCTCGACAGACGGCCTCGTGGGCGGTGCCGTCGGCACCTGCCAGCGCTGCCACCGGGGGACGGTCCCGCAGACGCAGCTGCGCTGCGTCTACTGCACCGAGCCCATCGACGCCCTCTACCCGGCCTGCCTGGGCTGCGGCTGCGCCAGCCACGAGGACTGCCTCGCGGAATGGCACGCCGCCGGCGAGACGGGATGCCCCGCCGGCGACGAGTGCGAGTGCGTCGACGAGGCCAGCAACGGCCACGTCGAAAGCTGGCCCGCCCTCCAGGCCGCCGTCTCCATGGCGCGGATGCGCACCGAGAAGCCCAGCTCCCTGGGCAGCACCCTCGGGCGGACCAGGCGGACGTCGGTGCCGGCGAGGTTGGGCCCGGGCGCGCACCTCGCGCTGCTCGGGGACGACAAGCACGACGACGGCCCGTCCCACGGCGGCGGCGGCGGCGGCCACGGGCGGGCTCGTTCCCAATGGGCAGTCGGCGGCGGCGGCAGCAGGAGCGGCACGCCGCGCCGCGCGGGGAACGACGACGAGGAGGAGGGCGGCGACAGGGAGGACTGGGAGAGCGTGGGGTCCAGCCAGGGGATCCCGTCGGTGGGCGCTGGGCTGGGGGGCAAGCCGGTGCCGCACGGGGACGAGCCCGTGTCGGCGGCGCGGCTCAGCCTCGGCCACCGGCTGAAGAAGTCCCTGGGCGAGTCGGCGAGGCCCGCGGCGCTGAGGAGGAAGTCCGGGGGCGTGGCGACGTGGAGGAGGACGGCGGGGCTGGGGTGAAGGCTGGGTGAGCTGTATGTTAGGTGTGACTGACGAGAGAACTTGTCTCGCTGGCCTAGTATAGGTACAATACCTAGGTAGGCATGCATGAGGGTCGGGCACTGGGGCGGCGCTGTACACCTACTGTTTCTACACCAGGGTTTGATTATCTGCATTGAAAGACGAGAGATTTGACGTTTGGTTGAGCAGCTGAAACCATGAAAATGGTGATTATTCTGGTCAGCAAAGCGTCAAGGGGAACTAGGTCGACAACAGCCCGTATCATCGACTCCTCAGGGCCTGTGGCAGAAGTCAAAGAGCCCGCACAGGCAAGGTCATGATGCGTTTGATTAATTTGACTTTCCAAAATTGCACTCGGCCTGCGGTACATGCTTTAAATCAGATCAAACCACCCAAACCAAAAAAGGGGAGAGAACAAAAAAAAAAAAAAAAAGGCCTCTAATTATCCCAGCTGTTTGCCCTGGCTGCAGTACTTCTCCCTGTGCCGCTTCAAGTTATCCTTCCTACCCTTGAAGGTCTTGCCACAGCCCGGGCAGTTGATCGTCTCGCCCATGTGAACTGTCTTCTCGTGCCGCTGGGCGTCCCTCCTCGACCCGAACGTCTTCCTGCACGGGACACAGCTGTGGAGCGCAGTCGCCAGGTCTCTGTCGATTGTCAGCTTGGCACACACTCAAGGCCTGTTGGGGGGTGGTTGGGGTTTACAGTGCCCCGTGGAGCCGGGTCCGTCTTACCTTGGCTTGCGGCCGCTCCTGTCCTGCTGCTGCTGCTGCTGCTGCTGCGCAACCGGACCCGTCCCGCCGTGTCCGCCGCCGCCACCGCCGCCCGCCGGCTGCATCCAGTCCCCCCCCAGCGTCGGCGTCGGAGACGGCGTCGGGAACGCGGCGGCGACGGCGTCGTGTGGGGAATAGTGGCAATAACCGCCGCCGCCGCTGCCGCCTTCCGCAGTGTCCGCCGCTGTCGCCCCGCGGGGTTGGTATTGTTGCTGTTGTTGATACTCCCCGGGGAGGCCGGGGAGCCAAGGGACGGGAGGGAGCGCCGGCCCGGTGGGGAGATATCCCCACGTCATGTTGGGCTTGGGGACGCAGAGCACGCACCCGCGCTCGCACCCGCCCCCGCCGCCGAGGTGGATCTCCTGTGGCGCCTGGATGCTGCGAGCCGCCGTGCTGTTGGTGGTGGTCGTCGTCGTGGCGTTGTTAGTGTACCCCGGTTGGAGATCTAGGGCTTGCGTCTCGACGGTGTCCAGGGGGACATCTTCCCCAACCTCGCCAAGGGAGCGAGTAAAGTCGTAAAATCTGGAGTCCTGGCTCATGTCGTCGAGATCATGGTTGATGTTCATCAAGTCCTGGTATATCGGCGTGCCGAGGCCGCGAGGTTGGTCTGAGGATACTGCTGCTGCTGCTCCTGCTCCTCCAAACACCGGGATGGAAGAGGCGCTCCAGTGGTGCTGGTTGGGCCCGGGGTCATACCAGTTGCTGGGATTTGTTCGATGCATGTTGATCCAAGGACGCGGACAAGGAGAGAGGTGTGGTTTTGGTGTTGACCTCCCTGCTCGAGGTATCTGGTCTGGGTATTGAGTTTGTTCGTCTTGTATCTTGGTTTTGGGAGCCAGAGCCGACCTTTGGGTGAGCTGCGTGAGTAAGGAGGGATAGATTTGCGGATGGTAGCCTGGGCAGTGCTTGGGCACTTAACACACGATGAGGCTCGGCGGTTCAAGGGACTGATTTTGTGATGGTGATAGGAGTTGTGAGTTATGAGTTTCTCTAGGTCACTGAGGGATGGATGGCCCGCAGATCTACGACAGCGACGGCAGCTATTAATACTTTTACCTCTCCCCATTATTCTCTAACCTTCTGCATTGTAGTCATCTTGCAATACTGCGTTCTGAGGCTCGCCTGCCACAGGGAGGTGGCAAGTTACACCACCGAGGCATACCATGGAGACGCAACGATCCCGTCCTGGGCGAGGGAGAACCAGCACTAGGTGAGAATGGGAAACAACACTGTTAGGATAGGAGCATCACCCAAGGACGGCGCCGTAACACTTTGGAGAACGGCATTCGTGAGGCCCCCTATCGACACTACCTGGATTCCAGGCCTTTCCCGTTCCAGCTTGCCTTGTCCTACACCTGTGGAGAACTGGGGATTTCATACTTTCATTTCCATACCTTCAGATTACACCAAATCCAGGGCCACGATGCCTATTGGCCCACTAACACAGCCCTCCCCGCATCCCACCACTTGCCGTCACACCTGCCAGTGAATCCCTTCCAGTTCTCGCCAGTGAATCACTTCCAATTCTTCCCAAAGAATTCCAGCAGCGTCCTGTACCCCCTCGCGTACTCCTCCTTGACCCTGCTGTCCGACAGGTCCGCCCGCGCGGCCATGAAGCCGTGGACCTGGTCGGAAAAGGTCTCGACGTGCTTAGGCCCCTTGAGGTTCTCCTCGAACTTCTTGATCACGTCGGCCGGCTCCTCCTTGGACGCCAGCAGCGCCATCGGCACCTTGACGCCCTCGGCCTCCTTGGGGTCGACCATTGCCGGGTGGATCTGCGCCGCCACGCTGAATGGGTTCGAGTCCGCCGTCACCGTGAGGGAGACAACTTTCCCTCCCCAGCAGTACTGCGCGTCGTCATGTCTCGTCAGCGGGTGGTTTTGACTTGGCGTCGGGGCGGGTAAGGGGGAAGCAACCGAGGGGGGGGAGGGAATGGGGTGTCCGCCAACTTACGCCGATGATGGCCCATGACTTGATCGAGGGGTTCTTCGCCTGGAGAGCCTTCACGAAGGCGGGGACCTTGCCCGCGATCTTGGGGGGCGGGAACTTCTGGAAGAAGGCACCGAGATTCTTTTTCTTCTCTTCGGTGTTGGGAGGGTACCTGTGCCAGGGGGATTAGTGGGACGGCACCGTCGCGATGGGGTGTTCGGGAAACTGGCTGTCAACGTACCAGTCGATTGGGCAGGGGCTGCCCTTGAACCAGTCCGGTATGAACACCTTGTACTTGGTGTGATCGTCGCTGGTCGCCAGAATATCGGCGCCCTGAAGGGTCTGTTCGAAGTAGCCGAAGATGTCATAGATGGCCACGATGCCCTTTGTGGCGTCAGAGGGTCCGGTTACGTCTTGGTTAAGTCGTCGTTAGTTGGGATCGAGAGCCGGCACTTCCACCGCAATGAAGTGCATAATAGGATGACCATACAAGTCTTGTAACCTCCAAGCTCTTGGTAGGAGCCTTTGGCATGATACCCCTTCGAGACAACTGGAGGGATGTTGCAACAGGCCTCATTGTGACCGTGGGTAGCTGGCATGGTAGACATCTTAGCTGCTTGATTGATGTTTGATTTGCCGATGAAGTTGCTCGTGAAGGTCTGGTGATGATTTTCTGATGGTGTGCAGTGAAAGCTTCTAGACGGAGGGGGCGTCGAAAGGGAGTTGAGAGGACGGGCAGGCTTATGGCTGCCGGGAAGATGTTGCAAATATGTACTCTGAGGGGCTAGTGAGGTAGGACTTGCAGACACGGGAACTTGGAGGGTTGATGGAAGACGGAGGGGTTTCGGTGGAGGCATTGAACCTCACTCAGTCTTTTACTTGTTGGATCTGATAGATACGGGTATGTCTAGGCTCACTTCGGGCCGATTTTGATCGGGAATGAGTCCTCTTGATGCCTTCCAGGTGTCAAAATTCCAAACTCGACAGCTCAAGTTATTGCTTCTTCCTCACTACCGTACTTGATATTTCTGAACCATGGTTCCATCCATGCACATAAGGAGGGGTAGCTTCTTTGATTGTTGGGCTTGGGACGTTGAAGGCGGGGTAGCTCCCTCCTCCCCTGCCATTGATGTCACTGCTTACCCCACAAGCGACTACAGTCAGCGGTACCTACGTCAGAGCTGAGGAATCGAGAAGTTAGCCTATCTGATTGGATTAATTCGTTCTCTGATCCTCGACTATGTGTAAAGTTGTCGGTATCTGCCATTGAGCATTGTCGTAATCATGACACTTGACACTCAGGAATGCGCAGTGAGACCAGGTATCGAGGGCTGTGGCTAAAAATGGTATGTGTGGAGGTACTTGCAGCTGACAACTTGTTTTGTCATCCTATCCCACCTGTTAGCACTTGTCTCTCTTGTCTCTCTTGTACAGGACCTCCCTCTCTGTTCAAAGCCAACCAACAACCAATTTATATACCTAGTATCCCCTACCAGTCGACCTGTGTTGGTCCCGGCGAGGGCACCAAGGAGGGTCTCATACAGTAGTATATCGAAGGCTTTCCAGTGAATCGACACGAACCTCCTATATCTTCAAGGGGAATATGTCACACGTATGGCTTGTAGGCATTAATGTCTAAGTTTCCACCTTGTGCATCGATTTGCTTGGCGAAGGAGACAGCCAGTACGAAATCATTCATAAATTAGGATCTGGAGGCTTTTCAGCCGTCTGGCTTGTTCAAGTAACTTTTTTGGACTGAAGGAGCCTCCTCAGCGTCTCTCCACCAATGGCGTTTTGTCTCACCCATGGATATCTGGACCTCCCCGCTGTAGAACAAGTGCGAAAGACACTCAAGGGTTCTACTACTCTTCCCCTCAACGCCGTCCCTCCAGGCTCGAGCAGGTTCGTTCGTCGATGCTCTATTGTGTTCTATAATACCTATCCTCGCTCGCCATACACCTGTATTAATGGTCATACCAATCCCACTTGCTCAACGCCCAGCGCCCAACCAGCAAATTGAAGCCACACTCGACCCGACGTCCACATCCCGTGCGCCCTCTCAGCTCATCCCGCCATCTGATAGCCCGACCGCCTCGCATCCTCCAACGCCTTCCGGACGATATCCGCCTCGGCCCTGAACCGCAGCAACGTGGCCGCCTCGGCCGCCGGCGCCCAGACCTCCTTCAGCTTCTTCCGATCCCGGGGCGTCCCGGCGCCCCGCGGCACCGCCGAGTCCGCGATGGCCGCATAGTAGAAGACGACCTTGTCCGCCGGCGTCGACGACTGCGGGTCCGGATACCGGCAGCAGCCGATGAACTCGGTGCTGAGCCGGCCCTCGGTCACCTCCCGGGTGGGCCTCAACCCGACATCGCCGCCGTTGCCGCCCTCGTCCTCGTCCTTGTCGGATGGCGGGGTGGCTCGGGTGGCTATCTTCAGCCGTAAGGGGGTTGCGTGAACGCCCGTCTCCTCGTATGTTTCCCGCAGCGCCGCCGAGAGCATGTCCTCGCCAATGTTCTTGCGGCCCTTGGGCAGTTGGTAGATGTTGAGGTGGCGGTTCCAGATGAGGAGCACCTTGCACGCGGCCGGGTCTATCGTCACGGTGCCGCAGGATACCACGCAGGCTTCGGATGGGTGGAAGGTCATGCTTCTGTCGATCTCCTCGAGGTCCAGGTCCATCTTGACCCCCGTTTGTTGAGACTATGTGATGTGACTGACGGTGTCGGAACTTTCCGGTTGTTGTTGTTATTGTTGTCCGATGTTTAGAGATGTGCAGACGAAAAGGGGCTCTTCATGTGGTTCTAGCGACCGGCCAGTGTCGACGGTAAGGTTTGCTGTATTCGAGTTGGATGGTCAGATGCCGGGAGATCGTTGCAAATCTTCACCAGTCCGGCGGCATCCTTCCTTCCCCTTTTAAAGAGGGAAGGATCGATCCGAATCTTTTATCTGCCACGCGAGGTTCCCCTGGTTCGGTGGGATGAACAGAGCGAATCATATCCGAGGAGGCGGTCGTACGAACAGACGACAATGGTCCTGCGAGACTGAAAAAGTGAAAAGTGAGTATGCGTATACGGGTGGGTAGGGAGCAGCGTAGATAAGCACAGGCTCAAGTCCTGGACGGGACAGGGTGCGAATCTCAGCCTGCTTTGCCTTTTCTCTCCTTGCTCAGGGAAGGCCTCCGCTTGCTGGGGGTTTCTATTCCTTGGAGCGTGTTGAGGGATTGACCGGACAGCGAATTGGCGGTGTCACCGCTCTGCAAGTTCGACGGCATCTTCCCTTGGGTACATAGACTCAATTACGATAGCTGGGACCCGAATGCCAGGTTCAGGTTCTTTCCGATCCGCTTGCGTCCCGAGTCCCTTGGAAGGCTGCCAGGGTCTGAGACGCCACGGAACCAAGCTAATCTCGGTCTCACTCAGTCCCTCCTTTTTCCTGACCTGTCATTTTTTTGCCCGCCACCAATGTGTCTCACTTTTCACTTCAGAAGAGAAAAAAAAAAAGTCTGGAATGAAAGTGGCGGCAAAGTTATTTTTTCCCATCAAGTAGGACGAGGTTGGTAGGGTGAGATTCAAAGGGCAGGTTCGACTCGGGAAATGCTTCGCCATCAGCCGCATCCGGCAATCTCGACGAATCATTGTTCCCCTGACTCCGGGTACCTGCAGACAGTATGTTTATTAATAGAAGGCTACCTGGGTATGAATTCTGAGATTTATCTGAGGACATACTAATAATAGCTACATGCTTGTGACAGGTGCCTTGTCTAATGCAGTCCTGGCCTCAACTTCAGATTCTGAAGTTCGAATGATACCCCTTATCGTTCTTCTAAGCCTCTGTCTCCAACTTGTTTCCATGTGCCTGCGTGTTATGAGAGACAGTATTGGCGTGTTCAACCTGTTCTCTAAGGGATAGCTAGAGGACATGATATCAAGGACCTCGCAGACGGTAGATCCGCTCTGCTTGACACGTATGTGTGCCAGTAATAGAGTCTCCGTCGTTGATCATGCCGAGAAATGCGCGTACTCCTTGTTGAACGCCCTCCCAATCACCATCCGCCTGATCTCCGACGTCCCGGCTCCGATCTCGTAGAGCTTCGCATCCCGGAGTATCCTGGACGCTGGCATCTCCTCGACGTAGCCCATGCCTCCGAGGACCTGGATGCAGTCCAAGGCACACTCGGTTGCTCTCTCCGCCGCGTATAGGATGGCTCCCGCGCAGTCCTGAGTCCTGATGGTGCCCTCCTCATCCACCGTCTTGGCCGTCGTGTATGTGTAAGCCCGCGAGGCCTGGAGCTTGGTGTACATGTCCGCCAGCTTCCCCTGCATGAACTGGAACTGTCCGATGGGCGTCCCGAACTGCTTCCGCGTGTGTGCGTACGGCAGCGCGACGTCCAGCGCGGCCTGCATCAGCCCCAGCGGACCCGCGCTGAGCACCAGCCTCTCCAGGTCGAGCCCTTCCATCAGGACGCGCACGCCGCCGTTGACCTTGCCCAGGATGTTCTCGGCCGGAACGAACACGTTCTCGAAGACGAGCTCGCCCGTGTTGCTCCCGCGCATGCCCATCTTGTCGAGCTTCCGCGCGCAGCTGAAGCCCTCCGACTTGGTCTCCACCAGGAATGCCGTGATGCCCTTTGACCCGGCGTCGCGGTCCGTCTTGGCGTAGACCACTACAACGTCCGCGTCCGGCCCGTTGGTGATCCACATCTTGGTCCCGTTCAGGACGTAACCCCCATCGACCTCCCTCGCCCAGGTGCGCATGCTGACAACGTCGCTTCCGGAGCCAGACTCAGACATGGCCAGCGCGCCGACCTTTTCGCCCGCGATCAGGCCTGGGAGGTACCTGCGCTTCTGGTCTGCGGACCCGTTGAGCTGCAGCTGGTTGACGCACAGCTGCGAGTGGGCGGCGTAGCTGAGGGCGACGGACCCGCTCGCGCGCGACAGCTCCTCCATGACGACGCAGTGCGCCTGGTAGCCCATCGCCAGGCCGCCGACTTCCTCGTCCGCCGTGATGCCCAGGAGCCCGGCCTCGCCAAGCCGCGCCCACATCCCTTCCGGGAAGGCATTGCTGCGGTCCGTCGCCGCCGCCGTCTCGGCCGTCAGTTCGCGGCGCGTAAACTCCTGCACGCGCTCGCGGAGCTCGTCGAGGTCGGCCTGCGAGGGCGCCGTGAAGCCTTTGGGGTGCTTGGAGGTCGACGCCTGTCGCTTTTGCTGGTGGCGGGTTGTGAGGGGTGTTGATGACGCGGGGCGGAGCCATTGCTGGGCAATTGGGTTGGGGGATGACCTCGCCGAGCGAGCCAACCGGCTGGATATTCTGAGACTGGCCATGTTTGTATTGGGATGAAGAATTGAATGGGAATACGGGTCAAATTCGCAGAGATACTCGAGGAGTCCAAGTCATTACTTGCCATGTGCCAAGGCAGGTTGCTCGGCTTCCATCGGCGGCTTGCAGCGGCTTACTTCGGGCCGCAGCAACCCACCCTCCTCCCCCAGACGTCAGCGGGCATGCCAACTTCTCTTCGACCAACATTCTCGAGTCGTTGAGAGTTTCGCAAGCCAGCTGCTACGCCCGGGGCAGCAATTATCGGCTTCATACAGTTTCGCCAAAATGATCTCAAGAAGATCTACCAGAGAAGTCTTGCTTCTCTCCAAGCAATTGGGCCGCCAATGCCGTCGAACACCGTTATCGAGCAGCGTCGGCACGTCCCCGATCCTCCCCCTGCGGAGTTGTCCTCGACGCGGCGTCGCGACATTCACCCCGCCCTACCAAGCCGGCGCAATTTCCGTGATAAAGAGCAATGTCGACGAGAGCTCCGACGAGTTCAAGGAGAATGAGAGGCTGATGGGCGAGGCGATGACCCGCCTGGAGGAGCTGACCAGGAGGGTCCACCAGGGCGGCTCTGCGAAGGCGCGGGAGAAACACCTTGCCAGGAAGAAGATGCTCCCCAGGGATAGAGTCACGGCTCTTGTCGACCCGGGAACAAGTTTCCTTGAGCTCTCTCCTCTGGCTGGCCACGAATTGTACCCGGAAGCCGACGTCCCCGCCGGAGGCATCATCACCGGCGTGGGCGTGGTTGAGGGAGTCACTTGCATGATTGTCGCCAACGACAGCACGGTAAAAGGAGGGACATATTATCCTATCACTGTCAAGAAGCATCTTAGGGCGCAGGCCGTCGCTCAAGAAAATAACCTGCCGTAAGCTGTTTCGAGGCGTGGAACTGGGGAGACTGTGAGCTAACATCGATGGTTCTAAGGTGCATCTATCTGGTCGACTCCGGCGGCGCGAATCTTCCCCATCAGTCAGACGTCTTCCCAGACCGTGACCACTTCGGCCGCATCTTCTTCAACCAGGCGCGAATGTCTTCAGCCGGCATTCCGCAGATTTCCGTTGTTATGGGCCCTTGTACGGCCGGAGGGGCCTATGTACCAGCGATGAGCGACGAGAGCATCATAGTGCAGGAGCAGGGCCACATCTTCCTCGCCGGGCCACCCTTAGTGAAGGCGGCCACGGGCGAGGTGGTCAGCCCCGAGGACCTGGGAGGCGGCAAGATGCACTCGTCCGTCTCGGGAGTCACCGATTACCTAGCTGTGGACGATGCGCACGCCATCGTACTTGCCAGGCGGTGCATCAGCAACCTCAACTGGCCCAGCAAGCAGCCGGCGACTCCAGCCGAGTACTCGGAGCCCCTCTATCCCCCGAGCGAGCTCCTCGGCATCGCGTCCACTAACCTCCGCAAGCCGCTCCCCATCCACGAGGTCATCGCCCGCATCGTCGATGGCTCCTCGTTCTCCGAGTTCAAGCGCGACTACGGCACGACGCTCGTGACGGGGTTCGCGAGCATCTACGGGCAGCAGGTGGGCATCGTGGCCAACAACGGGATCCTGTTCAGCAGCTCGTCGGTCAAGGGGGCGCACTTCATCGAGCTGTGCGCGCAGCGCGGCATCCCGCTCGTCTTCCTGCAGAACATCAGCGGGTTCATGGTCGGGGCCGACGCCGAGCGGGAGGGCATCGCCAAGAACGGCGCCAAGCTCGTCACCGCCGTGGCGTGCGCCGACGTGCCAAAGTTCACCGTCGTCGTGGGCGGCAGCTACGGCGCGGGCAACTACGGCATGTGCGGGAGGGCGTACGGCCCGCGCTTCCTGTGGATGTGGCCTAACGCGAGGATAGGCGTCATGGGCGGCGAGCAGCTGGCCGCCGTCATGGAGACGGTGGGCCAGAAGGCCGACCCGGCGTTGAAGGAGAGGATCGAGAGGGAGAGCGATGCCGTCTACTCTTCGGCGAGGTTATGGGTGAGTTTCTCCAAGTCGGATGCGGCAACTCGCAACGCATGCACTTTGGTTGTCTTTTTCACTGACTGATTCAATTTTTCTTCCAGGATGATGGTGTCATTCCTCCGGCACAAACCAGGAGGTATCTCGGCTTGGGCCTTAGGGCAGCATTGGGAGGACGCAACGTAGTGGAGCCTGGAAAGACGAAGTTTGGGGTGTTCAGGATGTGAGAGGGATGTGCCAATCAATTGAAGCTTTGAAGCTGTCGAGTCGAGACGAGGGAACATAGAATATTGGATATCCGACGTCGTCTACGCCGTACACTATCGCGACGCGTAATCGGATAATACTTCAGTGAATATTAGATGATCAAAGTGTGAGGGACCGCAACCGGCGTGCATGGCATCCCTGACTTCATTGGAGCCATGTTCCTGTCTGCCAAGGCTCAAGAGCCGCTAGATTGATCTCGACTCATGGGCCGCAGCCCCCGTACCGGCGCTACAGCACCGGGAAACCCGCCGGGCCCCACATAAGACAACAATCCGTGTCAGCAGACCATCTAAATTTGGGGTAAAAAGTGGAGAGGTCCAGCAACCGCATTCGTATGGAATCAGTTTCTTGACCGACATCTCCATCCGGAGAATTCTAGATTCCAGCAGATGCAGATAATTCAGCCGACGAGAAAATGTTTTCCACAGCCCAGGCACAGAATATCCCCCCACCTACACGTAGATAGGCCTGGGGCTTACCAGACATGGATGAGCTCTCAGTCATGGGACCCTATGTCTCGAGTTTTCTCGCGTCGGTGGTGTCGGGTCGGCTGTCGGGTCGGGAGGACTCATGAAAAGGAGCTTGATAGTCATTGATTTTTGACGACAGGTTTTCAGAATTCTAGCATTTCTAGCATTTCCATTTTCAGCAGATCCTGAGCAGATCCTGAGCAGATCCTGCCAAGAAAGTGTTCAGAAAAGCGCCTTCATCTCACCGTACCTACCCCGCCCTGAAGTCATCGGTATCTCCAAATTTCGCACCCCCTCCAAAGCCCTGGACAGCAAGAGGAGCTTTCTCCCATCATTGAAGCCATAGTGTGGTCTTCCTCCAGCCCATAGCCCGACGACGAAACCTAGAGCAATAGAAGACTCCCCGACAATGCTCTTCCATCAAACCGCCCGTGCCGGCCTTCGCGCCGCACGGCTCAGCTCCGTCGCAGCCCTCGCCCGCCGCCCGGCTCCCCAACCCGCCCTCGCCGTCCGCGCAGACGCAGCCGCAGGCGCCCGCAGCGGCTTCCATTCTTCACCGGCAGTCCGGGAGTCCGAGAAGAAGGGCGGCAATGACGCCACCCCGTCGGCCGGCAGCTATGCGCGGACCGACGAGTCCATCACCGTCGAGTACCCGCCGGACAACGAGCTGCCCAGCAGCGTGCCTGTCGAGGGCGCCGGCCGGGCCGGCGTGAACGTGCTGCCGACTCTGGCGGCGTTCTCGCTCGAGGGCACTGTCAGTGTTGTCACCGGCGGCGCGAGAGGATTGGGTCTGGTCATGGGTCAGGGGATAGTCATCAGCGGTGGTGAGCTTGCGATCGTGGACTTGAACAGTAGGTTTTGCTGACGTCTGCCTCGCTTTTTTCCCTCGCCCTGGCTGACCGTTTGCCCCTTTTGCTTCTCTGTAGAGGAGGAAGCTACCAAGCAAGCGCAGTCCATTCTCGAGACGTTCAAGAGGGACTACCCCAAGGCGAAGAAGTGAGTTCGCCCCTGTCCTTGTCTCTGGGCCCGGGATCTCCTGTCTCAACGGGCCCCGGAGCTTCCCCGACTTGAATCCCCCCCTTCTAACCTTTCTCTCAGGTTCCCCAAAGTGACGGCACACTACGCAGACGTCTCGGACCAGGCATCAGTTGAAGCCTGCATCGCCGAGGTCATCGCGGAGCACGGCAAGATCGACAACCTGGTGACCTCGGCCGGCTTCACCGAGAACTTCGAGGCCACAGCCTACCCCATCGACCGCATGCGCAAGCTGTGGGCCGTCAACGTCGACGGCACGTACCTGTTCGCCACGGCGGTGGCCCGCCACGTGATGGAGCGCAAGGCCAAGAAGTCTTCCATGGTCTTCATCGGCAGCATGAGCGGGAGCATTGTCAATGTCCCGCAGCCGCAGGCGTGAGTTACTCCTCCGCCCCAATTTCACCCTCCCAGGACCACCCCCCCAGCGTTTCCATCCCACGTCTTCTTCAGCAGACTGGAGTACTGACGGATCGATGGACAAAACAGGCCATACAACAGCGCCAAGGCAGCGGTCCGGCACCTCGCGGCGTCGCTGGCCGTTGAGTGGGCGCACGCCGGGATCCGTGTCAACTGCATCTCGCCCGGCTACATGCTTACCGCGCTGTAAGTCCCCGTCTTCCAGCCTTTTTGCCATCAATCCTGGCCTCTCCCCCTCCGGATTCGAGACCCTTACTAACCCCCCGCAGAACGCAAAAGATCCTCGACGACAACCCGGACCTGAAGCAGCAGTGGACGTCCCTGATCCCGCAGGGCCAGATGGGCCACCCGGAGGACCTGATGGGCCCCGTGGCGTTCCTCCTGTCGGACGCGTCGAGATACGTCACCGGCGCCGACCTGAGGGTCGACGGAGGCTACACCGTTACGTGAGCGCCGGCCCCCGGCTGACGCTGACTTCAGAATCCCCCACCGGCCCCCTCCGTGGCGGGTCGGGGGGCCAAAGAGGGGGACACATATACCTTATATGGGGATCGGAAAATTCTGGGAGACGGCGCGGGGAGTAGCTGTGCGTGGGAAGCGCGTAGATGGCTCGGTATATATGCAATTGCGAGACGCGCCGTCTCCTGATTACGACGTGGCGTTGGATGGGAGTAGGCGACGGCGACGGCGCGGCGGCGTGAAGGACGTACATAGGGCGATACACTTTGTAATGTAATAATAATGGGCGCTTTGTGTAACCCGCCGCACACACAACACACACATACAACTGGTCTGCGCAATTGCGAGGAACCCGATTCGCTCTAACCCATCTCCCTTAAAAAGGGGGGGATGGCTAATCCCGAGGTGACACAAGCCGCTTCTCGGTCAGCCGCAGGCAGGTACACGTTATCTCTCTCGTCTGCGGTGACGCTCTCCCTTCCAAATGGAAAGGACAGTAGGTTCGGAAAGAAAATCCCGACCCCTCCGAAACGCCACTTAACCAACGTCCAGCCCACGCTAAATGGGGGAAGCGCCGTTGAGATCGGGAGATGATGATGGTTTGACATCGAACTCGTGCCGCTTGGGAGGAAACCTTACCTTGGTGCGGAAAGGGGTCGAAAGTGGGGACCTGTTGGGCTGTGTGTATGTTGGTTGTTAGTCCCAGCCAGGACGGCCCGCCATCAGCCCATAATTGGGGATCGATGATCAAGGGTCCAATATCAGCATCCGGTTTTGGCAGGAGAGGCAAGCAGGGAACTGACGGAGCGACAGAGGAGGCTTCCAGTTGGCCCCCAAGGGAACCTACCCGGGCATGTGCTCACCGAGGGAGAGGCGCGCGGGACCGGTCGGGCTTTAATGGTCCGCGTTATAGGGCCGTTTTTGCAACCTCGGCTTGTTATTGCTGATGGGAGGATTCTAACCGCGTTGGTATCGCAGGGATCGAATGCTGGCCAGAGACTGTCGAAAACCGGTTACTTTGGTTAGCCATGGCCCCAGCGTCCGTCTACCTTCCAGTGTATGGCGCCAAGTTGATACAAACAAGGCAGCCTTGTTTGCTTTAATCCATAACCACATTGGTCATGGAGAGTCGCTTGTTCTAGACCTTTTGGGACGCGATATATGCTCAGGCTCTGGCTACCTATTCCATCATCCTAAGGATGTGATCTTACCGCCAGTACTTGGCTATCCTGGGCGTTCTTACCTTGTAAGGATTGTCCTCGACAGACCTGGACTTACAGGTGTACGCATGTAGTATATGGCGCAGTGTATTCCGAGGAGAAGCACGCAAGCTGGACCCTTGTAACTGACCCCATCTCGGTCAGACTCGACATGATTGCAGCTCATGCTCACTCTGATGACCGGCGGGCCTTCTCTCGGCAAATTTTGCCCTTGCCAGTCCTCCAAGGTTTTGTGCGCGGGGAGATGCAAGGCTTGCAGGGGCAAGGATGCGGAGAAAACGTCCGCATCCTGGGGTAGTGTATCGTGGGGATGGTTCGAAAAGCTGGCGGACTGGGTACCTGCCTATTAGGAAGCCAGTCCCGACACCGTGGAACCCGGTGTGACCCAGCTCTCCACGATACGTCAGCAACCGGCGATCGTTGACCCCCCGACTTGTCAGCTTCCATTGCCAACCGGAGACAATATTGTCGTGCTTCGCCAGGCGGGGAAATCTCGGAGAGGGAAGGGCTTGGGTGGTCAGGGAATCTGGCCTGAAACCGTGCGCTCGACAAGAATGAGCTCTCTTCCTCAGCGACTGGACAGACGGACAGGTTGTCCTCGGTTCTGTTCCCCAGCGTTGGTTGTTGTTCCTCCAATCTCCCACGCCGCCAACATTCTCAACAATGATCTGGGCCAATAGTATATGGGCGCATCCGGCCTTTCGGAGTCACACGACTTCCTTTATCTTCGGGGCGGGGGCACAAGAGCACAAGACAGGCAGGCGAAACTTCACCTCCCAGTAAGCCGAAGAAGGGTAAATTTTTCTTGATCAAGAGTTACGTATCGAAAACTGTCCTAGGAAGAGACAAAAGGAATGTATGTTCGACACGTCTTCGACATGGAAACTAGTATCAGCACGGGCTGAAGCTGACTGCCCTAAGAGGTTCTCAAGAGCGGTGAAGGGCTGAGGGCAACAAAGCAGAGCTGAACGGGGGTGAAGCTACGACCAAAAAGGCTTGGGTTGATGGACCCTTGAACCCGGTCGCGTGGCAGTAATGCGGAAGGACTGGTGGTGCGTTCCTTCCCTCCTTGCCACGGCTAGACATGGAGATGTACTGCGCAGCAGTAGTGTAGACTGCAAGATCAACAATGCATTTAGGCCCGAGTGGGAGCGAGCCCGACGGATGAGCCTCGAAAGCGAAGAGGGGTAGCTCTCGGCACCGGTGCTTAACCGATGCAGCGGCGGAAGATGTTCTCGAAGGTGCCAGGGGCCGGGGGTGGTGGTGAGTCGTGCATTAGCAAGATTTAAATGAGTATCGCAACCTAGAAAGTCCCCGTGACGCATCAAAAATGTTAGCGCATGTGCCTCGGGGACCTTTCATTTCAATCTCAGAGATTCAACGCCGGCCAGAGGCGGCACTCGAGTTCCGCTATAATGAGCTACGGAACGAAACAAAGAACCAGCAGCGAACAACTCTATTACTCGGAAGGAATTACGAATATACTGCATAGTACCTCGTTCCCTAACGCTCAGTCTCCTGGAAACCCGATGGGTTGAGACGAGACTGACCGACTGACCTGCTACCTACCTAAACAAGTGCATACCCCCCGACCGTAATAAGCCCTACCACCTGCCTGCTCCTAGAGTCCCACCTGAGTCCCACGTGTCTCCCTTGAATGGTGGCACCGGAAAGCTGAGGCTTATCGAGGCATGGCGTGCGTAGGTAGCTGTTCTTGGTGGACGAGCGGGAGAGACAGAACAAACAACGCAATGGCCAAGTGGCATGTGCACTCGGTGAGCGCGAGCTGGCAGGCTTCCAACCTTTGGCTTTGGACTTTTGGTTGGGGAGAATAGCCGCCACTCCTGCTCGTGTTCTCCTCTTTTTTTTAACTTCCAGACGGCCCAGTGGAGAGAGGAATGAGCAGGTATCGCCCTCGTAGTCCCATGATGGCAATTTACCACCAAGGTTCCAGGTTGGTAGGTCGCGTCTTACCTAACTGGCGACGGGGGGACCTTGAACATTTCGGTTTACAGGTACGCACGTACGTATGCGCATCACCTGGAACCGCAAAGTTATTAAGGGCGTGACCCGGTGCGGAAGCTAGAGCTCTGATGGTCTCATTAGCGGTCTGTTAGTGCCGTCGAGGTGGGAACTGGGGGCGGGATAATGGTAAGTCCCTGACTGTCCGTGAGGCGAAAGACTGGCCCAGAGCTTGACCTGACAAGCAAGCCACCTCCATGGTCAACATGGGCAATTTTCTTTTTTGTCCTCTCCCTGTTCCGCCCTTCGCATTCCTTTCCTTTTACCTCTCGACCCTCTCTCTCTTTGAAGGGCCATAGTGCCAGACGCCTATTGTATTGTACGGTACAGTATGTACTTCGTGCATATCGATACTTTTCCCACCCACTGGACCCTCCCGAGTCCCAGCCCACAAAGTCAATCTTTTTGAGACTCGACGCCACGTCGATTCGCTCTTCGGGGTTATAGCCCACTTCTGGACTTCTGGACCCAGTTCACTTAAGTTGAAGGTTGCGTGTTCATTCCCCATGTGTGAAGAAGTACTACTCTCATGCTCATTCAAGCTGTGAGCCGACTTCTATGTGTCTATGACCCAGACGCAAGCAACTAAATAAACGCTACCACGACCCACCAAAGCAGCGGCCCCCTGTTGCTTCGACTGCCCTTAATAGTTCATGGCGTCCTAGAGCCTCAACATCCATTAAAGCAACCCAAGGGCTCTCTCACACGAGAAGCGGACGCCCAAACGTCTTGCACTGCCACTTCTCAAGTGAACCTAATCGTGCCTTAACGGAATCCGTCAACCTTCGGCATACGAACTGCTGAATCCGGGAACACCGAGGAGTTCAGCTGGCTCTGCATCTCGCTCGCCTCCGACTCACCACAGTTCCAACTTGTGCCGTGTTTTCTGTCCGCCATTGGTCTACAGCGGCCGCTATGACTGCGACAGTTTGACCCCCGGAAGAGCCACCGCGTGCGTATCCCTGCAACAACATCAGCAACGAACGACGGGCCTGTTCTGGCTAGGCTATGAACTTGCTGGAGTGCTTCTTTGCCCGGCGAGATCGTAACACTCTTCGGTTCACTACTCGGCTGCCTGGTTCGCAATGGAGCCACCACTGCCGATGATCTTGCCCAAGGGCATCGTCAGAAACACAGACGCGATTTATGCCGCCCTGGCGAGTTTCTCTGTTGTCCCCCCCGAGATACTATGGGGATGTTGGCATGGTATGTAGCCCATGGCTCCAAAATGACTGAATCGGACCTCCGTTATACTGACATGGGCTGTGTAGTCTACACATACACTTCCCGAAGGCTCAACGATCCCACGGCCCACCGCCTCGAGAACTTCTGGTGGCATGTCTTGGGGAGCGACAGGCGGCACCTGAGTGGGAAAGCTCTCGCCAAGATATACGAAGAAATCTCCAACGGCCCGACCTTCGTACCACTCAAGGGACCAGTGAACCGATATGAAGGCCCGCCGGTAGTGTTACCCAGCAACCATCCCTGCGCCCCTGTCAACTAATGTATGTCCCTAGGTACCTAGATTTAGTCAGCATGAGCTCGATAAAATGCTATCGGGCCCGGATCTGGGCCCAAGGCAAAGTCGAGCCCAGGGACAGGGCCGTAACACAGGTTCTCCGACGAAGGTGGGCGCGAAAGAACCGACTTCTTCGTCAACGAGACCTCCACCCCTGCACCCAATCCTGAAGAGCACGAGAGGACCCTCATCGTCAGGTCCTCGCCCGACAGCGCGATTCGTCTCACCGCCCGATTCAGGCGAGGAAAGTGGTGGAGAGGAGGAAGACGTCTCCTCGGGTAGCACGGCAGCGTTGGAAATGCGCCCGCAGCTACCGCCACCCGCCGCGAGGACGGAGAAGAAAGCGACACAGGCCACCAAGAAGTTTGTCGCAACGACCTCGGCTCACAAGCGGAGGCCTGTGTTACCGCGCCGACCCAGTTCTCAATCATCTACTGCTTCCGAGCCGGGGTCCAAAGAGGGAGCCTCCGGTTCCTCGACAAAACACGTCTCCACCAGTCGATTATCGCCCAGCATTGCGGAACAATCAGCTAAAATCCCGGACCGCAGTCCGGGATCTTCAACACTCGCTGTGCCTCCCGTGTTGAGTGCAAAGGCAGCTGGTAAGCAAC
This sequence comes from Phialemonium atrogriseum, assembly GCF_030411735.1. Classification (NCBI taxonomy): domain Eukaryota; kingdom Fungi; phylum Ascomycota; class Sordariomycetes; order Cephalothecales; family Cephalothecaceae; genus Phialemonium; species Phialemonium atrogriseum. The sequence continues at coordinate 134,742 of NW_026848145.1, forward strand.
CCGCAAAGGCAGTCTCTGGGAAGGAAACTTCTCGCGACAGACCCTCCCATAAGGTTGGGCAGGGAAGAATTGTCATAGAGCAGCAGCAGGCAACGATGGCCCAGGAGAGGCCTGCAAGTGGCAGCAGCGATTCTACGGAGTACGAGACGGCCAGAGCAAGGGACGGGCCGAGACGACCATCACCCGTTCCGATTACGTCGGAAAAGATGGTGCGCTCCCACTCCAATCAGTCGCAACAGTCGAGTGCGGGCCGACAACCGCCAAGCGGCCTGGCGGCATCCAGCGTCTCTGCCACGTCGACCGTTGCCGTTCAGGGGCAGTTTGACTTTGATTCTCCCTCCCCGGCCGCGGCGAGTCTGGAACCCAGGGACATCCCGGACCAGGTTGCACGGCGATCATCGAAGCCGCTCTTCACGCCGACGCAGCCGAGCCCAACCCCCGACGTCCCTCTTGCGCGATCAAAGAGCCAGCTGGCCGTCCTCCTGGAGCTTGACAAGGACCGGAGCCGATCACGGAGCCATCAGGGGCAGAATGGGAGCAATGGGAAGCAGAAGGTGGAAGGCGAGAAGGAGCAGGGGAAAGGGAAGCCTCATTGATGGTACTAAACTACAATGTTCACCTACCTCCATCACAATAATTATTGCTGCCTCTACACGCTTCACCTCGGAAGATATTCGGAAGCCAAAAAGAGAAAAGGAAAAGACAGGAGTATTGGCGAAGCGGCGTCTTCCGTCCAGTATACCTTTCACCAAAGGGGCCATGGTTATAGCCGGTGCTTCGGCGGGTTTATTGCATTCAAGATGGTCCCATTGGAGGCTGCATTTGGCGGGCGTTACGAAGAGATTCAGAGCGGATGCTCTGCAGGCGCGATATGATTGATGGCTAGTACGTGTTTTCCAGTATCTGGCGAGGAGTGTATCTGGCCAGATCACGACCTGGAGATGCCTCTATAACTTCAAGGGGGAAGGCTGTCTAGAGCTCTCCCGGAAGGGACTACTCGCGAGTATTATTGACTTGGGCTACCTGATGCTGCTCATTGCACAGAATACGACGCTTATCCCGAGAGGCATTCAAGGCCCTCCACAGTCCCCTCCTCTGGTTCTCTCTGTGATACTATCTTTGCCCCTCTCTGTGCTCTGCCTCGTTGGCCACCATCCCCCCCCCCTCTCGGCCACCCGAGCTACCCCTATCCGTCAGAATCGCGGCGACAGCCGTCGGGGACACGGAGCCTCGGAAGAAGAGGGGTTGTGACCCCGTGTGCCAGACTCCAATCGGTTGGAACAGGGGTTCGTGTCGGTCTGCCACTCGCACAATCCTATTCCTCTTTTTCTTCCTCCCTCCCCTTCCCGTTGTGCGACAAGACTAGTCGGGTTCTCACCTCCATTTCCTGATCACGTTGACAATTCCTAGGCGCGGAACGGGGGGAACAGGTGTCAGGGAATTTGCTTTTTCCCCTCGCGAATCCATCCGAAACCAAGCGACCTGGTCCCCCCCAAAGAAAAAATTAAAAAGAGGGGGTTGAAAAGTATATTCCACTTACGAGAAAGAAATTGCAACATCAGTGGGAAGACGAGACGAGCCGCGATATGTGCGTAGGGCTCAGGGCGCCCTAGCACGTCTTACCTACACTACTGCCTTGCCGCATCTTGCCTGGAACGTTTGGCTTGCCTTGCCCCAGCAAACCCCCACACGTCCCCGGCCTGGACCGATAGGGTTGCACAGGCGTACCTCCTCCCCTCCACGCCCCCCCCACGGTTTTGGGGGGGACCCCTTCATCGCCGGCTCCGTTCGGGCCCATGTGATCGCCGAGGGTGCGGGGCTGAGAAAAGAAAGGAAAAGGGCTGTTTGTCCCACAGGATCGGCATGCTTCCCAGCCAGCCCGCCCGCCCGCTTTTGCTCGAACCGCACGGGTCGGGTATTAAGGCCCAATGAGCATATGCCAACCCACAGGTACGGATGATCACCTGGGCAGGGTCGCTGTCTGGTGACCTTGGTGATCAAACTTGCGTGCTCCGAAGGGCCGGGTAGCACATCGAGGGCCTCTTGTGTCTGTTTGGCGGCCATTGGGAATTGGAGCTTGGAGTGCATAGGCTGTCAGACATGGTAGCAGATCTTGCCTGCACTGCTACATCTTCACCCCACCCATCTGCAGTCAATCAATCACTCACTCGTTCGCATCCTACGACGAAGCGGCTTGGCGAAGCCTAGACTGAATCTCAATCATTTTCCATGTTTGCTAGGTTGCTTGCTATATCTCCGACACTAGCGGATGCGGCTCGAGGCCCCCCCCGCCACCAACGTGCGAATACCGCCAACGCGGAAGAGATAGGTAACCCTCCCCGGAACCCAACCGCCACATTACCAAGGGCAAGAAAGTGTGTACCCCCTTTGCCGCAGCCCATCCCTTGCTCCCTTGCGTATGTATGTATGCATTACTTTTGTCCGGCCCATGAATTAAGACCACACAACACACACCCCTAGAATCCGAACATAACAACCAGAACAGTCGATAGTAACAGACGGCAAGAAAAAAAGAAAAAGAAAAGAAAGTCGGTTCGATGTGTTTTCGTTGCCGTTGGATATCTCCAATTCCCGCTTATGCATGTCCTATGCCTTTTGCCAAGTCCTTATGGTGGGAAAGAAGTAGGTCGTAGGTAGGTAGGTAGATCCAACCTCCAGACCTGGCTCGCGATGATGATTAGGTTGTTGTTGCCCCCAATCCCCATTTCCAAACAAGACCTATTAGAAAAAAGAAAAAGAAAAAAAAACATTAAAAAGAAATGAAAATAGGGAAAGGAAAGATGGAAGAGAGTGTGTTATCCATCATCTCGGGGGGTGGGGGGACCACGCAAGTCCCCAGAGAGGGCCTCAGCACCAACTCTATTCAGGCAGGCCGAACATCCTCCTCAGCACCCCAAACTTCTTCTTCTTCACCTCCCCCCCGGTGCCCGCCGCGCCCGCGCCGTCCATCTCGAACAGGCCCGACGACGCGGTCCGCCTCGGCAACACCGTCGACCCGCTCAGCGTCCTCGTGCCCAGGTTCCCCGACCCGGCCCCGGCAAACTCCTCCTCCCTATCCCCCTCGGCCCCCATCGGCAGCGGCCACGTCGCCCCGGAGCCGCGGCGCGCGCTCAGAGTCGTGTTCAGGCTCGCGGCCGTCCTCTTCTGCAGCCGCGGACTCCGCGGCCTCTCCTCCCCCTGGAACTCGCCCTCGCCCTCACCCTCGTCGTCGTCGCCGGTGCCCGCGGCCCTGATGCCCCTCAGCTCGTCGGCCCCGCGCTCGAGCGGCGTGTCCCTGCGTGCCGCGGCGTCCTCCCCCTCGGCGCGCCGCTGGATGCCGCCGCCCGTGTTGTGCCTCCTGCGGCGCAGCACGTCCATCAGGCTGCTGCGCTTCTTTCTGGTGCTGCCGCCACCGCCGGTGATGGTGGTGGTGGTGGTGGCCGCGGCAGTCGGGGTCGTCGGGGACCCCATGAGCTCGCCGCGGCCCGAGCGCGAGCGCCGGAGGCCGCTGTCGGCGGACGGTTGGGCGCGGGCGGCGGCGGGGCGGGATTGAGGGGCGTTGCCGAGGAGGACCATCCGCTTCTCCTCATCCTCCTCCTCCTCCTCCTCCGGCAAGGGGGGGCTGGCCTTGCTGTCGGCCCCCACCGCGGTCGCCGGCCAGGCCTTGCCGCGGCTGCCGGGCCGCATCGACTTCGCCATAGACAAAGGCCGGGGGTCCCGGGGCTTGATGCTACCACCGCCGCCGCCGTCGTCGTCGCTGCTCGAACCGTCGAAGCGGCTGCGGAATCGCGAGCCCAGGGCCGAGGCTCCGCCCTCGTCCTCGTCGGTCGAGTCGCCGAAGCGGCTTGACGACTTCGAGCCTCCGAACTTGGACCTCGCGTGCTGCTGCTTCTTGTTCTTCCTCCCGAACAGTCCCGTCCCGGTCCGGGCCTCCTGCGGGGCCGTCTGGCGTAGGGTTTGTCGCAACCCCGTGTTGCTCGCGGGCATCGAGGAGCGGCTGAAGGCCGTGCCGGTGGGGGACAGGGAGCGGAGCGAGAACCTCCTGCCGGCGGCTTCGCTGCCGGGCGGGGACGACGGCCTCATAGTCTTCCGGAACCCGAACCCTTCTGTTTGCCTGGGCTGAGACCTCCTGAAGCTGCTCTCGCTGCTGCTCGACCCACGACGGCGGAGGGACGTCGGAAGGATGGCCGACCTCGCCCCACCGATGGAAGCTGTGGATGAGCTGAGCTCGGATGTCTGCCTGGCGTGCCCTTTGGTAGCCCGTGGGCCTGGGCCCGAGAACGTTATACCCGTTGTCTTCCCTTCAGCAGTCGCGTGCCCATACCGATCGGTCCCAGAGGGCTTCAGGATAGATCCCTCTTTACGCATCGACTTCCGCAGGGCTGACGAGTCGTGTGTGCGCGGGGTGGACCCGTCATCGTTGACCTTAGTACCAGGCTTGATCATGTAGGTCCGCTCCGCTCTGTCCGTATAATCGGTGCGCTGGTCCTGGTCCTGCTGTTTGGCCATCATCTGCTGAGCCATGTGCACTGCGAGAGCCTTCCGCTCCGAGTTTCTGCGGTCCAGAGACTTCTTCTTCTTCGGCTTATGTGGTGCTATATGAGTGCCCTCGAGGTCACCCTCAGCACCGGCATCCTCCTTGGCTTCCATCTCCAACTGGGCTCGCTTTTCAGCCGTCAGGCTTCTCCAGAATGTCTTGGCCTTTTCCCAATCATCCTCGGGCGCCCCCTGAGGCTGGAAATCGACGACCGTAGTCTCGGAAGAGAGTTGAGGGGCCAGCTCAGGAGGGGATGATCTGCGTCGGTTGGCTGTAGCCTCAGAAGAGAGATGAGGGACCGGCTGCAGAGGGGATGATCTGCTAGGGTCAGCCTCTGGATTCGCAACTCTCTGTGCTTGTTCTGGGGCCGGGTATGATGGCTGCCGTGGACGGCCGATGGGACTCTCAACCACCGCATCGAGCGACAGGAAGCCATCACCCTCAATGTCTGTGTCTAAGAAGTCTTCGTTCGCATCACTGTATATGCTGCTTCCAGTGTCATCCGTATCCTCATCATTTGTGGACGCAATGGTAGCTAGAGTGTGTGAAGGCTGTCTGGCGGCCTCTCTCTGGGCTACTGGCTCGAGAACCTCTTCGCGTGCAGGTTCGACGGGGATCGAGCTTGAATGTCTTTGGTCTGCCCCACGCGTAGATGCCTCCGATGACTCGTCTTCAGGGAACCCACCGGGAATGTCGAAGAAAGACGCCTCGCGCGTGGTCTTAACCGTCGGTGGGGTTGGCCGAGAAAGCGTAATAACTGGTAAACCGTCCTCCGCGTCCTTACTTTCGGTCTTGGCCGCGGTCGGGACCGGGGTCCAATAATGGTCAGACTCGGGGCCCAATGTAAACCCATTAAGCGGCTTGTCGTCAAGAGTGCTGGCGTCGGCCACTGGGCCTTCGTGGATCACGGCCGAACTTTCGACAGCCTGAGCCGAGTCCTTCTCCATCTCTTTCTCCGACTCGGTTGAGCTATCGCTCATATAACCGCCCCCCTCAACCGACGTCACTATTGGGGGAAGAGGTTCCCTAAACCTCGAGATATTCGCTGCATTCCTCGACACCTGATCTGCCTCCTGATACAGAAGCCCTCCGATTGCAGAGTCCGTACTCGCCTCAATGGGTGCATTTGGCGCGGTTTCGGGCTTCGGTTCGTATGGTCTGACGAGGGGACGTCCCTCCTCGCCAGGACTGGACTCCCTCGGTTTCTTGCCCCTCACACTGCCGAAGCTAGGCAGCGCCGGGCGCGGCTTCATGAGCTCGTCGTCATCGAGCGGAACAATGTCCTTTTTCTTCGTTCGCGCTATGCTGGCGTACCATGGGCGGCGAGCTTCGTCGTTCTGCGAAATAGGAGTGCCTGTGGACTCGACCTGGTCTGGCGACGCAGACTGGCCAACCACCACGTTGTTCGAATCATCAAAACTGACTCTCACCGACCTCCTACGAGGAACAGATAGTTCGTCGCCGAGGTAGACATTGCTAGAGGTTTCCGAGGCGCCACCGTCGGGCGACAGCTCGCGGGATGACGGACCACGCTGCTTCAGCGCCGGCTTGCGTGGCGAGATGGACCGGGGAGGAGGCGAGTGCTTGATAGATGGGCCCTCCTGAACAGTCCCAAAGTGTGCCGTTCTCGCGGGGCTATTAGAGTGTGTCCTGTCCCTGGTTATACGACTCGTAGCCTGTGGTTCGTAGAGGACTGGTTTATCATGGTCTGCCGTCGCCACGTCCCGGGAGGTCACCGCTTCGCCGGGAAGTTCAGCAAACTGGCGAGGCGGCGGTGACCTCACATTACTCTGTCTCAGACCTGTGGGATCTGGCTGTGTTGGCTCTTCCGCGGTCGCACGCATATCCTGTTTCGTGCGTACTGAATCCAGGGCGTCAGTCACCGACTGTTGACTGCCGAGTTCTGCTTCGTCATCTTCTAGCTCCGGCTGCTCCCGTACAATCGACGGCTGTCTTCTTATCGACGGTCCAACGCGGCCGGTATCGCTTGGTAGAGATATCGCATTGCCATCAGCCTCCGACAAGCTCGACACAACAGGCACCGCTTGAGCGCGCTGGTGCTCGAGCTTCTTCGCAGCAAGCCTTGGCGATTTTATGATCGCTTTGACAGCGGGCTCTTCATGCTCATAATCTGGCTCCCGCGTGGCTTCTGCTTCGCTTGTGTTTATGTTCGATCCAGATCTTGCAGAAGCGACTTGAGCAGCGCGTCCCACCGTTCCCTGAGCAAGACGTGTCCCTCCTTTGGCGGGCGGTGCCTTATGTTTCTTGTTCGCCTTTTCTGACGTGGTTCGGCCACCCAGATCCTCGGGAGCACCGTCATAGCGCGGGACCATCCTCCTCGAGTTGGGATCGTAGACCAAAGACTGAGCGGCATCGGTTGACACGGGTCGGCTTCTCGTGGACGAAGACATGGAAGAAGCTCGTTTGGGCTGTGGTGGCAGCTCGAGAACGCGTCTTTCGATCGGAGACGATGGGGGCGGCGACGCGACTCTGACACGAGCCGGGTACGAGAAATTGATCGAAGACGCCCTGCTGCTGGGTCTGTTTTCATCCAGGTCTAGCTTCGAAGGGCTGGCGATTGCGGCATCCGATGTCCTAATGTTATTCATATCTCCAACCAGCGCCCCGCCAAACCAGGATGGTGAACCCTCCCTCCCTAGCTTCTGGGACGCAAGGCGCACAGGCGTACTCGCCAGCCCGAGGCTATTTGCCTTGCGATGTTGCTGCCGCGCAGGGCCGCCCGTCCCATTACTACGTGTCTCGAAATTCTCCGGTAGCGCCGGAACGGGGGGAGCATCCTGCCCGGCGGGGGACGTTGTCTTGGCCGCTGGCCTATGCGGACTCGGGGTTCTGAAGGTCTTCTCAGATAGGGAGGCACTGCTACCACTTCTGTGCAACGATGGGTTCCGACGAGCATCGGGCGCGGTCCCCGAGGAGGACATGGATGCGCTACGGCGCATGGTCCGCTTGGTCTGGACTTCGGAGACATTGGTCGGCGTCGTTGGGCGAGCGCGGAGGGCGGCGGCGGCGGCGGCGGACGACAAGGACTGCTGCGACCCGTGACGGTTGAAGACGGCTGCAGCAGCCATGGCGGCATCGGGATTTGCCGTCAAAGCAGTTAATGGCTGACGGGAAGAAGACAATCGTCAGCTTGGGTCAGTGTACGAGCCAGCCCGAGGTGGTCGCAGCGCGATTCGCTCTGGGACAGAGGGACCAACGAATAGGAAGGAACAGAGTTTAGGAAACAGGGTGGAATCTCTTCCGCGTCCCGGGAGAAGCAAAGAAACCTGTGCTCCAGTTTCCGTCTTGAGACAATTTGATATATTATGAGCAATGACGACATACCGGATTAGGAGGCCTTCGCCTCCGTGAGCCCAACATCTGATAATAATTTCGCCGGACTTAGTTAAAGCGCTACCACGATGGTCGAGCCATAGGCGCACGGGAGACGCCGGGGCAAATGATACGCATGTAGCCAGCTGCAAGGCCGGAGAGGAGGGATTTGTGGTGATGTCAAGATGGAAGGAACGGGCGGCCCGCTTTGGTAGCTGGAAGCTTTTGTCTTCGTCTCGCTCGAGTAAAAGCTGCTGGTAGTGTGATTATCCTGTAGATTGCGCGCCCGAGAAATTGGGATTGGGCTCTGGGGGCCTCAGCCTCCAAGGGAGGCCCACCCACTTCTCTGACGTAGTGCATTGGGGCCCGCGGCGGTGCAGCCGGGCAAGGACCTACATTATACTTGGGTACTTAGGTACTTGCACATATTTTGGTACCGCTATCTCCAAACATGCTCCATGTGAGACAAGTAGACCCCGGAACAGCTGACAGATACGCGAGACGTCACTGTACAGCTCATCCGACATGGTGCAGATGCAAGGACAGACGGGATCTCCCCGCTTTTTACGCCTTACCATAAGAGTACCGTACGTTCAGAGACGTATGTAGGGACTCTCATGAGTCTCATCACTCAAGGCCAAGTCATCATCGCATCCAGCCCGGTTAGGTGCTGTGCCGAAATTAGCTGCCATGGAAAGCCTCGGCTATTATGAACCTACTAAAAGCATTGATTGAGCTACCTATCCATGAATGTTGACAACCAGGTCGTCGGGCTTGCCAGGTAATACGTGGCACAGCTCAACCAGGCAAAACACATTGGACGCCAAGGTAGGTATCGTGAATTCGCCTGCATAGTAGCTAAGGTACCTACTTTGCTTTACGGTGAGAACCTCCCGCTATGCCAAATAGGAACCCATCTCTCTCCGTGGTCTACCTAGTCATGGGTATGGGGAGGGGGATCTATGTGACACGATGCCGAATAAACAGGCAGCCCCGACTCATATCCCACCACAGCTCGCGAGGCAAAAGCAAACGAGAGCCGTCCGGGCCGTTCCGGGAGGTGTGGGCTTCCCGTTCTGTATGTTTCTGTTTGAGGGGAGTTGAAAGCCAAATGCAGCTGATCCAGGAGGGGGAGGGGATATATCCACAACGAACAGAGAATGCCTGACAGACAAGACGGTCCTCAATCCCGCCGACCGTGAACCATACAAAATGCAGTCCCGACAAACTGCGACTCGCGCAATGCCATGTTCAGGGGAAGAAGAAACACTGTGCCTCCTCCTGGACTTTGCCCTACTGCTTAGCGGGTAGCAACATGTCGCCGCTGGGTTAGCCAGACGAGGCAAGCAAGCCCATACCATCTGGTAGATCCAGCATGACCAGCACGTTTCGGGGAAGCCTGAGGACCAGCACCCAACCGACCATTACATCTTCAACAGGCCCCGCCTAATTGCCCGCTATACCCCCAACAAGCGGAGGCTTATAGTGCAATACATGAGGCTCATCCCTCAATGATGGCTGTTCCTCGGGACCGTATCCCTCCTCGTCATCGTACTCGTCCTCGTCGCCGTACTCCTCGCTATGCGTCTCCTGGCTGTTGTTGCTGTTCATGTGGGCTATTTGGTTTCCTCCCTGTGGTGGATTGCGATCTTGCGACGAGTTGTTGCTCTTAGCGGGCGCCTTACTCCCCTTCTTTCCCTTGCGGGACCGCATCTTCGCCTTTTCCAGGAGCCGACGGCGCTCTTCCTCCTGTTGCCGGAGCTTTCGGTCCTTGATTTCGTACTGGCGAACTAGCGCCTCCGGAGGGCGGCCAAATATCGCCTCGTACTCGCAGAACTCGCAGATCCAGATGTCCTCAGCTCTGGGCGGATTATGGGCGTTCTGGTTCTCCGTTTGTCTGCGCCTGGCCTTCGCGGCCAGGAGCAACTCCTTAGCATCTCGTCTCCGAGACTTCTTCTGCGACGGTTTCGCCTGATTCTGAACAGCCTTCGACATCTTGGCGGAGTTGTCCTGAGCGGTTGCATCTACCGCATGGCCGTTAACCGCGGTCGACGGGACGTTGCTGGTCTGGGTTTCTTGCGAGCTCCTTCGCCGGCTCTCTCCCTTGGGGACATGAAGCATAGGCGTACTGGCGTTGCGATCGGAGCCTGGCCAACTGAGCGTGCCGGGGACCTGGGAATCGCAGGTAAATGTAAACTGGGTGGAAGCCGGGCTGGCCTTTGTTGACAGTTGCTGATGAAGAAGACTCCTATTTTCTTGGCCTTGCTGCGAGGTCATCTTCTCTGCGTTGGCAATGGCATTAGAAATAATTCCAGTGTTTTCACCTTTCGGCCAAAGGATATTAGCATGCAGGGGCCAAGGTAGAAAGCAAAGGAGTGAAAGGAGTCAAGGCAATGTAGCGACGTAACGGTGATGGCCCATAGTTTGGAGCCGGCAAATTTCCAGAAGAGCAAGAGCAAGAGCAAGAAAGAGGGCAAGGGCAAGGGCAACTTACTAGTCTGCAATGGCAACTGCGAGGGACGCAGCTTTCCGTTTCGCCCAGCCCAGTTATTGGTTGAGTCTGACAAGGCCCGCAGGGGGCTCCGGCCATTCCTGACCCGACCATATCTACCTCTTCCGGGACCGGACACGTTCTGCGCCCCAGATGCAAAGCTACCGCATCCATAGTATGGAGTCGATGTCGCGGGGGAGGACTCGCCCTGGCCTTCAATCGACTGAACTGGCGTCGCCGATGGGTCCGCGCCGAGGACAACGTCATGGATACCATGGCTACCATTCAGTGCCGTGTCCCCTGCCGTGGGAATCTTGCGTTTCTTGTTGTTGTTGGTCATTTCGAAAGGGTCGTAATAGCCATCGGCCGAGGACGCGGCGGAGAGGGGCGGCTGCGAATTCGAGTGCCTTCCATTATCTTGTCTCAGCGGCAGACGTTGAGGATACCCGGAGGAGTCCGCCCCCGGCCGTCCAGGAGCATTCCTTCTCGTGCCGAAATCGTCCTCGTCACTCTCTGCTCCGCCACCAGTCCTCCGCCCCTGGCTTGTTCCCCGGTCGGAAAACCTCTCACGGCCATGAGAACTGAGAGGTTCCGTCTCGTCGTCTCTGGTACTGTAGCTGTAGTAGAACAGCGGGGTCGTGTTCTGTGGTGCAGGGGGGTATTGGATAGAATCGGCCACTTCTGGCGAAAGCCTTTCCCGCAGTCGACGTTTTGGCAATGGTCGAATCGGCCGATCCGGATGCGATGACGAGACCGTATCTGCAGACATTCTTGACGCGTGGTCTCCTGTGAGTCGGGCACAACAGTTGCGAATTAGCCTCGGTGCAATAAAGAGGAAAAACAAAGCAGATGCCGATCCCAGCAGGAGTGCAATCGGGCCATGTGGAAAGAAGTGAGCCGCGCTGTGAGAGGCAAGTTCTTGCCGGCCAAGTCCAACCATTGTTCCCACCTCCTCCCCAAGTACGTGCATCCCATGCCGAGGAATTCTGTGCCGAGGAAGGAAATCGTGGAGTGGAAGGAGCCAGAGGGCAGTTGACGCGGTGGGGAATTTTTGTTCGGGTTTTCTCAGAGTCGGAGGTATCTTTTAGAAGTGGAAGGTGCAGAGGTGACATACCCATCACATATGGTAAGGTAGGTAACCAAAAAGTGAGGAAAAAATTCCTCGTGTGATGTCCAACAATCCCAACAACCAACTACGCCCAACGTGATTTCCAGGGACACACGCAAGTAGGTACTGAAAGGAATGCCTAGCTCGAGCCAAATTGGTAGCAATAGTCGCAGCAAGGCAGAGTTTGGCTGGCGATGAACAGATTTTCAAAGGTGTTGAAGCTCTCCCCTTTCTGCCCAAGTCAGGAGTCAGACACAAATTCACCAAAATGTGGGGGGTTTATTACAAGCAAAGGTCCCAATGCAATCCCAAGGGTCAAAGAGCCGGTGCTCCTAGAATCTCTCAAGTGAATTCCAAGCGACAGTGTAGGTTCTCTAGGGCAGCAACGAAGCCCGGCTAGGTCAAGCTAGGGATGGCGATGGTAAGGGATGACCGGGAGGGGAGGCAGGTATCGGGGGATATCGATAGCTGGCACGCTGACTGCAACCCAGCTAAACTTTTAGTCCATATGCGGGAGCTGAGCCAGGTTACTGATCATCAAAGACAACAGTTATGATGGACTCTTCGATGGATCTAACAAAGGGCAAAAGCAAGCTGAGGTGCAGGGGCAGTGTCGTCGACAAACAGTGTACAGGAGTGATTGCTAATTAATGAGCCTCTGGAGGAAGAGACTGTGTTCAGTGCTTTGGCCAAAGACTTAGGTGCCTACCCAAACCAAAACCTTACTAAGCATCCGATGCTGCCAGCATGGAATCTGCATAGGCACAAATGCCCCTTGCAATTACCGATCTGCACCAATCATGGTCCTAGCTGCCTAATACGTATTTGTGCAAAGCATTCCGTGCTGCTTGCACTGTAGTAGATACATTTGCGAGAGGTCTACACTTGTATTTGGGAATGGTAAAACCAAGGGATAAACTTAGAGAGGTAGGTATTTGAATCGGAGGGTAATCGTGGAATTGCCTGGACAGTCAGCATCAGAAGCCGAGGGTCCTATTCAAGACTTTATTATTTTAATGGATTGGGATTGGAGAGAATGGCGTTGAACCTAAGCTACCACAGCAAGTTGAGAGGTACTTGGCCCCGCATGGAAGTAGCTAAAGTTTCGGAGAAAAAGACGTGTGGAGGTGCAGAGCAAGTTCCGCCGCCCTCCTCAACCCTCCCTCCTCATCCTCACCATCACACCTTTGCCTTCTGCGCAAACCCGTCACTGGCTCCCCTCGTGGCCTAACCTAGGTATTTACTTCATCGAGGGTCGGCACATTGGTCCTATCTCGGGGCAACAGCTCAATCTGCGGCGATTGAATCCCATTGAATCCCGTTGAATCGCCGAACTCGACTGAATCCGCATACATCAAGCGCGCAACGCGAACAATTGGCCACCTTAGACCCACGAACCCTCCAATTCGACCTTTAGCTGCGGCGATTGCTGCGATTGCCGCGCTTGCTGCGATTGCTGTGAGCAATGGCAGGCATCGATCCACGGCGGTCTTCACGCGCCCGAACCACGCAGCCACAGTCAGGGTCACAGCACTCGTCTACCCCCTCGAGTACCTCTGGCCGTCCCGAGCGAAACACCAGGTCCTTCAGCAAGGCAGGGTCGCCTCAGAAGTCGACTCCAAGCGGTTCACTCTCCTCGGAGCCCCTCGAGGACACCATCACTGCCGAAGATCCCCTCGCCACGCGCCGCCGTACTCGCGGTAACGGAGATGAGCGCGACAAGGCACCACCTACAAAGCTAGAATCCGTCGAGATGCCGAATGACGACGACGATATTCAGGAGGAGGACGAGGCAGTCCGATGCATATGCGGCTTCGACGACTACCCCGGCCCCCCTCCGCTCGAAGATGACTCGAAACCCAGCAGCGTGAAGGATGCAACGGTCGTCGACCCCATATTCACAACCGACCTTACCGACGATACCGCCGGGTTTTTCGTGCAATGTGACATCTGCAAGGTGTGGCAGCATGGCGCCTGCGTGGGCATCATGACCGAAGAATCCAGCCCCGACGAGTACTTTTGCGAGCAATGCCGCAAGGACCTACACAAGATCTTCGCTGCTAAGAATGGGTAATTCTCACTGTCTTGGCTGTTTTGGAGCGTTTTTTTTATACCTGTTTCTGTTGAGAGTTCAGCGTTTCAACCCTGGAAAATAGGTGGTGCACTGCCGATCATGTCTCATGGTGTGGTCGCACTGCGCATTCTCCAGCAGTTAGCGTTCAATGTTCTGCCTTGCAAGCCCACGCGAGGTTGCCTCAGTTTGGTCACTTTCAGCATGCTGACATGATGGTTCGCAGGCAACGATACTCGCACTACCTTCCCCTCAAACGGCAGTCGAGGAACACCTCTCGAGCTGCGTCGCTAATCAAAGAAGGAACGAGATCGCCGAGGGGGGAGAAAGAGAAAGATACCAAGGAGCCAAAAGAAACACGAAATGGACGGAACTCGTCGGCAACCCACTCAGCATCAAAGCGGAGATCGACAATGAACAGTCGAGAGGCGGCCTATGACGAGGCCGAGGCCATACGCCGTGCTATTGAGGCCAGTAAAGAAGACGCTCAGCCAGATCAACCCGATGGCAGTGTGAGGAGAGCAAAGCGCGGCCGGAGTGATAGCGAAGAGTGAGTCTCAAGCCCCCATAACGGCACATTGGCCGAAGCTCACTCCGTTACAGGAAGCCAGAGAGTGCGAAAAGACAGCGGACGAGCTCGCGATCCCTCTCCCCTCCGCCGGACGGGTCGGGCGACGATTCAGACGACGCACTGTCGAATTCCAAGACGGGTTCGTCCAAGTCGAGGCCTCGCAACGGTGCGGCAACAAGGAATCAACGCCCCGAGAAACCAGTCGAGAGGGATGAGCGGGATCGCCAGCCGCCCGAACCAGCGAACAAACGGAAAGGGAGGTCCGAACGTCGTCAAGCTGATGGTACCGCCTCAACCCCCAACAGCACCATTCAAGTGAAGGCATCCGAAACTCACGCGGACACAGACTCAGATCCTTCGGAAGAAATGCCGCTGGCAGCTCGCACGACCGGGACCCGGACAGCCATGGCAAATTCAAACGCTACAAATCCTGGTCCGGAACCCTCACCCCCCCAGTCAGCGGAACCGCCGCCACCACTCCCGCCTCCACCTCCGGCGCAAGCTGCTGCTGCTCCCGATACACCCCCAGCGAACCCACCGCCGTCAAGGGTTGACAGGAAGAGGTCTCACAAGAAGAAGGGCCGGAACCAGTATACACGGGATAGAGATGGACACGATGAAGATTCGCCTGCCAGATCCCAGTCGAGGGATATTCAGAGAGAGGATAATGGTGGAGGAGGTGCTAGTGCTGCTGCTACTGCTACTGCTGCTGCAGCGGTAAAATCCACAGGTGGAGATGGCGGTAGCAAGTCGGGGACGAAGAATAAAGGGGGGATGAGCGGCAAAATCACCATGACCGACCTGAAGAGAAGAGCAACAGCGCTGCTAGACTTCATATCGCGGACCCAGGTCGAGCTGGCCGGCGAAACACTATCCGGGAGCGAGGACGCCGCCGGGGACAAGGCCGACGGCGAGTCGGCGTCGCCAAGCGACAAGAGGCAGCCTGACGTGGTTGGCGACAGACCAGCGCCGGACCTCAACGGAGAGGCAGGCCAGGCCAAGGACTTCAAGGACCTGAACTGCATGGAGATGATGGACAGCCTGACGCGCCGCCTGGTCAAGTGGCAGCAGGAATACGCTGCGTGAGAGACCTTGACGAGCGAGTTATCTGGGATCGAATTACACGAGCTGGGCGTTTGATGGCAGAGCGGGCAGGCGCTTCTCTCGAGTGGTCAATGAGTTAACGATGGTGGATTATTATTAGCTGCAGGGCGTTTGGTTGTGGGTTTTGGTTTTGGTTTGGGTCTGGGCTGTAAGCGTAATGCACACATGTATCGTTCTTTTCCCGGGTATCCACCAGGTGAGCCCTGCTGGAGCAGGGAAATTTATTCTGGGATATCTTCTTCTCATGTCTCCTGTCTTGATACCCGAGATGAACCGGGGGCGCCATATGCCGGAGTGTATGCGTTGGGGGTCGAGCATGAGAAGCTTGTGTACCAACAAAACGAGACGTTTAATGTAAATCGGCTGAGCTGGAGGGGGTATATATATCTATGATCTTAGATCTGCCGTACTTATACATGTATGTACTGTACAATGATGTTTTCGTCTCCATCACATAGCCCATGATCACGGCACGGCACACCGATTCTTCCTTTTCCACCTCGGTAGCAGGGCCGTTGTGGTCCGCTCTCGTAGTCTAGGAGGGGTATTATATGCCTTCGCCAGGAACGGGCCAGAGGCTGTTGGTCTCAGCAAAGGACCATCCAGCAACCTCGACGAGCGCTGGCACCCATCCGCCATATCCTTCATTGCTTTGCGGGGCCTGAAGGGGGGGGGGGGGGGGTTCCATATAGCCAACCAGAAGAACCCCGGCTACGGAAACCTGAGTCCATCGTTCCCAAGGCCTATCCGCAAAGCCTCTCCATCTCCTACTCTCTCACGCGCCAGCCTGCCCGGCAGGGGCTCCGCCACCCAGCCTCCTCGCGTCGATCTTCGCCTTGCGGGCCTCCTTGTCCTTCTTGCGGGCCTGGTTCATGCTCAGCACCGGGGCGCGTGCGGACGCGACTACAGCGTCGAGAGTCTGCGGCGAGACCTCATCGAGGACGAACCTGCCGAGGTCGCCGCGGCGCCACTCCTGGACGATCCAGTCGGCGGCGCCGTCGATGCTGGGCGCGCCCCCGCGCAGCAGCTTCCCCGTTCGGCGGGCGACGGCGGCGAGGAACTCGTCGACGTCGTTAGTGGGCGGGGCGTAGCGCGCGTACAGCGCCGGGTCGACGCGGTTGAGGTGGAAGAGCAGGTAGTCGGCGACGGCGACGTGGGGCACCAGGCCGTCCTTGACGCAGCCGACGAGGGCGAGCTTGAGCATGCTCTCTGCGTCGGACACGTGCGGCACGAACACGCCGGGCGTGTCCAGCACGAACACGCCCTCGCCCCCCCTACCTCCCGGACCGCCGCAGTCCTCGCCCCGCACGATCCGCACCGCCGTGCCCATCTTGCGCGTCACGCCCGGCTGCGCCCCCGTCCGCGCCGCCTTGGCTAGGCCAGGGCCCATGCCGCGCGCCCGCAGCCGGTTCAGCAGCGTCGACTTGCCCGCGTTCGGCATCCCCACCACCATGACCTGCAGGCCCGTGAGAACGTCGGCTTCGCGGGCCACCCGCTTCACGGCCGAGAGCAGCACCCGGTCGTCGTCGAAGCCGAAGCCGCCGCCTCCTCCTTCTCCACGGCCGCCGCCCCCCCGGCCACCGGTCCCCTGCCCGAGGAACACCACCGCGGCGGCGTGCCCGCGCTCGCGGTGGAAGCGGGTCAGTTCCCGGACGATATCGGAGCCGTTCTGCTGTTGGCCCCGCTGCTGCGGCCCGGCGCCGTCGCCGGGCGGCGGTCCGAGGTCGCGCTTGGTGTAGACGATGATGCGGGCGCGGTCGGCGGCGGGCGAGGCGGAGGCGGCGAGGCTGCGCTCGAGGAGCGGGTTCCACGAGGTCAGCGGGACGCGGAAGTCGCGGCACTCGATGATGAGGCCAACGTTGGAGAGGGTGCTGCGCATGCGCGACAGGGCCGCCTGGTGGTGGCCCAGGAAGTAGCTGCGCGTGATGTCCGGGGAGGCCTCGAAGATTAGGCGTGGCTGGAAGGCGGCCGGGGCGGCGGCGGCTAGGGCCGTTGCGGCCTTGGAGATGGACGCTGCTGCTGCGGCGGGGAGATTGGTGGTGGCCATGGCGAGGATGGGAGACGAGGTGGTGGATGGAGGATGCGATGGTGATGCCTAGGGTTGGTTGCTGTTATACCGTCGTCAAGGAGGGATATGCTCGTGGGTGAAGTGTGTCATTGTTCAAAGCCGTGTGCCATTGCCACCCTGCGATCCCGAAATGTGAAGTCGTCGTTGCAGTTGAGGTGAGCTTCAAGCTGTCTGCGATATGACGGTGATAAGAAATTTGATAGTCGCTTATATGCATTTCAAGTTGTTAAAGCGACGATATGCTTAAAGTGGGATAATGGGTATGTAAGTATCCCTCCTGGGTCCTCTCCCTTGGTATCGATACCTAAGGGCAGACATCGACCTGGTACTTCTGGTTTCTGCATTGAAATATGTTCGTAAATTTTGGAATGTTTCTTAGGAAGCAGAGTTGAAACAGAGTTCGTCAACTCTCTTCAGATTGCAGTTCTTTGTTTTGTGAAGAGCTACAAAAAAGCCGCCACCTACGTAATCGCCTCGGGACTTTTCCTTAGACCCCTGGCGAATTTCTTGGACGAGTCGCCGGAGGTTGAAGCGGTGGATGGGAAGCTATTAGGCGTCGATTTGTGCATGGCGATTGCTTGTGTCAACTTGCCAACTCAACGACTTGGCATTCTTCGACATGTGGCCCAATTCGCTTCTCTGACAGGCGCTCTCAGCTCGTCCTGCATCTTGGCTCTCCTTGTTTGACAACGAGCTGTTGACCTATGACTTGGCGGTTGAAACCAGATGGTCAACTCTCCGACTGTAGGAGAATATCAAGGGAATTTGAACCGTGATCAATAGGGTCAAGCCTTATCCTTTTATTCGGTAGATTAAATTTACCAGCAGCCTTCAGAATCACCTCCCGTGGCCGATCAGTTCATGAACGGAAGGGAGGCCCGGGCACCGGCACCAGCACCGGCAGCGCCACACGACCTACCCGATAACCTCCAGGGGGACGCTTCCTCTAGGCCAGAACGGCAACCATGGTCAGGGCCGAGAAGATTTCGGGCTCTGTTCAAGAAGGATGGAAACCTTGAGCCCTTCCGGCTGTTGAGGCAAGACTTGCGCAATGTTCGGCAGAGATATCTCTCAGACTGGACAGTTTTCAACCAGCTTGTCTTGGCAAGTGCTGTCTATGTATTCTTCACCAACATTCTTCCGGGCATTACTTTTGCTAGCGACCTATATGTCCTTACGGGGAAATCATGGGGCACCATAGAGGTTGTTCTTAGCACCGGTCTCTGTGGTATAATCTTCGCTCTGTTTGTATCCCTCTCCAATTTCTCCCCCATTCAGGCTGCAGTTTACTAACTTGCGGAAGCTTCTCGGTTCAACCGTTGACAATCCTTGGTGTAACTGGGCCTTTCTCTGTCCTGGCCGAGAATATATACTCGTTATGTGTCAACTCTTTCCACGTAAGTGCGCCGGCATTCTAAATTCGGTGTGATAGCTGACGTGAGTAGGTCGACTTCCTTCCCGTCATGGCGTGGTCCTTGATCCACGCGGGATGGATGCACTATCTGTTGGCCGTGTTCAATGCCCATGACTGGACCATGCGATATGTGACGACGTTTAGCGCAGACATCTTCTCGCTGCTCAACAGCGTCATATACTTCTACAAGGCGGGCCTTGAGTTACAGCGGAATCACGACCATGTTTCATTCGCGGCGTTCCTCTACTCAGTTATCGGAGCTCTTGGAACCTGCTTACTCGCCGTATTTTTATCGACCGCTCTGAGGTGGAAACCTCTCTTCGGCCGAATAATCCGCATGGGGCTTTCAGAGTATGCCGCTGCCATCTCCATCGTCTTATTCATCGGTATCCCGCATATGGGAGAGCTGGCAGACTTGAAGCATGAGCGGCTGGTGGTCCAGACGACGTTCAGGCCCTCAGATCCGGAGCGAAGCACATTCTTTGTCGAGTTCTGGAAGCTTCCGGTCAGGTGGGTGTTCATCTCCATCATACCGGGGGCAATAATCACGGTCCTGTTCTACTTCGATCACGAGATCAGCAGCATTATCTGCACGTTGAAGCGATACGGCGTCCAGAAGCCGGGAGGTTACGCTTGGGACATCGCCCTCCTTGGGACGACAACAGCACTCTGCGGTATTCTCGGCATCCCGCCAGCGAATGGGCTTCTACCACAGGCCCCCCTTCATTCGGAATCGCTCCGGTACTTGGTCGTGGAAGAAGGCGCGTCCGATTCCGACGCGACAGAGATGCCATCGCCGACAAACCTCGTCCCCCGAGTCTACGAACAACGCTACTCGCCATTCATCCAGGCAGCTATGATTATGGTTTTTGCAAGTCCACCGTTGCAGAAACTACTTGGTCTGACACCAACCTCGGTCCTCGCGGGACTATTCATGTTTATGGGATATCAGTCCTTGTCGGTGAATCCGATTCTGCCCAGGATCTTTCACATGCTCACTCCGCCATCCGAGCTCCCCGAACTACCCCCGCGGGTTCGATGGCTACCCATACACGCCTACACGCTCTCCCAGGTCATTCTCACAGGCGTTATTTTCGGCGTGACTTTGACCGTGGCGGCACCGGCCTTCCCAGTCATCATCGTCATCCTCGTCCCTGTACGGCTTCTGGTGATGAATCATATCTGGAACCGGGAGACACTCAGGTGGGTGGATGGCTGGGCTTGTCGTGAAGGGAAGCCGGAAGACGAAATCGAGATTCAGCGTTCACCGGCTGCTGAAGACATCGAGAGCGGCCCTATAAGGGAGAAAGAGGCGTAAAGCTCGTGATGAGATACCGCCCTTGGTCATGCCTATTCACTTCTGCAAAAAGCTCAACGTCACCACCGCTATCAAATATCGAATGTCCAATCTCGATTTCACACCTTCAACCCCTCAGTCCTGAGCTTCTCATACAAATCCTTCTGCATCTGCTCATACCCAGACACCATCAGCCCCCGGCCCGAAGGCACCACATTCCCATAAAGCGGCACGACCCGGGTCGCGCCCTGTAGCACCTCGAGGATAGTCCCATCGCCATACTCCTCATTCTCGCACAACTCCAGCATCGCCTCGGCAATCTCCTCGGGCTCGATCGCCACATCCCCCTCCCCCTCGCGCACCATGCCCTTCTTATCCGGATCCTCGCCCCACATCGGCGTCCTCACCGTGCCGGGCGCCACCGCCGACACGCGGATCCCAAGCTCATCCCTCAGCCCGCCCAGGCTCCGCACGAACCCATGCAAGCCATGCTTACTCGCAAAGTACAGCGGCGTCCCGATCCCGACCATGTGTCCCGCGCAGCTGCTGACGTGCACCAGCGTGCCCCTCTCCCCGCGCTCCGTCCACCGCCCGATGGCCAGCTGCGACAGCCGGATCGGGTGCGTCAGGTTGACGGCGATCGTGGCGTACGAGCCCGGCTCGGCATCCGCCGGGTCCCTGCTCCTCGGGGTTCCCGGCGCGTCCCAGAAGCTGCTGGCCGCGGGCTCGAAGATGCCCGCGCCGGGCACGACGATGTCGACGCGCGGGAAGGCCGAGGAGGCGCGCGCCATCAGCGCCGAGAGCTGCGGCCACGAGGTCACGTCGGTGCGCTGGAAGAGCGCCGTCGGCTTGTTGTTGGCGCTCGGGGTGGGGCTGGATGTTGTTGCTGCTGGGGGGTACTCGGATAGGAGCTGTTCGGCCTCCGGGCGCAGCGCGAGGTCGCCGATCAGGACGGAGCAGCCGCGCTGGAGGAGGAGGCGGGCGAAGGCGAGGTTGATGCCTTTGGGGGGTCGGTGAGCTTGGTTCGTGTGTGGGGACGGGGGGGACGGAGGGTACCTGAGCCTGCCCCTGTGATGACGGCGTACTTGCCGGCGACGGAGAGGGACATTGTTGGCGGTGATGGGGTTGGTTTATATATGAAAGTCTTGGTGTTCAGGGGTGTGGGTTTGGTTGATACGGCCAAGGGAAAACAACTTCAACCATACGACAGATGAATTGGGCAATCGCAATTATAGACAAGACTGAGGATCCAAACGAAGTTTATAAATGCTCGCTCACATAGGATGGGAGTCTCCATGAAGCTTCTCCGCACCAGCCTTACTCCCACGCGGCTAACGAAAGCCGTGTATTTCCAGTATTGCTCTTTTCAGACGTCCGCCGACCCCTCTACGTGCACCCCGCAATATTACCGGCTGGCCCGGAGACACACAACCGACCGATCCATTTGCGATTTGCAATCTCCAGTATCACAGCTTGACTCCTGCTTGAACACTCATATGCAAACAGATGTGATTTCGAAAAAAAAAAAGTAGCTATATAGGCCTATACACGCGGACTGCTCCCAAAACGGAGACACGGGCAGCCAAGCGAGGAACAAACAATCCACTGTGGGTATGGAAAAAAAAAAAGAATCATTTCCCTTTCCATCTGTGTTCCTGAACGCCATGCGAGTCGAAATCAAGTCATTCCAAGGGAAGCCATGGGCCCATAAACATCTCGAAGGTTGGCCGAGTCCTTCCCAATAGACAACCCCTCCAAACCCGCTTCCCTCCGGTCCCCTAGTTTTCTTGTTGCAACCGATTCGTTACCGGATATCCTATTAGAGATCAAAGGCGGCATCCCTCCATCACATATTCTTATCCGCCCTGCTCTGCTCCTCCCGGTGCCCGTCATTCAGTAGCATCTCCAGGACGATCTGGCCGCCGGTCACCTCGGGGTGGCTCATGCAGATCTTGACGGTGCCCCTGGACTCCTGGCCCGACGGCATCTGGCCCGCCCCGGCCCCCGCGGGGCCCCTGAACCCGTAGTCGAGGCAGCGCACGTCCCTGCCCGCGATGATCTGCCGCAGCCGCCCGTTCTCGGCGTTGCGCACCTCGACGTAGTCCTCGTTGAAGAGCACCAGGTACTGCCCGAACATGGTCGCCCCCTTGGCCTTCTTCTGCCTGCCAGAGTACTCCATGATCAGCGTCCGGCTCACCTCGCCGTGCTTGTCCACGTAGACGGCGCAGTCCTCGTACGTCAGGAGGAACTCCTGGTCGTTGAGCTTGAACATGCCCAGCGGCCGCTGGTCGCGGATCCGCGACGCGATGTTGGCGATGGCCGGCGCCGTGATGTCGCGCGGTATCGACTGCGGAATCTTCTTGTCCAGCGTCAGCAGCTCGAAGCCCTTGGCCGACGCCACCGCGATGTAGGTCTGGAACAGGTTCAGCGAGAAGCACTCGGTCGGCAGGTAGAACTCGTCAAAGTCGCGGAACGACTCGGTGTTGCCCGACCCGGCCCTGCGCCCGCCAAAGATGCGCGGCCGCTTCTCCGTCGCCTTCTGGAAGACGGGCTCGAGGACCTTGAACGTGTTGTGCATGCCCTCCTTGCGCTTGTAGAAGAGCAGCATCCGCTCCTTCATGCGCGCCGTCGCGAAGAAGGCGACGTCCTTTGCGAGCCTCTGCGGCGCCCGCCTGGGGTTGTCGTGGACGGGCGCCGGGAAGTTGGACACGGGCGCGACCACGTCGAGCGGGTACGAGATGAGCGACTTGTCCGCGATGACGAGGCACACCGAGAACTCCTCCAGGACCGCGATCTGCGCCACCCTGTTGACCTGCACCGACCTTGTCCAGCCCCGCGGGTTCGACGCCTCGGAAATGAAGATGCCGAAGTCGGTGCCGATGGCGATGAGGGATTTGCCGTACGCGTTGAAAGCAGTCGCGCAGTTGACCTGGGCGCGGCAGACGGGCGGCGGGCCGCGTCCGGGTCCGTAGACCTTCTCCATCTCCCGGATGGCCCGATCGAGCGGCGTCCCCCTTATGGACACCCCTGGCTGCTTGCCGAGTGCCGATATCTGGTCATAGGCAAAGGCCCCGTCCGAGATGACACGGAGGCGGAAAGGCTCGGCATTCTGCGCATGGAGGGCGCGTGCGTGCCTCGTCTTTGCCTCGATTATCGCGTTGCACCAGGCCTCCCGGTCTTGCTGTGAAGACGCGTAGAGCGTGTACACCTCGTGGCCCAGGTGCTTGATTCGAAAGGGGTAGATGATCTTGCCTTCAGGATCTGCGGCCGACGGCGTCGCCAGGCGAGTCACGGTAGACAGGGATCCCAGTGACGAGCCCGTCGTCGTATGCTCCAGCCCGGGACGGTCGGCACCGTTCGAATTCACCTTGTTCAGCTGGGTGCCAGAACCAGTCGCGGCGCTCGTACGAGCTAGCGGGGCCGTCAGGCCCTTCTGCTTCGAGACGGGATCGTCATTCATGCTCTCCAAGAACAGCAGAGGCATTGGAATCGGCTGGTGGAAGGTTGGATCAGGTTAGCTGGGGCCATTACAACGAAAGCGGATATTACTTGATGATGGAAGCGTTTACCTCTTTGGACACGTCATATTTCTTTGCGCCCTTGTCGTCCTTCAAATTAACTGCCTTCGATAGGATGAAGTAGTGGTCGAAGAGGAGCGCATGCGTGTCAACCCAGCGAACGCCCTTCGAACCTTGCCTCTGGAGGTCGCCTTGCTTAATCAACTCCCTCCCAAGGTGGTCGAGGTTCAGCACCGAGTGGAAACCGGGTCGGAGGACGAGCATAGTCTGCAGTTCGAGCAATGCGACCTTCTTTGTCATCTCATCCACCTTCTCGTCGCACTCGTGGGTGACGGCTTTGATCTCGTCCAATGCCCTAGTGAGGTTCGTCTTCTCCTCGCTATCCACTTTCATGGTCTTCTTCAGGGTCTCCAGTAGCAAACCGTACCGCTGGAGGCGGGTGATGGGCGCCTTGACGAAGGTCGTCCACTCCAGCCGCTTCGAGCGCTTATGGTCACGCACAACGCCCAAGAAGTGGCGGAACAGCAGGTTCCTGTCCGCTTCCTTGCGGATCAGGAATGACGCGTTGGGGAAAGCCGACGAGTATGCGATGTAGACGGGCCGTGCTTTCCGGATCCATTCTCGGAAGAGGTCGCTGACGCCCAGAATCCACGGCCCCTGCTCCTTTTGCCGATACTTGAGCTGCGCGAGCAGGTGTTCCTTATTGATCTGCTGGACAGCCTCGACCTTTCCGAAGACTGCGTCGATGAACTTGTCCAGCTTGTTGGCCGCGATGATCGGAGGCTGGCAGGCGCGCAGATGGTCCTTGTAGAGGAGGCGGAGGACGTCGAGCTGGTTCATGTACCCCTCCTCGCCCGTGATGATCTCGTGCAGGATGTTTTGTCGCTCGACTTCCTTCTTGCCCCTTCTCTCCATCTCCGCCGGCGTCACTCCGTAGAACTCTGCCCAGTCCACGGCCTTGTCCTCCTCCTCGGACATCATATGATCCAAGTTGGCCTTCTTCAAGGTGCGGCCGCAGTGGTGTGAGTAACACCTGACTGGGATGCTCTTGTCGTGCAACCTGGAGGCTTGAGATTCATTCTCGTGCAGCTTCGGCGCATAGCAGCCAGATCCGGTGAGCTGCCACAGCACGCCGGACATGGAGCCCGGCCCGAATTTGACCCATTCCTCCTCTGGTAGGAGGATGCCCGCTGCAAACATGGAATCCACCACCATGGAACTGAGGACTTCGGCGTCGGCCACGTTCATGGTCGGGACCTTGGCGCAGAAGAGCTTGACG
This sequence comes from Phialemonium atrogriseum, assembly GCF_030411735.1. Lineage (NCBI taxonomy): Eukaryota > Fungi > Ascomycota > Sordariomycetes > Cephalothecales > Cephalothecaceae > Phialemonium > Phialemonium atrogriseum. Next base: position 159,533 of record NW_026848145.1, read on the forward strand.
AGGCCTTCCTCGATAGTCTTCCTCTTGACCTCGGGGTCGCCCTCGGCCATCTCACGAACCCAAGCGGTCACCGCACTCAGGGCCCAAGGCTCCGCACAGCGCTTGATGTCGGCAGGAGTGAGCTTCGATGGACTGAATTTCCGCTTACGACCAGTCGGCAGGGTGATCATATCATAGGCCGCGAGGGATGGTGGCGTACCCGTATCGTAGCCCTCGTATGCGACACCTTGCTGTGCCGCTAGCTGCTGTTGCTGTTGCTGGGTCATGTGCCTCGTTGCCTTCCTACGCTCTTCGGCGGCATCGGTTCTGGATCTTGCCGGGGTCTGGATCTGAGGGGTGTGGCTATGGCTAGATAGGGAGATAGAACGCTCAAATTGCTGTTGGTTCATGTTCTGGCCAAGATAGGCTTCCGGCGCCTCGGCAGGGTATAAGTGCCTCGAGTCAGCAGAGAGCGAATAACCGTGTTGGTACGGCGGGCGATTCGACGTTTGAACGGACAGCAACGAACTGCTATCTGAGCCGGGGGGGATTGCAGGGAGCGGCCTGTTCGAGAGCCCCGGGTGATAGAACATGTCGGGATAATCCTCCTTGAGGGGCGACTCGCTGCCGCTCAGACGCGAATGGACAGAGACCTGCTCGTCTCCTTCATCAAAGCTGAGGCGGTGCCTCTGAGGCGCCAAGAGACCCCCGGTGCCACCGTAATCCATCGACACCGCCGAGAAGGCCGGATAGGATTCGCTGCCACGTCCCTGCAGCGTCGGCAACGGGCGAGACCCGTCGTGGGTCGATGCCGTGGCTGGCGGCGAGCCGAGCTCATTGCCGTAGTGGAGAGTCCCAGCGTAGCCGCCCCCGTACAGGCCGAGATCCATCCCCCCCCCAAAGTCGCTATCCGTGCTCTCCTGTTCTTCGGGTGGCGGGGGTAGGGGAGGAGCCTGAGCCCGCTCCACGTATGGGAAGGTCGGAAGGCTGCTGAACCTCTGCTCATCCATGGCGGCCTCTTGCATGGCCAACAAGCCCGCAACTGCCTCAGGGTCGCTCTCGTCGTCGTCCCAATCGTACGATGCCCGCTGGTCATTTCTGGCCGCGGTCGACGCGTTTGAGGAGAATCTGGTAACGCCGGAGCCGCCAGAGCCATCTGCGGCGGTATTTATGGTCGACGCGGCTGAGTCATAGCGACGCAGTATTTCCATGTCGCCATCGGTCACGACCCCATTGGCGGGCCGAGGGTGTTGCGAGTTCGGCGACACTCCCAGATCGGAGACTATGTCCTGGATGAGGCTGTCTTGGGTATAATATTCTTGGGCGACATCGTCGCCTCCTGGTTGACCATTCGTTACCCAGTCCGGCTCCTCCGGGACATCTTCCATCGGCCGGCTAGGCAGTGGGGCGTTGGTGGGATGCCTCTGGAGACCAGGGGAAGATTGAGAATGGCCCGACGGCGAAGGGGATTCCACCGAATTCGACCGCGAGCTCCTACTCATGAAGGAGTTGGGGTCTGCCACTGAGTAGTTGGGGCCAACGGGTATCTGCGTGTAGGCCGGGTACGGGGGTTGGGGCGGTGTGACATTAGAGTAGGACGAGGTTGGGGCGGGGTTGACACCGTTCGGCGAATGTGACCCAAAATATTGGCCTGAGTAGGCAGGGGAGTATGACTGATCGTAGCGAGGGGAGGGAGCCGACGCTCCCGCCGAGGACGGGGGATATTGCGGGCTGGGTATGGATGGATCATAGCCTGGTTGTGCCGGCGGAGGCGGTGCGTGGCTCACCTGGGAAGTGCTGTATGCCCTGGCCGGTGGCTGCTGCCCAAAGGTGGGAACTTGTGGAACAGCGGGAGAGCTGTAGCTAGCGGGAGAGTTGTAGCCATAGCCGTAGTTTGTAAATCCCGAGACAGTCGCGTTCCTCTGCGGGACGTTCGTGTTCGCGTAGGCGGCCGGGTTATAGGTCTGATGAGGAGAATAACTCGCCGGGTTAGGAGAAGCCACTGCCGGTGCCGATGCCGGTTGATGCGGGGGAGCCGGTGCTGATGGTGCCGGGGCTGACCCATATGTCGGACTCGCTGGGTTAGAGTATCCCGAGACCGGGTGGGGATGGTAGGGGAGCGAGGCTGACTGCGTGCGAGCAAAATGCTGGGGGTTGTATGTTGGTTGTGTCGCGCTCGACGGAGCTTGGCCCTGGAATTGATGCTGATAGCCTGCCATGGCAGGGCTCGGGGCCGAGTAACCCTGCCGCATGCTCTGCGGGGATTGGGACTCGGTTGGCGTGCTCAAGAAGAGTTCTTCGTTCCCTCTTCCAGCACCGCTCGGATAACCTTGTTGCGTGTTGCTAGGGCTGGCGTCGAAGAAGGAGGACTCGTCGCCATTGCTGAAGCTCGGCCGTCTCGGGACGTGGTTAGTCTGGTCTTGCGGCTGGCCTGGGACAGGATACTGGGCCGGGGGGACGTGGCCGTAACGGCGCGAGTCATCCCGAAACGACATGTTGGCGACGACGATCCCCGTGTAAGGGGTTGCTCCCCGTGTAAAGGGTTGCTGGGCGCGGCGTGTCCTAAACTGACGGGGCTGATGCCCGACCGGATCGCTCAATGCTCACAAACAAGCAATTGCCGGACGGGTCGCATTGAGCAGCACCAAAGTGTGGCAATGCGGCGGGGTGAATATTAATCGCATCCCCGTCGGCTGAGTTTCCCGTCGTGGTTTTGTCGCATGCGCTCACGAGTTTGTGGTTCGAAGCGCGCCGTCTTTTTTGAGTTCGGCTGACAGGCTGACAGGTCCTCGTTCGAGTGAATAGATTTGATAGCGCAGCGCACAAGCGGGCCCCGGAATGGTCGGGGAGGACGCTAAATGTCAACCAAAGAAGCCCGACACGGCAGACGATTCAGAAATGGCTCGGAACGTCAGGCTGACTGGTGTTAGGAAACAAGGCTCGTGGCCTGGTGGGAGATGCGTACAAGCCTAGTGCATGCGAGGGGGAGGTTGATGCAAGATGTGAAGATCCAAGCCACAGCAGCTGGGGAACTTGAGTGGATCGGGGGAGGCTGAGGCAGATGCGAAGCGATAGGTTCAGGTTTCCAGCCTACGATTCGCGCCCATAACCAGTGAAATTGAAATTGCAACGGTCCCCACCGCGTTTCTTTTGCTCCCTACAAGGCTACAACCTCCAGTCACCAGTCAAGGCTGGCTGAGAGGCAGGCTCTTATCTTTGACACAGCCGTGGCACCGTTTTAGACAAACCCCGTCTTACGTGGTATAATTTTATCACGACTCTGCCCGAGCATGTACGGAAGTACTCTAACTCTAATGTGGAATGTGCCATCCTTTCCATAGCGGATTCGAAAGCTGAAGCAGCTGCTGGCTTGGCTGTCAGGTTTTACGACTTGGCAAGCCAATCAACGGTTTAACTCATAGGCCGCTTTGGTGGTGTCTTCTCCCATTACCTGCAATTCCAGGTTCTTTAAGGAGGTCAGTCACTTTATCCTTCGCAGCTGGAATGCCTACTACGTAGTATTTCGCTATATCGAGTTACGTATCTTTTCCAGGTCGGACTCTCGATTGGCAGTGTTTACGACTTGCAGTGTTATTATCCTTCATGAGCCCAACTTCCTGCAACCCCAATTCAAATGGTACTGCGGCCGCTCGGCATACCCGAAATCTGACGTACTTATTAAGTACATCCGTTGTGGGCCCTCGCTCTATGTCGACGACACATTCATGGGGCCATAAGAAACACAAATAGAAGACAGATTGAGGTAGTAACAGCACATCAGAGGAACCGCTGCGCTCGCTGCTGCTGGTTGCGGAACTTACTTACCTACTGTGCTAGTCAGTGACAGGCTGACTGATACGCGCTGACTGATACATGCCGCAGCCCCAACGCACGGGCCTTGGTGATGCATGAAACAGAACTGAAGCGAGACAGGCCTTCCCATTCTCGTGTTGTGCTGTACTGTACGTGCCTAGATAGGTAATCATGACGGATTATAGATGTCAACAAATCAACGGTAGGTCTAGGCTTTCTAGAACATGGTTGACACTCTGCTCTTGCAGATGAATGCTCTAGCAGGCAAACACTAGAGCAGATTAACTCGAGAGACAAGATGGAAGTCGGCAACTATTCCGGCTACTCGAACGTAAGGGGCCGGAAGTTGCCATTAGATGATGCTCCTATTCAGGAACAGAAACAGTCACAAACCTAACCCTCCCAGGGCGAAGCATATTGGATGCGAACATCGGCCTCTGAATTGGGACACTGCTCCACATCAGGCCCTCAATTGGACCTACCACACGATATGTACCCATCCAACATAATCAACATAGCTGGTGACGACAGGCTTAGCCCATCTCCCGCGCGACATGACGACAGCGGAACCCCACTGCCAGAGGTGCGGGGCACTCGAAGCTCCTCGGAACTCCGATCCCCCCTCTTCTGCCACCAGCTTTAAGGTACAGGTCGGCACCTCATCAGAAATTTCTGGAATCAATACTCTCGCAAGTGAAGCACATCAACTGCTCCGATATCAAATTTACAAACTTTGTAGGCAAAAACTCGTCAAAATGGTCAAAGCAGGTACGCTATAGTTCATCTTTCCTATCAAAGTATCCTTCTACCCCACTAGGAGCTCCTTCGGGTGAGACCTGACTCGTCGAGGGGGGGAAGAGGGGGTGGCCGACCTCCGCGTCGAGCTCGATTGAGCGGGTTTCTGTGCAGCACCCCTATACAAAGGGGCAACCTTGATGGCCTCCCGCGGCAGCCCAACGGTGCTCCCAGCGATCCGGGTACCTGCAGGGATCCCAAGGGGAAGATGCATGGAGCCTCAGAGTACACAGCCAAAGTATTTCCCAGATTGATGGCTAACATTGGTCGCGAATTCCCCAGTTGCCGTCGTCCGGGGTGACTCCAAGGTCAGTGGCTCCGTCATCTTCGAGCAGGAGTCCGAGTCGGCTCCCACCAAGATCGTCTGGGATATCACCGGCAACGACCCCAACGCCAAGCGTGGCATGCACATCCACACCTTCGGTGACAACACCAACGGCTGCACCTCTGCCGGCCCGCATTGTAAGTTGACACCTTCTCCGGGCAGCCCTAGGCGGGCGCGGGTTGCTCTCGGACTCGAGGCTCTGATGACTTACACGTGAACTTGTGAATCTCCAGTCAACCCGCACGGCAAGACCCACGGCAGCCCGTCCGACGACAACCGCCACGTCGGTGACCTTGGCAACATTGAGACCGACGGCCAGGGCAACTCCAAGGGCTCTGTCACAGACAAGCTCATCAAGCTCATCGGGCCCGAGAGCATCATTGGCGTATGTGACCGACACTCCCCGTTCCCTCGGCACCTACAATCTCCGTAGCTCACACTAACACGCACGCACGCACGCATGCAGCGCACCGTCGTCGTCCATGCCGGAACCGATGATCTCGGCAAGGGTGGAAACGAGGAGTCCCTGAAGACCGGCAATGCCGGCGCCCGTCCCGCCTGCGGTGAGTGTTGATAACCAAGATCGTACCAAGGAGGACTTCCAGCTGACCTTGATCTCAGGCGTTATCGGCATCTCCCAGTAAGCGTGCGGTCGATACCCGCCGGGTCGAGCCGTGACCTACCTAGGTACACCAAGGCAGATTACTACTTTGCCCCGGTCTTACAATCTCGTGGGGTAGACATTTTGGAACTGCTCCCCATACAAGACGGAATTCAACTGGGAAATCATATAAATTCCACTGTTTCTAAAATGGAAAACCTACGTAGGTAGAAATTTACCACGGAATCCCAAAATTAGCTTCAGCCACCAGGCTCGCCAAAATATATACATATATGAGGTGCATAATGCTTCTCGTAGTTTTACGGCCCATGAAATGGTGTTCATCCCTTGATTCTATCCTCAAGCCGCCCGCCCACATTTTACCCCGCCATTGTTAGCACGTCACATCATGGCAGTTATCAGGTATATTTATGTACTGGTATTACTTGGTGTCGAGGTACCTGATGGTCCGAGAATACTGCATAGAGTTCAGAGACAGGCGTTACCCACGAGTACCTAACGAGTGAGACACAATCGATTACATCCCGAGAGTTAATTCTCGTCATAGCTATTAGAAGTAGCCCAAGTGAGGTGTTGTTTTCCAGACTCTTTTCAAGTTAGCTTCTATTTTCTAGCCCAGGGGAATCACGCGATCGGGACTCATGTACGGATACGGAGTACCTTAACGGCAAGTCCAGACGACGGGACCCCTGTCGAGACCAAGTCCCTTGGTGCAATTTCCCCACAGTTCGGTTTCTGAGCTGGAGGAAAGCTGTCCACAAGTGTGCCTCCCCCTTCAACCTGCAACAGTTCACACTTTTGGGTTATCTTGAATTGATATACGAATTGTCTGCTTCCAGCTTCTCTAACTGGGGAACTCTTTTGGTTTTCTATATATTTGTTTGCTTGTGCTCCAACTGTTCTCTCTGAGGTACGTTGCAAGTCCTACCTTCTCCCGTTGTTGCTACCCCTCTTCACCGTTGGTCAACCGTCACCGCTACATGTTCTCTTCACCTTTTCTCCTTCAGCGGCAGCAATTGAAGGGGCCTTGAGCTTCTTCCACCAGGACGTGTCTGACTGCGTTTCCCTGTTTGTATCCGCTCTCTATATTGTCTTTTCTTGATGTGCTGTGCTTCCGATTCAAGGCACCCTTACCCCTCCCCAGTCAGGGCAACCAGGGCTTCGAATGGGACAAGATTCTGCCAATGCTTCTTCAACAAAGCTTGATTCGTGGCACTTAGATTTAACTACCTGATTGCTCTACCTCGCTCCAATGCTGGTATGGAAATGCATATTAACAGCTTCGTAAATCCAGAGGTGGCCTCACGTTCGACTTCCTGATCTCTATCTCTACCTCCACCTCGATACCTTCCACCTATTATCACGATGGCGAAGAGCTTCATGGCGAATGTCAAGTCGGTGTTGAGCGGGGATACACTGATTTTGACAAGCACCAACAACCCCTCGCTGGAGCGCACCTTTTCGCTTGCCTTTGTCTCCGCTCCCCGCTTGAGCAAGGATGGTGATGAGGCGTTCGCCTTCCAGTCCCGGGAATACTTGCGGAATTTGACCGTCGGCAAGCCGATCAAGTGCTCCGTCCTCTACGCGGTGCCCGGCTCCGGGAGAGAGTACGGAACAGCCTCGCTGCAGGACGGGACTGAGCTCCCCGACTCCGCCGTCAAGGCGGGGTGGCTGAAGGTCCGCGAAGACGCCGGTAGGAAAGAGGAGTCGGAAGACGTCCTCGAACGGCTCGAAAAGTTGCGGAACTTGGAAGCCCAGGCGAAGACCGAGAACAAGGGGCTCCACGCCGGTACTGGCGGTGTCATCGAAGTCCAAAATGATCTCGGCGGTCCTGAATTCTTGAGGGAGTGGAAGGGAAAGACCGTGGAGGGCGTGATCGAACGAGTATTCGCCGGCGATCGTTTGCTTGTTCGTCTGCTTCTCTCAGACAAGAAGCACCTTCAGGTCTTGACCCTTGTTGCCGGCATCCGGACGCCTGCAACCGAGCGGCCCAACCAGTCAAATGGAACCACCCAGCCGGCGGAGGAGTACGGAAACGAGGCCCGGTCATTCGTCGAGCAGCGGCTCCTTCAGCGCCTGGTCAAGATCAAGATTGTCGGTACCGGTCCTCAAGGTCAGCTCATTGCTGCCGTCCTCCACCCCCGAGGAAATATTGCCGAGTTCCTTCTCCAAGACGGCCTGGCCCGATGCAATGATTTCCACTCGACGCTCCTCGGGAATGACATGGCTGCCCTCCGTGCTGCCGAGAATAAGGCCCAGAGTGCCCGCCTCCGCCTCCATAAGAATCACGTCGCCAAATCAACCGACGGAAAGGACCTCGAAATGTCCGTGACAAAGGTTATCGGAGCTGATACCATTATTGTCCGGAATAGGGCTGGCGTGGAGAAGAGAGTCAGCTTGAGCAGCGTCCGAGGTCCCCGTGCCGGCGAAGCTGCGGAGGCGCCATTCAGGGACGAGGCCAAGGAATTCGTGAGGAAAAGGCTCATCGGCAAGAACGTCCGCATCAGCATCGACGGCTCCAAGGCCGCGACAGAGGGCTTTGAGGCTCGCGATGTTGCAACTGTCATCCAAAACGGAAAGAATGTCGGTCTCCAGCTTGTGCAAGAGGGATATGCATCCGTCATCAGGCATCGCAAGGACGATACCGACCGCGCATCCAACTATGATGAGCTCCTCGCAGCCCAGGAGACAGCCAAGGATGAGAAGAAGGGGATGTGGTCTGGCAAGCCCCCGAGGACGAAGCAGCTCTCCGATGCTTCCGAGTCTGTCCAGAAAGCCAAGGTCAACCTATCTACCCTCGCGAGGCAACGCAAGGTGCCCGGCGTTGTCGACTTCTGCAAGTCTGGATCCCGTTTCACAATCTTGGTTCCCCGAGAAGGCGTCAAGCTTACGCTCGTCCTTGCCGGCATCCGCGCTCCCCGTGCGGGAAGGAACCCCCAGGACAAGGGCGAGCCTTTCGGCCAGGAAGCCCTAGAGCTGGCAAACAAGCGTTGCGGTCAAAGAGACTGCGAGATTGACGTCCGCGACGTTGACAAAGTGGGAGGCTTCATTGGCGATCTCTACGTCAACCGTGAGAGCTTTGCCAAGATATTGGTCGAGGAAGGCCTCGCCTCCGTACACGTGTATTCCGCCGAGAAGGCTGGAAACGCTGCCGAGCTGCTGGCTGCCGAGAAGCGTGCCAAGGAGGCAAGGAAGGGACTGTGGCATTCCTGGGACCCGTCGCAAGACGAGGATGAGGAGGAGCAAAATGGAGCAGCCGATACAGCAGCCGAGTCATCGGCGACTATCGAGAAGAAGCCTGAGGATTACCGAGACATTGTCATCACCAACATTGACTCCAATGGCAGGCTCAAGATCCAGGAGGTAGGCAAGGGTACGGCCGCCCTGGAGACATTGATGTCCGAGTTCAAGAAGTTCCATCTCGATTCCAAGAACAACATCTCCATCAAGGATAACCCCAAGACTGGAGACTACGTCGCGGCGAAGTTCTCGGCCGACGGACAGTGGTACCGTGCCCGGATTAGGTCCAACGACCGGGCCGCCAAGGTTGCCGAGGTCGTCTATGTCGACTATGGCAACAGCGAGAAGGTTCCGTGGTCGCAGCTCCGGCCCTTGGACCAGCCTCAGTTCACCACTCAGCGGCTAAAGTCTCAAGCCATTGACGCAGCCTTGTCCTTCGTCCAGCTCCCTGCATCGCCGGATTACCTCAACGATGCCATCGGCTTCATCTACGACATCACGGAGGGCAAGCGGCTCGTGGGCAGCTTCGACTTCGTGGATTCCAAGGAGGGGCTGAGCTACATCACCATCTTCGACCCCAAGGCGGAGGGCTCGGACAAGGTGACCGAGTCGGTCAACCGCGAGGTGGTCCTCAACGGGCACGGCATGGTCCCCCGCAAGCTCAAGGGTTGGGAGAGGAGCAAGGCTTTCGAGCCGATTCTGAAGAACCTGAAGGAGGCCGAGTCTAAGGCTAAGGATGACCGGCTGGGCATGTGGGAGTATGGTGACATTACCGAGGATTAGAGGGCGTCTGCATGCCTCCCTTTTGCAAGATGATCATTAAATACGAACCTTGGGGCCAGGATATTTGGTCGGACTGACGCACTGAAGAAGTAGAGGGGTGGTTGCGGGAAAAGGGGGCTTGGAAAACAGCATCGCTAAAAGGGGGGAAGGTAAAAAAAATAGCAGGCCAAACAGAGACATGCACTGATGCACATGGCTTCATGCTTCAGTAAGAAATTGGTTACTGTTTAGGCAGTATTGCTATTAGACGGTATCCATTACATTGACCCATCATGGCAAGCCCGACTTCGGCCAGAATGTCTCGCACAGTTCTCCGTTCACCGCAGCAAAAACTGGCCTTTCTCCGGTTTGTTGGGAACCAACCGGCATCCACATGTATCATGTGCCCTGGAAAATAATGGGCTCTTGGCGGGCCTCCCCGGTTTCAGTGCCTACTGCCTAGCGCATTTGAGGCCACCGTGAAGCAACTTTTGTTAGATTAAGCGTGGATCAAACCCTACCTAGGTCTCTACGAAGACAGCGACTCGGGGATTTGGGTTGAGGAATTGGCTTGATCGTGGATGGATGAGCTTGCATCTACGGGTAGGCAAACCTCATGATGATGGCCTGGAAGGAGTCCGAAGGCGAATAGTGTGCAATATAATACCTACGTCGTCCGACAGAGTAAAATATTCAAGCCAATCTCATGATCCGTAAATCGGGAGGGGCGAAAAGACATGACGCTTGCCTAGGAGGGGTTTTGTGGGCTGCGGCTTTGACTGGCGATGCCCCCGCTAATAGGTGATTTTTATTAGTTACGTATCGAGTGAGAGGGCGCTCAATACCTCATAAACAAGCGTCATACCATCCACTTTTTCACCAGACAACACATACCGACCTTTAACTTTGCCTCTCCTGAATAACATCTATCCAGCTGGTGCTGTGAATAACTATCAATACAAGCACTCCTACCAACTATTCTACTACTACCATATCCAAGATCACAATGTCCAACTCTCTTGATCAATTGAAGGCCACTGGCACTGTAAGTCAATACCCCGCCAAACCCCTCATCGCTCATCGCAGAGCTTTGCCACACTACCAGCTCCACCAACACTCAAAGAGCCTCACCCAGTCGTGCGGTATTTCTATGTGTCGGCAGCTGCTAACATAAAGTGCTTGCGAATAGGTGGTCGTTTGCGACTCTGGTGAGTTCAATATGCCATATTCACAGGAAAGAGCATTCAACTAACAGATCGCGTTCCCAGGTGACTTTGCGAGTCAGTCTGCCCACCTCCCCCAACAAAGCGTAGTAGTCCTCCATGAATAGCTGCTCACAGTCAATTACCACAGCAATTGGCAAATACAAGCCTCAAGATGCCACCACCAACCCGTCCCTCATCCTGGCTGCGTCCAAGAAAGCCGAATACGCCAAGTTGATGGACGTGGCGATCGCGTACGCGAAGAAGCACGGTGGCTCGATCGACGACCAGGTAGAGGCCGCCCTCGACCGTCTCCTCGTTGAGTTCGGCAAGGAGATCCTCAAGATCATCCCCGGAAAGGTCTCGACCGAGGTCGATGCCCGCTACTCCTTCGACACCAAGGCTTCGGTTGACAAGGCTCTTCACATTATTGAGGTATATATTGCAACTCCCCCTTTGTGGAAGCGAAGCTGGAGACATGAACATGACGATTGACATGTGTTTTCTCTTCTTTTCAAATAGCTCTACAAGAAGGAGGGCATCAGCAAGGACCGTATCCTCATCAAGGTTGCCTCGACATGGGAGGGCATCAAGGCGGCCGAGATCCTCCAGCGTGACCACGACATCAACTGCAACCTGACCCTCATGTTCTCCCTCGTCCAGGCCATCGCCGCCGCCGAGGCCGGTGCTTTCCTGATCTCGCCCTTCGTCGGCCGCATCCTCGACTGGTACAAGGCCGCCCACAAGAAGGAGTACACCAAGGAGGAGGACCCCGGCGTCGCTAGCGTCCGGAGCATCTTCGACTACTACAAGAAGTTCGGCTACAAGACCATCGTCATGGGTGCCTCGTTCCGGAACACGGGCGAGATCACCGAGCTCGCCGGCTGCGATTACTTGACCATCTCGGTATGTATCTCTCGAGCAGCAGCTGTCCGGACTTTGGACGAAGTTCCGAGTGGCTGAACGCTGTTTTTACCTCGCCCAATTCCAAACCTGAATCGTGTGCTAACCGATCACCCCGAACAGCCCAACCTCCTCGAGGAGCTCCTGAACTCCGATACTCCCGTCCCCAAGAAGCTCGACGCCAGTGGGGCCGCCGCCCTGAACATCGAGAAGAAGTCGTACATTAACGACGAGGCCCTCTTCCGCTTCTACTTCAACGAGGAGCAGATGGCCGTCGAGAAGCTTCGGGAGGGCATCTCCAAGTTCGCCGCCGACGCCGTCACCCTGAAGGAGATAATCAAGTCTAAGATCTCCGCATAAATAGATCAGGCCTCTGCGATCCGGCTGTGTGTCATAAAAATGGAAGGACGGTAAAGGGAAATACACTTCGTGTTTTCAACACGCCCACAGACACACAATATTGGGAGGATAAGGAGGGGACAGGCTTAGATAGATTATCCCCACGCTCTCTTAAAGGACCCGGGACAGAATGGGGTGGACTTAACTATTAGGCGGGTGGTGGTAGAAAACGTTGCAAGGGGACAAGAGCAAATTGAACCACGTTGAGTCACCACGCGCGACAACAACTCGCTGATCGTCACATTCATTGCCCTTTCCCCTGAGATCGACAGTCATTGAAAAAGTAAATCCCGGCCCGATAGGGTGGGACCCTTGCATGCCTTGATATCTGAAGCGTGCTCTGTAAACAAGGCAATTATATGGAGATATAGTCCTGCATAGTAGCTCTCGCCGTATCCACGACGAGCCTGGACGCAGACCCATTGCTTCTGCTGTCACACGAATCGCTCCGCCCCGATCGCCTGCTCGTAACATGCGATATAAGATTCCCCAATTCCCGTGTTCTAGCACAGGGCGTCTTGTCTGTCTCTAAAGATTGAACTTCGAAGAATTCTCCTGTTGGTATTCTCGAGTTGGGACATTATGGATGTTCCTCCTGATCACCGACACCTTGGTCGGTACAAAGCCACTGCTCGTACAGGTGTGTCCAACTATCTTAATGCTGACATGAAAGATATCAAAGTTTCCAGCAATCACCGATAAAAACGCCAGAAGTATGGACATCCAGCCTCGTCCCGACAAATGTGTGCTGGTCGGACAGGGAGGTATATATATATACACATAAAACGGATCGAACCCTCCCCCGCTACCTCATCCCTTCACAGTCGGGAGAGTCAGACCAACCAACCCCAAATGCGTCCAATGTCATACAAGCCCCCCTCCACCGATGCAAGGGGATGTGCGGAGGAGGGTTCCATGACACGCGGACTCCGCCCCGCCAACCCCCCTCCCAATCAGTCGGAGTCCTTCGCCTCCGATTTCTCGCAGTCGACCTGGACGACCGAGTGCCCGACGTTCCCCTCCACCACCTCGACGACGAGCGCCGACAGCTGCCGGCCGTACACGCACCCCGAGTCGAGGCCGAAGGCGTACCTCGCGCGGTCGCCGTCGACGGGGTCGACCTTGAGCCCGGCCCTGGCGTCGTGGCCGTACACGACGACGGTCCTGTCGCGGGGGTCCTCCGCTGCGGACTGGTGGGCGTTCCAGGCGTCGGACCAGGGGTCGCCGTCGCGGCCCTCGGCGGGCACGCTGACGGCGCGGTCCGGGTCCTCGAGGACACCGTCGCGGAGGCGGCGCTCGCGCATGCGCTCGAGCGCGGCGTCGACGTGGGCGTTTGTCACGTCCGACTTCTTCTTGGCCTTCTTCTCGAGCGCCTCGCGCACCTTCTTGCGCCGCAGCTGCACCGCCGGGTACACGAGGCTGCGCATGTTCATGGCCGCCCACGGGTCCTGCGCCTGCAGCGGGAGGCCCGGCATCAGGCCCGCGTGCGCCACCACCACGGCGCCCGAGTCCCAGGGCGCCGACTTGGCGCCGACGAGCTTGCCCACCTGGAGGATCACGGGGAGCGAGGCTAGCCAGGTGTGTTGCTCCGGAGAGAGCGATTCCGCCGTGGCCCGGTCGCTCTGGTCGCCGTGCGAGAAGGGGTCTTGCTCGAGGTTGTCCAGCGTTGCCGGCCCGGAGTCACGGCGAACCATCCGGGCGCTGGCCGCTGTGTTGTCGTCGTCGTCGGTCGAGTTCGCCTGGCGCACGTCGATGGCCGCCGCTGCGAGGGTTGCGGGGGGGGACTTCATGGCGGCGTTGGCGAGCACCACGCGGTCCTCGTTGTTGCCGCGGACGGCGCTCGCGCCGAGGTCCATGGCGAGCTGGACCACGCCGGGGCTGTCGGGCCCCTTGTTGACCATGTCGCCGGTCAGGATCAGGTGGTCGCCCTTTGTCCTGTCGAAGTCGAGTTTCGCCAGCAGGGCCTCGAGGGCCGAGAGCTGTCCGTGGACGTCGCCCACGAAGATCAATCTCCTCCCCTTGGGGGACTGCGGGTCGTCGTCTGATGCGTCCGGGGTGGCGAGCAAGAATTCCGGCGGCATGTAGCCAATGATCTGCTTCATGTCCTTGAATGCCGGGCGCGACGCTGTACCGTAGACCATTGGCCCGAACGGTTTTTGCAGCTCATCTTCAACGGACGGTTTATTTTTCAGCTGGTCTTTCGCCTTGTCTTTGACTTGTGGGGTTTCTTTGACTTCTGGGGCTTCTTTGACTTCTGGGGCTTCTTTGACTTCTGGGGCTTCTTTGACTGCTGGGGCTTCTGGGGCTTCTGGGGCTTCTGGGGCTTCTGGGGCTTCTGGGGTGACTTGGGTGTCTGGGTTCGGAGGGGTCGAAGAAAAGGGTTCTGTTGCTAACTGACCCATGGTTGAGAGGCCGACACGCTTCGAAACCACGACGAAGGTCATGAATATTATGACGCCACTGAATAGCAGGAAAGTGCGGCGGCGAAGCCGCGACATGACGGGGTATATCATCGGGGGCCAAGGGAGCGGGCGGGCGCACTCGGACTGGTGGACAGTAAAATCCCAGAAGAAGAAAAAAGAAATGGGGGCGGCGCGCAGAGTTCAGAGTCCCTCCTCTTCTATCCTTGCTCTCCCGTCAATTTAATTGACCTCCAAATGCTATCCTACACAGTGAAATGCAGGATGCGGTCGACGTTGCCTTGATGCTTTTGAAAGGGGATAACATATGGGATGGAGATGTCGGAAGGCGAGGTTTTACATGGTTTCATGAATAGGAGATAGGAGAAGCAAGCAGACAGCCGGGCGCATGGGAAATAAGACACAAGGGTACCAGGTTTGTTAGGCTAGTTCCCCACGAATGGAAGGTGGGCGCGTGCCAAGACCCTTGATTTGCCTGAGGTGGCACAACGCATGCTAAACGCCCCCTACTCAGCCGTATGACCCGACGACCAAGTCCATGATTCCGGGAAAGCATCCATTCCTACCTTCCTAGGTAGTAGGTAGGTATCCGCCCGTAGGCGGATTGGTCAGACCTAGGTAGGTTCCATCCCAGCCACTTTGGTGCAGTATCTACTTGACACACAACCTGTATGTACTGTACGGCATAGGTAGTCCACTGGCACCTGGGTCACTCACTGCAAAATACAATACATACTGAGCAGGTGCTTTTATAATTATAATTACAGGTAGCTTATTCATAATGCGTAGATCCCTCCGGCACAGACGGATCGCAGCTGCGGTGCTGTACTCGTATTCCGCATCCCTGAACTTTTCCTTTCGTTTTTACGGGGGTTATCCTGCTTCGGCCCTAGCTGCCTTTCGTTTCCAGCGATCTTACTGGAGGAGGTAGCCCAATGCACGGCACCGCCTGAAGTAAACTTCCGCAGCGTAGACCAGCCTTGTACATACCATAGTACAAATGCGGGCATGATTATCATTCATGTAATGAGGTAATGCTGTGACCTTATCTGCGCATGGCAGTCACCCCTTTTCTCCCTCCCCACGCACCCACGTGATTAACAGCTGGCAGCTTGCGATGCTGACTTCACGGCAAATATCACGAGTAATAAGTGCAAGTCGCCGTCACCCAGACTGCTCCCCACTGGCATTAGTTCAGTAACCTGCAAAGTCCTAATTTATTCAACAGAATAAAAAGCAGTAAAAATAGGCCCACGGCTCTTAATGATCCCCTGGCCGGCACTACTGGCCTGAGAATCGTACAGCGCCTGAGGCAGCAACTTCCACTGTGTCCGCTGCCCATATCATAGCATCACAGCACTAGGTACTTGCCTGCAATGCGTCAGGCTAACTACGATCTCGACAGGTCCATCGCCGCATTCTTTTCAAGCTCAGGAACGTCTGCGACGAGGGAGCAATGCGACGAATTTGCAAGACGCAAGTGGGGGGGGGGGCCGGTCCATCCTGTTCCGCTCCAGGGCATGGCCAGCTATACTGTGAGGGCAGGGTCTAACAAAGTTGTCCAGTTCCGAGAGCAAAGCAACTCACTGAATGAGGGGATGGTGGCGCTGGCCAGAGCAGCTCATCCCGATGTCGTGGCCAGCTGTACCTTTCATGGGCTTATTGGTGGATCGCCGTCAGATCCCCAAGCAAAGGCAAATGCACTCGCAATATACTCAATAACTAACCTCCTGGGAAACAACTATATGTACATACGCAGCTCTTTGGCGGAGAGTTTGCCACTCCAGCAAGCTACTGTGAAAAGTCTGGTGAGGTTGTTGATGCCGTCTACTTCTTCGCTTCAAGCCAGCTAAGGGTGACAAACAGGTTCTTTGCGCAGTCTTGGTTGAGCGGAAGGCCAATAGATCCCGCCCAAGCTTCTACCACTGTTGACGAATGCGCCTCCATGTTCCAAGCCTTCCGTCGCTCAAATACAGGGCATTCTTCCAATGCTCTGTTCCGGGGAGTATCCAGTAGTCCTCACCCACGGCGACCTCAACGAGATGAACATCCTGGTCGACCCTGCGAGCGGCAAAATCACGGGAGTTGTTGACTGGGCTGAGGCAAGCTTCCAGCCGTTTGGTTTTGCGCTTTACGCGCTAGATAATGCTCTCGGCAGCATGGGCCCTCAGGTGTGGGAAGATTTTGATAACGCCGACTCTCTGAGGGACGAATTCTGGAGCACCTTTAGCAGGCTGGTTGGGGGGCTGTCTGAGTCTATGATGGAGTCTATTCGGCTGGCGAGAGTGGCTGGATTGCTTATCCGGTACAGTACCGCCTCGACAGGGGATTTGGGAGAACGGTAGGGGTCCGGGATCCGTCGGGTGCTTCTCTTCGATATCTCGACGCGCTTCTTTTGGGCTAAGGGGCCCAGCCAACACCCGCACATTGGGGCCCTTCCCCAATGGAAGGGCTGTTACTCCGGTGGCATCGTGCGCGAGGATTGGTGGTGCGATCAAAGTGGCAAGATGGCTCGGCCCAAGATGCCATTTGAGACTCTTGAAGCCAAGATTGACAGCCTCCGGCCTGAGTTCAGCCGGATTGAGCGAGAACATGCTATATCCATCATGTACAGGGGATTTTGTTATGTACCAGAGGGTAGAATCACTGCCGCGCAGTTGTTGGAGGATCCTTCATAATGCTCTCATAGCTGTTTATCGAGTTGATGGGTCAAGTGAGAGAGACACTGCTTAATCTGAATAAGCACGCACTTAATACCAATTCGAGTCTCCTTCTGGGCCTATGTCACTCCGCTGGCTCAACATGCAAAAATGCGTAAGCCTTGAAGTCCCATAAGGATGTGTTGGGTGAGATGTCAATTTCAACTTTCCGGTTACAGCAATGAGATAGCTCATTGGATAGAAGAGATGAATTGCTACGAGTTAATTATAAACGTATTAGAGACACCAGCAGAAGCCTTAGAGGTCAAAGACTGTTGCTACTCAGCGTCGTTTTAGTTCCTCTTCACATAGCTCTCTCTTGACCACCTTATCTTAAATAATAACGCAGCTTACGTTATGAAAGTTTTCTTGGATGTAGTCATTCCCTCTGTTTTGCTCTATGCTTTGACCGATATAAGATGTTGTGGTGCCAGAGGCTTAAAGGTATTGGTGGAGAAACCAATTTTTATCCGCACTCACCATCTGTTAATTCATGCTTCTGACAGGCCTCGGTGATGCTAGAAAGAACCAGAATGTGATCCAAAAACATACAGTCTGTCTCTATAAACCGGCTCCTTTTGTATTCTACGTAGACAACTGCCTATCTAAGTAAAGGAACCTCAGTTGATTACGTCCTTGTCACACTTAATCCTCGTCATCATTAAAGGTCGGATTATCCAGCTAGACCCGCATTTTCTCTAGAGCAAATATGTCATGTTCCTTCTTAGAGGTGGTGTAGTCTTCGATCTGGCCGTCGATCCAACCAGTCGTGCCTCGGAACGTCCCTAGCAGCCTGCCGATCTCACGGGCCGAGTCAAAGTCGATCAGGACTGGCATTCCACCGCCGGACTCTGAGTCGTTGACCAACACGTTCGTCGGGTTGAGGTCGTTGTGTGCCCAGCCGAGTGAATGTAGGTGATGGATAGCGGACTCGAGCGCGTCTATAAACGCTTTCTTGTCAATTATCCGGCTACGTTCTTCAGATAGTCCTTCAGGTCGTACGAGTGGCAGTCCTGCACAATTCCGGTCAGGTAGCCCCTCCGGGAACAGCAGCCGTGGTACCGGATGATATTAGGATGCGGGTGTTTGGACAGAAATTCCATAGTGTATGCCTCTTCCAACAAGCTTTGGGCAAGGAGGTGTACGACTTTGTACCGTTTGAACACGTCGTACTGGGAAAGGTTGGGTCGCTTGATGAAGATGCGAACGTTGGTGGGGGGGAACAGCGGAGCCTGAGTGAGTTGTTTGGCGCCAGAACTGTCAGACAATGGCCATTCTGGAAACATCTCGCTGTCGGGGATTGGTTTGAGCGTGGCCATGACTTGCTGGAGAGAGATCTCAGGTGTAGTAGATGACATCGTCTGCGTCGACGACAGCAAACATGGTGTATTGAAATTCACGAGTCGCCGATTTGAATTCCTCAGATACGTGTGCGAAGTCAGACCATCTCGTGATCTGTGGTGTCATCATGAAGATGACGATGATGACAATAGTGGTTTGGTGGTGGTGGTGGTGGTAGTGAACGCGAAGAGTCATTGCATGTGAGATCCCTCTGTTGCTGTAGGCTTCTGCCTAATTTTGGTTCCATTTCGTTGGGAGCGGGTATTATTGACTTCCAAACCAACTCATCCTTTTCCATGAATGTGATCACAACCCGCAGAAAGCGCCATGATCCATTCTATTTTGGTCTGCCGGGCGTAACGAAAATGCCTCGGCCATCAGCGCTTCAGTCCCCCACCAAGTGTCACCTTCACTGCATCATCGCCAAATCTGGACTTCCACCCCCGTTAAGCAAAGAATGTTGCCATTGGCTCATTACGTGATTTTGCCCAGTTTGGCTCCATTCTGTTGGAGCGAAAACAGTATTCTCGCGAATGAGAACAAAGCGAAAGCTGGAGTCCCATACAGCCTCGAGGTTATGTGAGGCTCTGGCTTTCATCGGCGCTTCGTGGACAGGATCCCACCTGAGGGTGCCAGAAAAGTATAAAAAGCCATGAAGATCCTGCCCTGGGTGTAATATGGATCACCAAGGTGCTCCTTGAACTCTAGTGAATAGGCATAGGATACTCACACTCTCGCCGTAAGCCATCAGAGAACGATATTTTGGCTGACTCAACTGTAGTCTTTTCCTCTTGGCGCGCTTCTACCCAGTGCGCGCGTTTGGGGCTAAGCCAAACAAGCCTGCATCCAGCTACAGCCATTCCGGAGTCCCGCGGAGTTAAATGTTTACACTGCCCACTGCCATTTGACTAGCAGCCTTGCGAAAGCACCGGGCCGTCATCCAGTCGAGACTCTCAGATCTCAACAGGATCCGGCTCCGGCTCCATCGACCAGTCTCGTGAGCTATGACAACCCCACCCTTGCCGCGAAGTCTTCGACCCTCTCGCCCCTCAGCCAAGGATGGAAGTAGGCTTGCAGTGCAGGGAGACGTTCCTCGGGGAGCCAGTTGAGAAAGCACTCAACGAGACTGATGAAATTTTCCTTGTCTTCTCCCTCCAATGCTTTGACAAGAGACTCGAATTCCTTCTTGGGAGGCAAAGGGACAGGGCCTTGCCACTGGCCTACACAACGACAATATCAGTTAGGGCGACTTGGACGGGTGTGGTTTCCGCATCTCTTGTGTGGAGTGGCACCTACCATCCGCATTCCAATACTTGTTTGTTTCCTGGCTTCTCGAAAGAAATTCGGGCGGAGGGGGACCGAGCAGGGCCGTCATGGCTCCAAGATGATGCGCAACGTTCTGCTCCTCAGATTCCTGGTCATAGACGCGAAAGAGGCTCTCGGGTTCCAGGAGATTCCAAGCCTGGCATGGAGGGGAAACTGAATGGTCAGAATGCAGAGCCATGAGAGAGAAAGGGAGATATTCCGCACCAAGAGCCCTACACTCCACATATCTACAGCGTTTCCCCACGGCATATTGATAAGAACCTCAGGTGCTCGATATGGTACCGGCATGGCGCTGCCGGTATGTTGGCTCCCAATACGTGCTTGTCCGAAGTCACAGATAACAAGGGGCCCAGGGCCTCCTAGCATATACTGAGAGACATGTATGATAACATCGCCGACCTGCTTCCTTGCTGACGGCTCCTTAATCTCGTTCTCTTCCACAGTTGCAAGAATCGCGTCGTTGGTAAGGGCTATCAGCAAGTTGTCCGAATGAAGGTCTTCGCATTCCTGGTTAGATAGATACCTGACCTCTTCTTCCTTGAGAAGGTGATGGGTAAATACTCACCGGTGTGGACTACGCCAGCCTCATGAAGGAAGACGAGCCCCAGAAGCACCTGGTCGAGAGCTCCAGTGACAAACTGTTGCGGGAAGATACCACTTTTCTGCGTCTGTTGCAGAGTCCTCAAACTCATCTCCAGCGGCGTCATGACGAAAACGTCATCTTCACCATTGGGCCCCTCCAGCTTGAATGAATCCTCGAGCCGTCGGACATTGTCGCGACCAAGGGCCTCCTCGATGGCCTCCTCGGTGGCAGCGATGCTGGCCAGTTGCCGATAAATCAGAAGCTCTTCATTATGTTTCAGGGTATTGATATGGACCTTGAGTGTCCAGTATTTCCCATCTCTGTCAAGTAGCAGCCGAAGGTCATTGGTCATTTGGTCAATGTGACTCGCCATTAGAGTGGGAAGCAAATAAAAAGTACCTGAGATCACGGGACAGCCACACCGTCGAGGTGACGCCGTAGCCCAGCGTGGCGACTACCTGGTAACGACCCTGAATGATCTCACCAATCCGCATAGGATAGTACTCACCCGATTATAGCATGGCAGTCGCTCCTATTCCACCATTTGAGAGGGATCAATCACTTCGAAACCAGTAGTCGGAAACTCGCGAGGTCGGAGGCGAGTTGTCAGACTGTGTGTCGCCATTGCAGACCGTGGTTTTAATGCAGGTGTAACAAAGGATAGTCGAGACCGTGGAGCAAACGAAAACAAACGAAGGTGACGTCCTGCGAACATAATAACTTTGGAAAGAGCTTTTGCAAGAGTCGGCCACGTTTGTGTATCAGCTGGAAGAAAGCCGACTGGGCGCAATGTGTTTGTAGGGGGCATGAACCTCTACTACCTACTCTGGGACTACAAGGGCCGCACCTCCCATAGGGCAGACGCACTACTGGAACTGGCAGAGCAGTGGACGGCGGCAGCATCAACTCGGGATTTAAGGATTGCAAGCCGCCGCTGGCAAGGTCCCGTGACTAGGCCCGTGACAGATAGCGGTCTGGTTCCGGGGGTGTCGCATCCGTCTTCCGGCGCCCAGGCTGTGGTACTTGAGTGAGTATTCATTTGTAAGGAAGAGCGAATGTTGAACATTGGACGCAGCTGGCCCCATCCCCATCGTGAGTGTTATGTAATGACCTGTGGAGGGGAAAACGAGAATCGATGCGAAAGTTTACTGGGGGGTAATCGGTATTGCCGCGTAGTGTAATACCCTTGACCGCCTTCCAACTGCCCCTCCCGAAAGTCGGAGTCAGCGGCAGAATTTTATGTTGTGACTCTCAATTGGCAGTTGACGTCCCATTCCTCACTTCTTTCACATTGATATCTGATATCGATACCCTCACAACCGACACGATGGTCGAGCTCCCCGATCCCACGGCCGACCTTGACTGGAGCGGCTATGTCGGCGCAATCCACGAGACATTCCACAGGAACGCCCTGGCCCATCCCGACAGGCCTTGCGTGACCGAGACCAAGACTTATACGTGAGACACCCCGGATCGACCGTGATACGCCCGGTCAAGCTGCTGACGTTTGGACAAGGTCGCCAACCAGGACATTCACTTACCGCCAGATCGACGAGGCGTCCAACACCATTGCCAACTACCTGCACGAGGCTGGCATCACCAATGGAGACGTTGTCATGATCTTTGCTCACCGCTCGGTCGAGCTGGTCTGTGCCTTCATGGGGACTCTGGTGCGGCTTACTACATCCACCCCCAATGTCAAGTACGACTGACCGAGATGTTCAGGCTTCTGGAGCTACAGTAACAGTGCTTGATCCTCTTTACCCGCCGCAGAGGCAGCAGAGCGCGTACTATCCTATCCCCTCTCGCCCAAGCAGTTTGACTAACTGGAGTAGTCTATCTCGAAGTCTCCCAGCCCAAGGCCCTGATTTCCATCGGCAAGGCCATAGACGAGAATGGGTAGGTACAAATACTTGTCGTACTGGAGGCTCTCCTTGACGGGACATTGAACCCTTTATGACGTTTTCTTTACTGACAAGGGGCTACATCCAGTCCCCTTGCTCCTTTGGTACAGAAGTACATCGACGAAGAGCTATCCATCAAGACCCAGATCCCGGAGCTCCGCCTCAGCGACGCCGGCGTGCTGTCTGGTGGCGAGAAGGAAGGCGGAGATATTTTTGCCAGCGTACGAGGCAAGGCTTCGTCACCTCCCGACGTCCTTGTTGGCCCAGACTCCAATCCCACCCTCAGCTTCACCTCCGGATCTGAAGGAAAACCGAAAGGGGTGCTAGGACGTCATTATGGCCTGACAAGGTACTTCCCCTGGATGGCGAAGCGTTTTAACCTCTCGTCCGAGAGTGTGTTCGCCTGTCTCTCTGGCATCGCCCATGACCCCATCCAGCGAGGTGAGAGATGGCTTCTATCATCGTCTTACTGCCCAGTCTAACCTCGGAGGCCAGACATCATGACGCCCCTGTGGCTCGGCGCTCAGCTGCTCATCCCGGCCAAGGAAGACATCCAGCACGAGAGGCTGAGCGAATGGATGAACCTGTGGTCCCCGTCCACGGCTCACCTCACTCCTGCGATGGGACAAATCCTTGTCGGTGGCGCAACCGCCAAGTTCCCCTCCCTGCGGCACGTCTTCTTCGTCGGCGACGTTCTCACCACCCGCGACTGCAAGGCACTTCGCCAATTAGGGACTTCATGCTCTATAGTAAACATGTACGGCACCACCGAGACCAGCCGGGCAGTGTCCTACTTCGAAATTCCCTCGGCCGCAGAAGACCCGACAGCCCTCGACTCGCTCGGGGACACCGTTCCCGCAGGTTGGGGGATGCAAGATGTCCAAGTCCTCGTCGTTTCTCAAGAGGATCACACCAAGATGTGCGGCGTTGGCGAGGTCGGCGAGCTATATATCAGAGCGGCTGGCTTGGCTGAAGGTTACCTCGGCGATCCCGAGAAGAACAAGGAGAAGTTCATCGACAACTGGTTCGTCGATAACGCTAAGTGGGTGGAAGCCGATAAGGCCAACGACAAGGGCGAACCGTGGCGCCGTTTTTATAAGGCGCCCCGTGACAGATTATATCGCACAGGAGACCTTGGCCAGTATCTCCCTTCGGGAGCCGTGCGTGTGTCTGGCCGCATCGACTCTCAGGTCAAGATCCGTGGTTTCCGGATCGAGCTCAACGAAATCGATGCCAACCTGAGCGGCAGCCCCCTGATTCGAGACTGCAAGACTCTCGTTCGGAGAGATCGTAACGAGGAGCTGACGCTTGTTAGCTACATTGTTCCTGAGATTGCCGAGTGGAAGCGCTGGCTGGAGGCCCAGAATTACGAGGATGTCGAAGATGAGGGTATTGAGATGGGATCGAGTGTGGTCTACCCTAAGAGGTTCCGCCGTATGCAGGCCGAGGTGCGAGACCACCTCAAGACCCGCCTGCCGGCTTACTCGGTGCCTTCCGTCTATATTATGCTACAGAAGCTTCCTCTTAACCCGAACGGCAAGGTCGACGTCCCAAATCTGCCCTTCCCTGATGCTGCTCAGATAATAGAGGACGCCTCAGAAGAGGATCTAAAGATCTGGGAGGCCTTGTCTGAGACGGAGAAGACCATTGCCTCGCAGTGGTCGACTCTAATCCCGGGCCTCAACACCAAGACTGTCAAGTAATTATGTGGACTCAGAGCTATGCTTTACAGATCAAAGCTGACCAAAAGCCTAGGCCCGAATCGAATTTCTTCGACTGCGGTGGACACAGTCTTCTGGCCCAGCAGCTCCTCCTCAACATCCGCAAGGATTTGGGCGCTGACATCACCATCGGTGTCCTTTACGCGAACCCCACTCTCAGTGGGTTGAGCACCCAGGTGGACCGTCTGCGCAGTGGTCAGGCTGTCACAGTCGACAAGGCCGCCGAAACCGCCTACGCCAAGTCATTTGACGAGCTGGTTAACACACTGGACGCCAAGTACCAGAGCGCGGATCCAGATGCCCTGAGCCCATCGAGTGGTGCCACATTCTTCCTCACTGGTGCCACAGGTTTCTTGGGCGCCTACTTGGTCAAGGACATCCTGGACAGGGAGAACACCAAGCTCATCGCGCACATCCGTGGAGCCAAGGACCTTACTTTTGCTAAGGATCGTCTCACGAGGTCACTCAGAGGCTATGGTTTGTGGCAGGACTCATGGGCCGATAGGATTTCCTATGTCCTTGGTGACTTGTCCAAGCCCCGTCTTGGTCTTGACGATGCCAGCTGGAGGCACGTCGCCGAGACAGCGGATGTTTTCGTCCATAATGCGGCGTATGTTCATTGGATTGCTCGCTATGAGCAGATGATGCGTAGCAACGTCCTGTCTACCATCGACGCAATGAAGCTCTGCAACGAGGGAAAGCCCAAGCTATTCTCTTTCGTGTCGTCGACTTCGACTCTGGACACTGACCACTACGTTAACCTTTCTGACGAGCAAACCGCAACTGGGCGCGGAGCGGTGCTTGAGGCCGACGATATGCAGGGCAGCCGTGTTGGCCTTGGCACTGGTTATGGCCAAACCAAATGGGTATGTCGACTCATCTCATTATACAGAGTGGGGTCCCATGAAGCTAACCATTCCAAGGTATCTGAGCAGCTCATCCGGGAAGCTGGCAAGCGCGGGCTCCGGGGCGCCATTGTCCGTCCCGGATACATTCTTGGTAGCCGCCACGGCGGCGTCTCGAATACCGATGATTTCCTGATCAGGTTTTGTAAAGGCTGTGTCCAGTTGGGGGCAAGGCCATTCATCGTCAACTCGGTGAATGCCGTCCCTGTGGACCACGTCTCCAGGGTTGTCGTTGCCTCGGCCCTTAATCCCCTCCCCGGCGTCAACGTCGTCCACGTCACGGCACACCCGAGACTCCGTATGAACGAGTTCCTCTCGGCATTGAGTTACTATGGCTACAACGTCCCCGAGGTCGACTACGAGGAGTGGAAGACGCAGCTCGAGAAGTTCGTATCGGCCGGGTCCATTGAGAAGGATCAGGAGCAGAGCGCACTCATGCCGCTGTTCCATATGGTAATGTCGGATCTGCCTTCGACGACGCGTGCCCCTGAGCTTGACGACAGAAACGCCGTGGCCGTGCTCAAGGCCGACGCCGACCGCTGGACCGGCGTCGACGACAGCGCGGGCGAGGGCATTACCCGCGAGGATATCGGAAGGTATCTGCGCTTCCTGGCCGAGATCAAGTTCATGCCATGGCCGACCGGCCGGGGACGCGAGCTGCCGCCTATTGCGGCCGATATTGTCCAAGCTCAGGCACAGTGGGCAGTGGGTGGTCGTGGCGGTGTGGCTTAGAATGACATTTTTGGATCGGGGAACCATCGAATTGGTGATTCAATATGTTGGATTTCGAAAAGCTGGATATAGGGACGCACGCGCGAAAAGTACATCGGAATTGATTCATCTATTGAGACTAATTAGAGAAGATTTAGAAACGTCTCTCAAGGCTAACGGCGAAACAACCTTACATACCTAGCAAAGAATCTTGTAGCCCAAGGAGGAACTCTAAACGCCGTCTATATTTCGATCCTGGGTCCTGTTAATACGAAGCAGGCGACTAAGCTCGACGGCTACCAGGTAGTACGTAGTGCCTACTATTACTGGTCTCGATTACGTGATAATTACCTGATGGCAATTATGCCCATCTCTAAAAAGGACATTGTTTGCATGCTTCATACTGCAACATACGAAGACAAGGCGGGAACCAGTACTGGCGTTTGCTCAGGGAAAGTTGCACTAGAGTTCTAGCTATGTAGGTCCGGGAAATGCTGGCTTCCTTGTGTAGGTATTGGTGTGGTAAAACTTCTGGTACGAGGATAGTAGGAAAAAGTTGCCAATAGATACCTATTAGTTTAGTTTGGTTAATATCTGTCTGCGGTTTCTCAGAGTCCTAGCGCTTCCCATACATAAGGGGACTTGTTGGGAAATCAGGAGGCGGATAATTATATGTGCTACGTACAGCATATGTCTTTCCTTGTCTAACCTGATCGTTAAGTCGCAATACGTGTAATTAGTATTCAGACCAGGCAAGCTGCAATGTGAACGTACAGGGTATACTCTCGACTCGCCTTGGGTTTGGAAGCCCTGGTGGTCTCTTGCTTCTTAATATGGTACAGTCGGCATTCTTACAAACCTGTCTCAAGCCCTGTTAAATACGCATATCAGTGGTCACCCCGTCAAACCCTCTCAAAGTCACGAAAAGGGAACGAACAGCGCTTAACAAAGTCTCTACTTTGCAGCCTCTTATCTTTTTATATCTACTTAATTGCCGCTAGACGCCGGGATCATTTTCTCAATAAGCTCTTCTTAATAAGCTCTCCCCCAGCAGGCATCCAAGCTTGTCATATAACCCAATGCCTCTCCACAGAGGTCGCTTCCATAGCAGCCGTGTTCGGCGCAATCGAGGTACACAATGGAAACCAACTGCCCTACGTCATTGAGGAAGAGACGGTACCGGTAGATACGGGAGCCCCTGAAGTATCTGGAACTGGTTGGCAAGTGTCTGGTTGGGAACTGATCCCTATTTCAGTATTTCGATGGAGGGGCACACGCCGATTCGTCGAGGCAGGCAGGGCAGACGGCGCGACCCGAGGGAATGGTGACGATATTTGGTCACGTAATAGTTCCCACTTGTAATTATTCTCCATGTGTCCGTCTCACAAGATGCCGGTCTAAGCGCTCTCACAAGGGCAAGCCTGGTATGGTAATTCTTGTCAATCGACGTCGGCGAAAGGGTTGGAAGAAAAAAAAAAGGAAGAAGAAATCATGCAGACAAACACTTACCAAGTCTACTCGTGCTCATCACAAACATGCCACAGATACGCCTCATAGTTGGGATGTTGTTCTGCGGCAGGTTGAGCCTTTCCTCGAGGGGACCGCAGACTTGATGGCGTTGTATCAGGGCATACGACATAAAACACAGGGGCAAGAAGCTAGCTTGCTCAAAGTCGATGACGTAGATATCGCCCGCGTCGGTGAACATGAAGTTGCCCTCGTACAGGTCTGCGAAGACAAAGTGCAGGTCCGGCTCAAGCCTGACTGTAGGTGTGGCCTTCCGAATGATAGTTGCGACCTGTTCTACTCGTCAACAGACACACCCCTAAAAGCTACCACCAATAAGCAGGTAGGCTTGTGTCGTACCTTGTTTAGATGCTTCTCTAGCATGTCGACCGAGTCGTATTGGATAGGCGCTTTGTAGTCGTTAAACAGCGGGTGTCGAATGATGCCGCCTCCGTACGGTCCTGGGGCGGCGCCTTCCGAGACATAAAAAGAGAGAAACAGCCTTATAGCCTTCTCCACCATGGTATAGCAGTACTCAGACACTTCCCGAAATGACCGCCAGTCTGCCATAAGCTCTCGGAACGTCTTCCCAGAGACGTACTCCATGAGATTGTAGGTTCACTCTTCGAGTTTGACTACGCGATAGATCTCGGGAATGTGGATGCCTTGCCGGTCGCTCAGAGGCACTTTCTGTAGAGCCTCATAGGCAAACTGCTGAGTTCGGGCTCCGAATCCCTCAGCTTCATACTGTTGTGGCCGTGCTTGATGTAGATCACGGGCCGGTGTGGGGGGTACGCGAATCCGGTCACAAACCAGCCTCTCGAGTCGCAGTGCGGTTGCTGTTTAGCTAGCTCCACGATGTCGTCTTCGGTCAGGCTCTGCGCAACCTGGCGAGGCGACAGACTTGTGGACGGCTCCATCAGTATGCATCAAAACGTTGAAATCTTGTCGGCTGAACGGAGAGTAGAGCAGAATGTTTGTGATGCCCCTATAAGAGTGCCCAAAACAAAAGGAAAAACTCCAATATTTAGCTCCACTACAGGGCTGTGACCACTGAACAAGTCAGTTCAGCACTGTCCACTGCGACGGCAACAGCAACACACACTTGCGAGAGCTGACGAACAACATGTCTAGAAGCTAATGCTAGCGGATGTGCCTGACGACACAAGAGATGTGGCGGCATGGCGAGACTAAATGTCTTTTTCGCTTCTCTGTCCTGTCCCTTGGCTTCCTGACTGCCCGACCCGGATCCCGGCTTCATTTTCTGATACTGGTTGCGATTGGGACTGTACCGCACCATGCTGTGATAGTAAGGTCTATTGGGACGACGCATCCGACGACAAATCGTATTCTCGTCAGTTTTGATGCCGCCCCAACTTCGGGCTCTTAGTCTCTCTTCTATTATCCTCGGGGAGACAGGCATCAGAGCTTGAGAGACAGGCCCGTCCCGCTCCGTCACTCAACGTCAACATCAGGGGCTGATAGGGGGGTAGAGTCTCATTCTAGTTCCACTAGACCTTGCCCAATGACAGTCCCGAACTATTAAACCGTTAACGCCTCCCAATGCTTTGCTGAAGACTTGTTGTACAGGGTAAATGTAGAATGCCAGGGACAACGTTGCAGTGAGCTGGTCTCGCCCGGAGGGCCTTCATTCTCGCTTCCCCCTTCCTCCCGGTCTCCTGTTCTCGGCCTACTATGACTTTGTTCCTTTCTGGGCAGCCTCCAACTGTTTCCGGTATTTCTCGTTCTCCGCCTCTCGCCAATCCACGGGCTCCTTTTCGTTGCCGTCGGTCTCTCGCGTCGACCCCGCAAAGGCCGCCTTTCCGGCATACAGCTGGTAGCCGTCGCCGGAGCCCTCGGTCTGTTCCAGTTGCTTGAACGTGACGGGCTGGTTCCCGCGGAAGCGCTTGCGCATGTCGACCATGCCGCGCCTACACTCGCCGAAGCCCTTCTTCAGCTGCTGGCACTTCGTAGGTAGCGTTTCGGACAGGGGGCTGCGTAGACACTCGGCCGCCGTGTGACGCTGGACCATGACGCATTCGGACTCTTGGAGGCATTGCGCGAGGGCCTCTCCTTAGTAACGGGGGGAATCACGTTAGCCGCATCGTGGGGGGGAAAGGCTTTTTTTGGAGGGTGGAAGAACCCGGTGGATGGATCCTACTTACTTATTTCTTTGCATGAGCTGGGCATGTTTGACAGAGGTCCACCGTATGCATGGGATTGGCAATAGCAGCAAGACAATGATTGCTTCGTGAAGCTGCACCCTTGCCGTCGCAGTTACTTCTTCAAGTGCAGAAAGGATAATCGCTGAGCAGGCCCAAGCGTCTTATAGCGTCAATGTGATGACTCAGCAGCACTTCGAAAGAGATGGAGCTTGGCCTCAGATGCAGGGGCAACAGGGTCTTCGTTGGCTTCTGTTGGACCAGTTCTCGGCCGATCAAGCGATAAGACTATACATATTTGTCTTTTCTGTGCCTGAGAGCTGTCCTGAAGCTTATCGGGCCCATCGGACCCTGTTCTGCCACTATCTCTGGCTTGCCGAACCTTAAGGTGGAGGCTTGGCGGCCGAAGTTCACATGTGACGCACCTACATCCTTGCTTGGGATCATCGAAATGACGCCAATTGCTCCCCTCCCGACTCGTCCTGCGATGAGGCCCTATAGGCTATAGTTCTATCCTTTGGTTATACTCTTTCGACTCGACCTAAGATGAACCTGCCTTCTCCTATTGTTCGTTGACCTCATGAGGAGATATAGAGTCATCACAAAGTCGCGAAAATGCCCGTCCCTTTCCTTGGGCGGTTGAACGGGTGAGTTATCTTCAGGAGCCCACCGACTGCCCAGCTCGCTCCTTGAGGCTCTGCTGACTCTCTTTTCCTGCAGTTCCGAGTATGTCGCATTGGTCGGCTCCTTCTTCCTCGTCGGCTTCGAAGCCATCATCCGCGTCCTGACTCTCGCCCTACGTATGGCACCCCTGCCTGCCTCGAGGGAGGCTATCCCTCGGTCTTTGAACTCGCTGACTGGTGCTCTAGCTGATTCGCTTTTATCACTCTTCTACCGGGCGTCTAGGAGACTTTTCAATAGAATAGCATCACCTGCGGAGAAACGAGCCGAGGAGAGGAGTAAGCGTGCGTTTGGCAGTCCTACGAAACCCTCGACCCTAAACCCCGCTAACATCTCTGCTAGCGATATCCACCTCGATCCGCGAAACCTCCGACTTCGTCGACCTCTGCGCGTTGTACGGCTATACCGCCGAAGAGCATGTGCTTCAAACTAAGGATGGCTATCTGCTTGGCTTACATCGACTTGCCTGGAGGAAAGGGGAAGAGGACAAGAGGGTCAATTCCGGCCCTAAGAGCCTGAAGAAACGAGTCGTCTATCTCCACCATGGGCTTCTTATGAATAGCGAGGTCTGGGTGTGCCTTACTGATGCGCAGAGGGCACTGCCCTTTGTCCTTGTGAACCGCGGCTTCGATGTTTGGGTGAGTGCTCGTCGTTCGAAGGTCGAGGTCGAGTTTGTAGGAGGCTGACAGACCCCTTTTACTTTAGCTGGGCAACAACCGTGGGAATAAATACTGCAAAAAGTCGGTCCACCACTCGCCGACAAGCATTAAGTTTTGGAACTTCTCGATGGATGAATTCGCCTTCCACGACATCCCTGACAGCATAGCATATGTCCTCGATACCACGGGTCAGAAGTCGCTCTCCTACATCGGCTTCTCCCAGGGCACAGCGCAAGCCTTCGCCAGCCTCGCAGTTCATCCCAAGCTCAACGATGAGGTCAATGTGTTCATCGCCCTTGCGCCAGCCATGTCTCCGGCCGGACTGCATAACGGAATTGTCGACGCGCTCGTCAAGGCCTCACCCCAGGTCATCTTCCTCCTCTTCGGGCGACGATCCATTCTCAGCTCGGCTACCATGTGGCAATCGATCCTCTATCCGCCCCTATTCTCCAAAGTCATCGATCTGGGCCTGGGCTTCCTCTTCAACTGGAAGACGGAGAACATCAGCGCGTCCCAGAAACTCGCGGCATACCCTCACCTCTACTCCTTTACCAGCACCAAATCTGTCGTGCATTGGTTCCAGATCATTCGTAACAAGACGTTCCACATGTTTGACGATGACGTCCAACCCCCGCTGTCTCTCTCGAGTAAGTACACCAAGGTGGCCAAATACCCGACCCGCAACATCAGGACTCCCATTGTGCTGGTATATGGAGGGAGTGACTCGTTGGTGGACATCAAGGTCATGCTCCGGGAGCTGCCGAGGAAGACAGTTGCCACGGAAATCCCCCATTACGAGCACTTGGACTTCCTGTGGGCTAGGGATGTCGACTCCCAGGTGTTTCCGCACGTCTTCGACGCATTGGAAAGCTTCACCGGGGCGGAGCACACGAAGGAGGAGTACGAGCGATACCGGAGCGCGAGACACACGAGCCTCAGCGCGAGCAGCAGCTTCCGGCGATATGAGCACCGCGGCAGCGACATAGTGGAAAGCGACATCGGCTCCGCGAATACTCCCAGCAGTAGCGAACAGGCGGACGGAGATGGCATCGATATCGGTCAGAAGGGTGTCAACGGATATTCGACCAAGGGCCTAGCCCACCACGCCCGCGAAGATGAGGCCTGAGGCCCTGCAAGACGCCTCCTCGGTGAAGGGAAGGGAATGGGATCTTCCCTTGGTGCGAGTGAGCACTGCGCAGAGGCGGGGCTGAGGGTCTGTTGTTTTGGAAGGAAGGCGAAAGCCATTCCAACAGCCCCAACCTTGCAATGCCCTGGGCTGTGTCTTCCGGCGCATCGGCGCGGCGGGGGGCGAAGAATTGAACGCCGGAGCGGGGGTATTGTCTACTGTACAGCACCAATCGAGAGTCGATCTTGTATTATCATCACTACCAAATCTTGTCCCTGAATTCACACCATGGTGATCAGAAGGGGAATATATGAAATTCACAGACCGTATCCCCTGTCGGGCGCCTACTTGTGGGGATCGGATAAATGAGACTGCCATTTCGCGACATGCGTCCAGATACGGAAGAGGAAAATGCACTACGGAAGCGGCTCTGCGATTTAGTTCATCCGGCTCCTGGGCCACGTCA
Organism: Phialemonium atrogriseum; assembly: GCF_030411735.1. Taxonomy (NCBI): domain Eukaryota; kingdom Fungi; phylum Ascomycota; class Sordariomycetes; order Cephalothecales; family Cephalothecaceae; genus Phialemonium; species Phialemonium atrogriseum. Next base: position 191,783 of record NW_026848145.1, read on the forward strand.
AATGAGAGAGACGTAGCGCAGCCAATTGCGGCTGTCACTGCTGCCAGAGAACCGGGACTTGGACCCGTAACCGAAACTCGGAGTCGGCCGATATTCTCGACCGACTTCAGACTACTGATCCTGCGGGCAGCACGCTAATACATCCATCCACTTGTTATGAGCCGCAATCGCCAGGGAATCCCCCCTGCTCTGTTTCTTGTTCTTATTCCGGTCACGCTCGGTGGCTTGAGGGAGGAGCCCGCAGCCTTCAGGGCCTGCAGTGCGACCCTGAAGCTGACCTTCCAACCTACACCCTTGTCTGAAGTTGCGTGGCCTTCCTTCCCGCGGCTCCACTGGTTGCCCCAATTGGTATCATAGGGCGAGTTGCTGGGTTGAAGGGGAAACCGTTTCCTGCATTACTGCAAGTCAAGGTCCACTCATCACATTCTTCTGCGCTCAGCCACCCTACTACGCGCAAGGAATTCATCGCTGCGCGCGGGTCTGGACCCAGTCTTAGAAGAAATTTTTACACTAAATGGGATATCTATCATACGGCGTAAATGATGCGAACCGTGAACACGAGCCATCCCTTTCAAGTTAATGCCCAGGCAGCCGCTTGTCTGGTTTCAGCTCCCCTGCGGCGTCGTCAACCTTCCTTCCACCCCAGTGACTGCTAGCTATTGATATAACGCCCTGTTCGTCCACTTGTCTTGACATTTGTAACTTCGTGTCTTTGTTCTTCAATCTTTCCTTCAGCTACCGTCGACGAGTGCTTTCATTCACCGATGTTGATATACCCTCCTATATAAAGATCTCTCGTTCCGTTCGCCCCCTTCTTCAACTTACGTAGTTCATCCCATCCTATCAGGAAACAGAGTCGTCTCGGTCATACCAGTAGGGCAGCCTCGATTTACGCACCAACCGCCATACGATAAATACCCCAAGTACGACTAGAGAACCTTCAAAACCCCCAAGACAAGTAGCACGAGTCCCGGGAAATCCGGACATCGACGCAGCCCAACATGTCGAACACCACGGCGGGCGGCAACGAGACCATCCCCTGGGGGTGGATCTGCAGCCAGCAACCCAACCTGGCGGAATGCGCAGATGTCCAAAGCTACTACCCATATCGCATATCCCTCTCCGCCAACGCAGCTTTCCTCGCCCTGTTCGCCGTCCTCCTGATCGCCTACCTGGCCACCTATGCCGTCACGCGCCGGGGCCTCGGCTTCACCGTGGCCATGGCCCTCGGCCTCATCTGCGAGGTCCTGGGCTACGCCGGCCGCGTCATGAGCTGGAAGAACCAGTGGCTCGAGGACGGTTTCCTCATGCAGATCTGCTGCCTGACCATCGGCCCGGCCTTCATGGCCGCCGGCGTGTACCTATGTCTCCGGCGGATCGTGTATGCCTTCGGCCCGGAGAACTCCCGGATCCGACCCGAGTACTACACCCGAATTGTAAGTCCTCTCTCTCTCTCTCTCTCTCTCTCTTAGCCCCCTCTTCCCCCAAATACACCACTCACCCACCCACCCACACACACACAACCGTACAAAGTGAGTCCAAGCTAACGACACTTCCCCCAGTTCATCCCCTGCGACGTCGTCTCCCTCGTCCTCCAGGCCGCCGGCGGCGGCATGGCGTCGGTGGCGTCGCACAACGGCGAGAGCGTCGACACGGGCGACAACATCATGATCGCGGGCCTGTCGTTCCAGGTGGTGACGCTGCTGGCCTTCCTCGCGTGCAGCGCCGACTTCGCGCTCAACGTGGCGCGCCGGCACCGCCGCCTCGGCGCCGCCGCCCTCGACCAGGGCGAGGCCGCCAGCCGCGTGCGCAACTCGGCGCCCTTCCGCGGGTTCGTCGCCGCCCTGGCCCTGGCCGCCGTGTGCATCTTCTGGCGGTGCGTGTTCCGCGTTGCAGAGCTGAGTAAAGGGTGGACGGGCCCCATCATGAAGAGGCAGGACCTGTTTATCGGGTTCGAGGGCGTCATGATCGTTGTTGCGAGCCTTGCCCTCGTGGTCTTCCACCCTAGCGTGTGCTTTAAGGAGATGATGGAGGGGAAGGGGGGTATTGGGAGGAAGAGGAAGGAGAAGGGTGGTGACGACGTGTTGGTCGAGGATGGGACGACGCATAAGGGCGAGCCTTCTTTTGAGACCGATGGTAATACGACAACCCCCCAGTAAGACGAGGGGGCTAGGGTGGATGGAATCGGGGGATGCCATCTAGTTAGATGGAGCTTCGAGTGTTGACGGGTTGGGGCATCCCTTCATTGGAGAAGCAGTAGTAGGCTTGTTTCTCTTGGTTTATACTTACATTCAGACCGATAGTTCCAGCGCTTTCTCTCCTCCCATCTACCACAACCAATAATACCCAGACATTTCCCAGCATGACCCTTCCCCGTCGCCACCCTAGGTGGGAAAGGGCTCAAAGACCCCTTCGGCCTCAGACCTCGACGCCCACACCGGACTCCCCCCGCCTTAGACGCCGTAGTCGCCGCCATCCACGACCCATAGCCCGGAGCCCCGGAAGTGTTGCGAGGGCAAGTCTGAGTGTGCATAGGGTCCCGCGACGACGTGCCTTGGAGATAGGGCATAGTCCTGGCACCTTTTCTGGTCCGGTTCGGGATCTTATGATAGCAACAGATCCGGGAACAGCCAGCAAAGAAGCCATCCCCAAAAAGGCCCTTGCCTCGTCGCCACAATGGAACCGCTCTTGAACCACCATTATGTTGAGCGCAGTACCACCAAACTACTGGCGCTCGGTGACGGTGTGAAGGACGCCAGAGACAGAGCCGGGTTCCGAATAAGGACTTGAATTCTTTAGTTATATATACAACGGCTGGGCATCCTCATTAACCAGCCACATAAATCAGCATAAATCAGTCGTCGTCCCAGTGCCTCCTACTGATAATAATGGGCCGCGCCGGGTCCCACGGCCCGTATATCTCGTTCTTGTACTTCTGCAGGCCGATAAGCCACCAGCTGCAACCCCCCATGGCGACGGCGGCGATGAGGCATCCAACGACCATGCCCAGCAGCCCACTGCGCCAGGGCCAGGCATTCTCGTCGCCGCCGAGGATCATGCCAACCCCGCCGCCGGCGCCCAGGACCAGGAGGACGGTGAGGACGACGTGGTACCTCCAGCTCCGGTGGCGGGCGTAGCGGCGGAAGACGGGGAACAGGCCAAACACCTCGATGCTGAACATGGTCAGGCTGAACACCTGGCCCGTCGAGGGCAGGCGGCTGGCGAGCACGGTGGAGGCCATGAGGGCGGCGTTGGTGGACAGCGACGCGACGGGGAACTTGTACACCCCGGCCCAGGCGCCCGAGTAGTCGAAGAAGAAGATGTTGATGGTCAGCAGCCAGAAGGACATGGCCCAGATGCTGTCCGAGGAGGTCGACCGGGTCAGCGACTTGAGGATCGGCGAGAGCGCCAGGAGCGTGAAGTAGATCAGCACGGCGGACTTGATGGTGCTCAGCCGCAGGTGCGTGCGGCCGCCGCCGCCGAGCGAGGCGGAGGCCGGGCGGCGCGTGTGCTGCCCCGCAAGGGTGTCCGCACCGGAGGCGGCGCCGCCTCGGGCCGGGGAGTTGCTCATCTGTGACATGGCGGATTGGAGAGAGCTGGCAGAGGCGGAATGGGCGTGCCTCGCCGGCAACAGATTGCTGCTGTTGGAGAGGCTTTGACCGCCCGATGATGGTCTCCGGGGAGAATAGTTGTTGTTGTTGCTGTTGTTATCGTGTGATAGTCCTGGTGTGAGCGCCAGGTTGGAGGTAGAGCTCGCCGCCGATGTGAAGTTGGAGACGCTCTGGAAACTCGGCGTGCTCATATTCAGGTGCTGGCTCGAAGCCCCCAGACCAGTATCTTGTCGACGGGAGGGGTGGAAGTCGCTGTGGTTCCTGCCGGCGCCGATACTCCTGGTCTTAGCGAGGCCATCGACATTGCCGTCCTCGGCTCCTTGCCCGACCCACCAGTCCCAGAGCAGCCAGCCGATAAAGGTGGCGAAGCTTCCCCAGCCGACGACGGAGACGGGGCTCACGCGCTCCTGGAAGATGCCGACGAAGCAGACCACAAAGATGATGACGGAGCAGACGTGCTGCACGATGACGGTGGAGTCGGCGACCAGGGGCCAGAAGTCGTAGGGCTGTAATCGAGGATTTCGCTGGAGGTTTTCGAGGAAAGTGGCTTGGTCCGTGTAGTTATCGGGATCTACGAGAGAAGATTCGAGTTAGAATGGGAAAGGCTGCCGTGATCGACAGATGGCACTGATGGCATGCAGGGGACTCACACGACTGCTTCACCCAGAGCAGCTTCTGGAAACGTTTGCGCCGCCTGCTCCGGCTCCGACTCCCGGTTTTGCGACGGAGCCTACCCGGTCGCAGCTCGTTCCCCGACGCATTGCCGGCGGTGTCAAAGGCGGAGGGCCGGCGCGGGGGCGAGGCGGCGTTGAAGGCGTCCTCTGGAGCCAGGTGTGATGGGTCGGCACGGTGGTGGAACTGGAGGCTCGCGGGCACAGTCGAGGAGCGGACGAGGGGAGGCAGCGAGCTCTCGATGTCGGAGGAGACTGCTGACTGCTGTAGAGCCGATGGTGGGGCCATTGATCAGAGAGGCTCTTCCTTCTCCCATGCGCGAGGCTGTGTCGCGGAGTGTCGTGTATTCGCGCAGACCGTTGCGCCCGCCGGATTGGACATGTACTACTATGTGGTTCGGGGTTCGGGGATTTTGGCTTGGCTCTACAGACAGGCTCGATTTAGAGAGTGTCGGGTTAAAATGAGTGGGGCAATCCTAAAGCCCCGAATAAGAAAACTGGGCGCGCTAAATTAGCACGTCGCGTCGTCTTCAGCTCTAAGAGACTACTAACTAATGACGTCTCGTATGCCTTTGAATAATGAGCAGTGTCACCGGAGCGCCAAAACTGAGACAGCAAGTGAGATACGGGATGAGATACGCGACTCCGAGTATACAGGCTCAAGCGATGACAAAACTGCAGGTTGTTGCTCCTTGTTTTAACTGTTACTGACTCTCGAGCTAGCACTCGTTACCCGGGAATCCAATGCCTATGACGTCCAGTCCCGTGTCTGATGACAACGCCGAGAACGACTCCGACCACAGCTCCTACGATAGTTCTGCCATCTCTGTTGATGGTGATTCAGACGGCGATTCAGAAGATTCCGATTTTGCGCCGGATGAGCTGGGCATCTACACTGGCCCTGAGACAGATGCCGTCTTGGCCCAAAGTCACGCGCACTGGCACAATGCCCTGCGAGCCGCCCAGTCAGCACGTCCTGGTCAGTTCCCTGACAATGCGTTCGATCTCAAGGGGCTGCTCCTCTGCGTACCAGCCTTGCCAGACTCTATCCGAGCGACGTAACAAAGCTTACGGGTCATTCTACTTGGGTGAACCTGGACCATTTGTGACCCCTGCGAGAAAAGATGGAGAATCCCCGCCATGTGTATCTTCGGAGCAGCAGTCCTCTAAGAGTCACCATATCATCCGTGCCTAGCTTCCAGGTATGGAACTGCTCGCAGAATAATGGCATTGCTCTGCTTGTTCTTGGTTGGGCGTATATCTTGAACGCTAGTCTCTGTGAAAGACAGAACCTCGCCCTATAGATTAGCACACATAGCCTGGGACATAGCCTGGACAAGACCACTGCTTCCCAGCGAATCCATCCGACGCCTCTTAGCCTTAGTTTCGCGACACCGGAAGAACTTGCGTGGTGGAAGGCCATCACTGCCTGGAAGACTACATTCTCAACCAAGGATGGCCAATTCTTACCTTGGTCGGTTGTAATTGGAACCTTGGCGCCCTTGGCATTGTTGGCAAGTGTGAGAGGTTAACCTCTGCCAAGCTCCCGACAGCCAGCCAGGCTGCAACCTACCTGGCAAGGTTTTGCGCAGCTTATAATCTGGGCGATCAGTGTTCAGCCGCACTAGCTGCAGCTCTTTGCTTCTCAATACACACCTCCCAGGGCGGACAGGGGAGATTTGTCGCACTTCCACGACCACAATTTTCGCCTGGTTATGTCGCCTCAGTAACCACTTTGAGCTGTGATACTCTGCCGGATTTCGAGCTTATAAGTTACTATCTGATGCTGGGACTGGACGAAAATGTGTTGACCGCCATTCTGGAAAGCGTGCTGTGGGAGCCCGATGTCCCAAGTAACCACACTGGACAGTGGCTCTGGCCGCTTCGAACCATACTCGGCCCCGTTATGGAGGCAAAGGACCACGAGCTTCTCGCGAAACTTTTCTCACCCACCGAGGCGGCTCCCCTGTGGCTCGGCACCATGATTGGCGGCGGATACCCTATCTTGCTTCGTACCATCGACTACTCGAATTGTTTTGCAGGAAAGACTCTTGATCCTGCTGCCTGGACTGGTATTGCACGGTCCTTTCTGGCTCTACACTCGCCAGGGCTGTATATGCAGAATGGGGCAATCTCCAGGTCAGATGTGTGGCGTCTGCGTCGCGACTGCCAGCATGTATACGACAAGTATGAGGAAGACTATACACGTGAACCCATGTGCGGTTGGCGTCCTTTCGGAACCATGCCTCTTGAAGACGTTGAAATAGATCTTCACGATCACCTGCTCTGTTCCCACGAGTGGGTCTACAAGCACTGGACCTGGCTTCACAACTTTGCGATAGACACCGGACGCTCCCCAGCAGGGGGACCGCGTTTGATGGTCGAACGACCTGGGCAGACTGACAAGACTGAAGATCCAGCCCTATGGCATACTAATCAGTATCGAAGTCGGGGAGATGCCAAGGCCATCCGAAGCATCTCCCGACACCATACCGAATGGGTGTTCAAGTGGTGCGGCAACCAGGTCGAAAAAGGTTTCACTGGTCATGTTATCCCGCCTTGCCACTATTCTCGGGTACCACCACGCAGCACAGACAGCCGCATCGGGCGGGTAGACATGGCAAGGATATGCGACTATAGACCTGGGCGCTGTCTCGGAAATCGAGTTGGATGCAGAAGACGTAGATTAAACCAATTGTCGTGCCGTTCGGTTGTAAGGAAGGGGGATGCTGATGAGGTCCCACCATGGGCTTCTCTGGAGAGCCGCCTCCTGCTCTTGCTCAATCAGACTCGCAATCCGCCCCTTGAGACCGATTGGTCAGATTAGCCAGCGGAAATGCAGCTCGACAAGCTCTGTCAACGTAACATAACGGATAAGTCCGTCTAAGTCCTTATCCTAATGTGAGACAGCAAGATGTAAATTACCTCACCATCTTCGGACAAATAGAGAGACAATGGGGGGGAAAGGAAAAAGAAGAATAAAAATTGTAAGCGTCTCTTTGAGTAAGGTACCTAGCATGTCATCCTTCTGTGAGGAAGTTACACCAGTGAATAACCACAGGTGGAAGGATGCTACTTACACTTCCCTTGCAGCCCGCCTCTTTAATTTTGATTGGTTGAAAAATTGGAAGAAAGTTTGGATCCAATCAATTACTGTATACTGCATAGTAGTATATTTTCATTGCGATAGTGCGGGGCGCACCTTGCCAAAAGCTTATTAGGTATTGTGCCGCAGCAAATTACCCTTTCCGCGATACGAATCGCCAAATTGATAGAACACAGGTTTTAAGCCGATCTCAAGAACATTCCAAATGCGCGATGGCAGATCAACCCCAGGCTTGGCATGCGCGGAACCACGCCCTGGTCACGCCCTGCCTGTGCAATCACAATTGCCATCCGGCATGGTTAAGTACCTCCCCACCCCTCATTTCCTGAGGCGCAAAGGCGGCAGGCATGTAACATACCTGTCTCACGGGCTTGGGATTGAAGCGTAGAATGTTGGATCCGGGATATTATTCGTCTCCTCCCCTGGATCTGATCTACCCACCACGCTGCGCCATTTTGCAGGTTCAATTAATCATTGGACTCCTTCGCCAAGGACATCCGCCACCACGCAGGATCGCCCGCCGAAGCTTCTTCATTGTTTCCAGGTACAACTACCGACCTATCTCTGTAGTGGGTAGCGGAGGGGTAGGTAAGCACGGTAAGGTAGCTTACAGGGGGTCGCCGCACGCGGTGTGCGATGAACCAGGACTTTCCCAAGATAAAACTCCCGAGGCAAAAAAGGACGGCGACAATGCCTGCGTTGCGCAGGCAGTCGGTCTAGATCACCATAACCTCGGAGCTATTTACACATCACGCAGCAAGCAGGCTAGGCGCTTTCAAGTCTAACGCCCATGGTGCGAATGGTGCGATGGGGTACACAAATTAACTCACCCAAAAACCCCACGTGGGGACGAGAACAGAGGGCATCTTCAATTTGTCAAAGCCAGGCAGTTGGGACCAGTGTGAGTGTCTTGTTGATCGTCGAAAGCTCCACGAATGAACACCTTCGAATCACCCACGGAACAGGGTCCTCGAAACTAACTGCTTCCTTCTATGTTTGGTTGCTTGGCAAGTTAGGCACGCGTCATCCACACAGCATTTTCCGCGCGTTCCTGTGGCTTGGAATGGGGGTGGTGGACAGCAGTACCCCCCTGTATAGAATGTGGTTTTATCGTATTGTTAGAAGGGGGCTGGGGGTGTTCACGGCTATTAAACCTTTGCAAGAGCGCCGGACATACCATATCTTGAGCGCGGCGGGGACCAATAAGGTTTTGGTCTTTCTTTGAACCCCGACAGTTGTAGGTGTTTCAGGGGTGGTCAGGGAAGTTTCCGTCGTTTACCAAGTACCTAGAGACAACCCGCGCGCAGGCGACGATGAATGTTTGGGAAGACGCGGGCGAAGGGCGCTATGACGCCAGGGCGATACGATGACAGACCCTGCAAGCCTTGCCACATCCCAGAGTTGCACTAGCATAGTAGAATGGAGCTATGGGCCCAGACTCCCGTCGCCAGCACTTGGGGCGTTTTGAGGAAGGATGGGCAGAAGAGGGGGATAGACAGGGGGCACAGACGTCAGAGTGATTCCCCAATGGAACATATATACGACGGACCCAGGAAGGGAATTCACGATGATTTGGGGCGCCATGTCTTCCATCCCGTCGTCCGATTTCCCCCATCCCGTATTCCGTCGTTGAATTTGCCCATTAAAGACTTCCATTGTTCGCCCACCCTCGGCCGCCATCGATTACCAGCGGAGGCACCTACCCTATTTGGCCTGCAGAGCAAAATACGCCTCTGCATTGGTTCCGTTACTTTCCCGGAACTGCTTAGGGCAGAAAGTTCCAGGCCTCTTCCGGCCCTACGACCTCGCGCCGAGTTGCCCTGAAGCATACCTACTTCTGGTTGGACCCCCAAGTCACGCCGATCACAGGGGGAGAGCCGCCCTACGAGTACACTACAGAGGTGTATATTGCATATAACCCTCGTAGCTTCGCCCTCGCGAACCCTTGCCATCCTCGGTTTTAGCCTGCATTCCTCTCTGTCGCATATTGCCAGACAGGCGGTCCAGACCACCTAAGACAGCGGCATATAAACGGACGCCTATATAATAGGTTCCCACCACATATACTCCGGGCCCCAGGTCTCGTGCTCGACATTGCTCCTCCCGCCAAGCCTTAAAGACGAGCATCGCCAGCCAGTTATTTGATTTTGGCGAAACTGCTTGTCTTTCTGTGCCTAAACACCGCCAAAGGAAAAGAGTCCACAGCGCGAGGCGTCACATTACCCATCAGCAACACAACCACATCCACCCCCCCTCCGCCGTCAAAATGAGGTCAACCACTGCCATACTCTGTTTCTACCTGGCATCCTGGGCATCATGCACGCCCATTCCTCTCGTCCTCGTCGACAACCTCGAAGCAGTCACCCCCGCTGCGCACCCACCAGCCCCTATCGCATTAACAAGGCCAGAGCAAGCCATCCCCAAAGTCCTCATCGTGGACCCTCTCGACGCCCCCTCCGAGGAGCCAATCGACAACCACCCGATCACCCCCTCCAGGACGGCCTCGCCGACGGCGGTCCTGGCGTCGCCGCAGCCCGTGGTGACGTCGTACCTTCTCTCGCTCGCCCGGCTGGGCTTTGGCAGGCGGTTCCAGGCGTTCTACGCCGCGCAGTTCCAGTCGGACGAGGACGAGTACGCGTCGTCGTCGTCGTCGTCGTCGATGGACGTGGCCGATTCGGGGGCGCCCTGGGCGAGCATGGCCAGCTACTACCCCACCGTCACAAGGGAACGGGGCGACGTGCTCGCCATCAGCCTCGTCGCCATCTTCCTGTTCTTTGTTGTCGTCGTGGAGGCGTGGTCTGCCGTCTCGGACAGGTGAGATGGCCCCTTGCCCTGCCCTACGCCCCTTTCCCTACCTACTCACCTTACCAAAATTGCTGTTGAGTTGCTGACATGTCATCCACCGTACAGAGCAAGGGGCGCTTTCTCGAGGCGTGGTCCAATCCACCTAAAGGAGGGGTTCAGCAGCCGGGCGCTGTCGATCCGGGCGGACGAGAGCGATGCGAGGCCATTCCCAACGAGTGAAAAGTCGGGGCCGATAGATGTCTAGCCCCCGGGGAGGCGCACAGCATGGCGCGACGCCATGCTCGAGTTGCATTTCGATTGGGTGTTCAACGGAGTTCGATGGTACGGTCTGGAGTGTGTGCTACGGTGTTGCGTCGCATCGCGGGTGTTCGGTTCGAATTGCGCGGCGTTCTTTGGAGCTTCTTGGCTTGAGGATTGGTTACATACAACCAAAGAGAGGGGGATGAATGTTACCACGAGCGAGCATCTGTAAGAGGGCGCTGACAGCGAGCCCCGTGTGCTTTTTTTGGTTAGCTTGAAGGCTTGGCAACTTGGCAAATGCAAGCCATCGCCAAAGTCGGTCGATATGGGCCTGGGCTTGACGGGGCCGGATTAATACAATTGTCTCTGTGGACTTTGAGGATGAGCTCTCATTCTACACTAGAATCCAATCCCTCGAAGTGCTTCCTCTCGTGATCTTGCTAGGAGCCTAGCGTCATCGGGCATGTCCGGGAGTACCTGACCAAAAGTCTTGGCATCTTAGTTCCGTGCAAATAAACCTGCTATTGGCCAGCCGCTGTTGACTGCTTGACCTGTGACCTCCTACGCCTCCTATCTCGGTATGCCCGTCAACAGAGCCTCCCTCCCCGCCGGGCCCGCCCGGAATACGGAGTTTTATACACTACTAGCGACCTACCTAGAGCATCTCCAAGCCCTCACAGCCTCCAGCGGAGGACCGCGAGACGTCATAGCCCCAGTTTATTATCCCTTCAAAGTAGGAAATCCAGGTCTTTTTCGGAGTTTCGGCCATTCGAGATGGGGTATTTGTCGAGTGAGCCTGTTGGCCAAGCCATGAGCCACCTAGCTGCTGCTTTGGTGCCGCAGTGGCGCCCATCGATCGCTGCATTTCAGTGATCGTCTCTGAACACTAGGTATGGTGTGGATTAGATAGGGTAGGTCATGCTCATTACATAACGGGCATCAATCGATCAGTGGCAGGGGGTGAGGACATTAGGATGCCTATCCAACACCCTCATTGGTCTGGAGACCTGAATGAGGCAGCAAAAAGCTGCAGGAGCTTTTCCCACCCAGGAACCAGAGAGGGGTCAGTTTCATGCATTTGAGTCCAGGATTGAGCTCATGCGCGCAGCCTCGTCAGCCCAACCACCCTAGTACAACTTCATACATCAATAGACCATTCCCTTTCATCATTTTCTTCTTTTTTTCTTCGCTTCTTCTTCCTCCCTCCTCCTGCCTCAAGCCGTGGGTTCCCCCTTCTCATTGTTACCTCCTCAAGCCGACTTGTAAACCCGGCTCCTAGCGAAACCATTCCCCCAGCCCCATCCTTCTTCTCAGCGGGGAACCTTCCATTTCATTCAATTCAGGGCTGCCTACCCCGCAGTGCCCGCCTTGTGCAGACGAGCAATCGCAACAACCAAACAAACAAATAAACAAACAAAACGAGAGAAAAAAAGAAACCCGAAAACATGTCCCTCCAGGTAGACGACAGCGGCCGCCGCACGCGCTCGCGCTCCCCGTCGGGCCGCCAGCGCGACCACAGCCGCGGGCCGAGCGGGCCCTCCCCCGCCGTCGTCGACGCCGTGCCCTACCCGTCCTCCTCGGGCGGCGGCGGCGACCCCCGCGACCGCGACCGCGATGCCGCGGCGTACGAGTACGAACGCCTCGCCTCGTGGCGGCCGGCCTCGCCAACCGAGGAGGCGCCGCCGTATTACCGCGGGTCGCGCGAGAGGGTCGATGAGGATCCTGCTGCTGCTGCTGCTGCTAGGTATGGCGAGGGGTGGCGGGAGCGGGAGAGAGACCGGGACCGGGACTCGTATCGTTATGAGAAGGAGAGGGAGTCTGATCGGGATAGAGATAGGGACAGGGACAGGGACAGGGATAGGGTGAGGGACAAGGATAGGGAGCGAGATAGAGATAGAGGCGGGGACAGAGACAGGGATAGAGACAGGGACAGGGACAAGGAAAGGGACCTTGCGAGGGACAGCTTCCAGTACTTGCCGCAGAAGTACGCCCAGAAGTTGGCTGACCCCGAGTCCCCCAAGTACTCGCGCGAGTCGCTCCGTGATCGGGAGCGGGACAGAGAATGGGATGGCGAGAGAGACAAGCCCAAAGAGCGAGAGCGAGACCGGGACCGTGAAAGGGTCTCGGAGAGAGAACGAGAGCGTGAAAGGGTCTCGGAGCGAGAACGGGAGCGGGACCGCGATCGAGGCAAGGACCGTCGAGGCCGGGACAAGTACGACGAGGACTTGGCCTACGGCAGCGTTCCCGAGCCGGGGCATCCGCGGGCTGAGCGGGTCGAGAGGCCGGAGCGGGTTGAGAGGGTGGAGCGGGCAGAGTCCCCTCCCTCCTCCAAATACAAGTACGCCGATGTGAAGCAGTGGGAATACGGCAAGCCCGACGCGAGCGCCGCCGCCTACGGTCGCGGCGAGGATCCGAGATACAGCACCTCGAGCCTCGAGCCGAGGAAGGCACCCGCCGCTCGCGCCCCGAGCCCCGGACCCCAATACGGCTATAATCCCAGGGATTCCAAGGGGTACCCGCCCCCCGGCGCAGACTCGCACCGCTTGTCCGCGAGCGTGGTGACCGCCGAGCCGGGCGCGGGCCCTCGCAAATCGGCCATGAAGAGGGACGCGTCACCGCAGCCGCCGACGGCGCGCATGTCGGGCCTGTCGGTCGACACGTCGCTCCGCCCGGGCTCCCTGTCCGTCGGGGGCCCGCAGCACTCGGGCCCCATGTCCGTCGCGGCGGCGCCCGGGTCCCCGCTGCTGGAGTCGTACCACGGCACGTACCAGTCCATGTCGCCGATGCCGTCGCCCATGTTCTTGCCGTCGCACCCCGGCGGCGGGGCGGACCCGCTGATCCACGAGGCGCTCTCGCCGCTCGGGTCGGACGACGACGACGAGCGGTCGGGCGACAAGCTGCGGACGCGGCGGGCGCGGTTCCACGACCCCGTCGACGACGCGGCACGGCTGGCCAAGGCGCTCAAGGGCGAGCGGCGGGCGCCCGAGACGGAGCCGCTGATCGAGATCCTGCCGGGGCTGACGCACGAGCAGGTCATGGAGCTGCGGGCCGAGTACAAGCGGCTCGTCAAGACGGGGTCGCAGCACAAGGGCGTCAACGTGGCCAAGCACATCCGGGCGCGGCTCAAGGACGAGGACCCGAGCCTGATGAAGGCGTGCTACGCCGTGGCCCTGGGCCGGTGGGAGAGCGAGGCGTACTGGGCCAACTTCTGGTACCAGGGCGACAAGACGCGGCGGGAGCTGCTGATCGAGGCGCTGATGGGGCGGACCAACGACGAGGTGCGCGCCATCAAGGAGGGGTTCAGCGACAAGAAGTACGCCAACAGCCTGACCAAGTGCATGAAGACGGAGCTCAAGGAGGACAAGTTCAAGAAGGCCGTGCTCATGGTCCTGGACGAGCAGCGGATGGAGGAGTACGACGCCTACGGCCGTCCCCTGAGGGTTGACGTCGACCTCATCAAGGACGACGTCAAGCGTCTGCATCACGCCGTGCGCAGCGAAAAGGGCGGCGAGTCCCTGATGATCTCGACGGTCGTGCAGAGGAGCGATTCCCACCTGAAGGAGGTGATGAGGGCCTACACCGACGCGTACGGCTCCAACTTTGCCCGGGACGCCCTCAAGAAGAGCGGGAACCTAGTGGTGAGTTTCTCTCCTTTCCTTCTTCTCCTTTCAACCTGCCTCATCACTGACACGCAATCTTCTTACTTCACAGGGCGAGCTCCTGGCGCACATCCTCAACGGCGTCATCAACAAGCCGGTGCGGGACGCGCTGCTGCTGCACCACGCGCTGTCGGCGTCGCGCAAGGACGAGCTGCGGCGCGAGCTGCTCATCTCGCGCCTCGTGCGCTACCACTGGGACCGCCACCACATGGCGGCCGTCAAGGTGGCCTTCCGCGAACGCTACGGCCGCGACCTCCAGGCCTCCGTCAGGGACGCCACCAGCGGCGAGTGGGGCCAGTTCTGCCAGGCGCTGTGCATCTCGCGCATGCCGGATGATGTGAAGAGGGTTGAGAGGGTTGAGGTTATACGGTGAGGTGAAAAATTAATCATGTGGATTTGAACGTATACGGTTGAGGTGAAAAGTAATCATGAGGATTTGAACGTCTGATCAGATTGTCGCTATTTTATGGAAGCCTTGGGCAGATTCAGGAGGGCAGGTAGGCAGTATGTTTATGCTGGGTAATACTCTTGGATGGTACCTTAGCTAGGACGGAATTTTGAAGTATTTCCTTTTCTTGGATCATCAAATTGGCTTCACACCGGTGTCACTTTCCCCACTCTGTAAACGGCACAGAGCCCCGAATACTACTGGGATTACCAGTGGGAGAGATGCTGAATAATGAATGGACCTCCTCCCCTCTTCGAGCCGGACAACAGTGCTAGACAGCATGAATCCTGCTTGACTCTGAGAAAGAGGCCGGGCTGGAACGATGCATGCTCGATCTGTGGCATACTTGCCAAACCCGGTGCGAGCGACTGCTTGGACGTCTCAAGCAGAGTTAATACATCCTGGCCCGGCTTCGGCCTCCATACTTCCAAGAGAGGTCCACAATGAGCTCAGATATGAGAGGACCAACAGTCTCCAGGCTTTATAGATGTTCAATCTCGACACACGGACGGGCACCGAGGGACTAGGAGCAGGCAGTTACTGCTGACTTGTCTCTCTAATGCCTCGCCCTTGCATATATCTTGCATTTTATCGATCAAGGTCCCTTGAAATACACGAGTAGAAGGGAGCTGTCACTTGACAGCAACCTAAGAGGCGCGAGATGAACAGCGCCTAGCGGTCTATGACTTACTTATCTTTACAACTACCAAAGACGACAAGATGTGAGATATGACACACCAAGGAACCGAGAGCACTTCTGAAACTCAAGCCAGAAAGTAAAGAAATAGAAGAGGGCAAAAAGGGGAAGCCAACCAAAAAAAAACCGGGGGGGGGGGGGAGGAAATAGGGGGAAGAATAGGGGGAAGAAAATAGGGCCAGAGAGACCACCAACCTACCTTTCTCTCCACGTCAGCACATCTCACGCAACCTCAAAGAAAGTCCGCAGTCCCAGACCTCACCAAGCACAAGCACCTCATCCGGCCTACCTCCCGGCAGAGGCACACAGGCGTGGCCGCCTCGCCGCGGTCCCGCGCCGCAACCCCGGCCCGCACGTGGCGCGGCGGCGGCGAACCGGGCTGCCCACCATGGGAGACAGGGGCACGCGCCGCCGGGGGCGGGGGCGCGAGGCCCGGGGTGGCGTCGGCGAAGGGGCCGGCGCCGGTGCGCTTGGCCCGGGCCCGGGGGGCTGGCCTGGGGATGCGGGAGCGGGTGCTGCCGGTGCCGGTGCTTGTGTTCTTGCCGTCATTGTCCTTGTTACTTTTGCCATTGTTGCTGTTGTCGCCCTTTCCGTGGTTCCTCCTGCGCTGCCATAGCGCGCCGGAGGGCGCCGCCTGGATGGTCTCCCGGCCGGCTCCGTCTGTCGCTCCGCTGCTGGCCGACGAGCGGGCGCTCTTGGTGGGCGACCCGCCAACCCAGGCCCAGGGGTTATAGGACTGGCGCCTGTTCCGAGCCGCGGACCGGTCGCCGCCGCCGCACAGGGCCCTGTACGCGCCCTCGTTGATCTGAGGGGGCTCCCGGGCCTCGCCGCCGCTGGCGGAGGACGTGCGCATGCACTTGGGCGAGCAGTCGGAGAGGGGGCTCGCAGGCTTCTTGGGGGCGAAAGTACTTGCTCCTGCCTCGCGGGCGCGGTCTCGTTCCCAGGGGTCGATGAACTCGACTTTCTCGTCCAAGGGGCTGTCGACTTTCTCGTCCGAGGAGCAATCGACTTCCTCGACCAAGGGGCTATTGACTTCCTCGACCAAGGGGCTGTGGAGGTCGATTCTCTCGTCCCAGGGGTCCTCCCGATCGATCCTTGCCTCGAACTCGATCATTTTTTTCTCCAGCTCGATCTTCCCCTTCTCGCGATCCAGGCGGTTTCTGCCAGGCTGCGAGGATGAATCGGGGGGGTAGCGACGGCCGACCCATTGGGACCACTCGACGGTGGCTTCGAGTAGGCCCTCCAGATACGACGTAGGGGTCTCGTCGTCGCTGCCCTTGGAAGGGGGGAACCCGCAATAGATCATCGTGCGGAGGAGGCTGGTGATCTCGCATCTAGTCTGTCTCGGGTCAGCGACGTAGCGGAAATCTATGGAGAAGACGACGTCGGCAGGGACCAGGGAGGGGTCGACTGCGCGCTTGTAACCCATCTTGTTCTTGTGCGCCCAGTAGTTCAGGATGGCGCTCTTGTCCTTGACGTTCCAGGGGAGGTAGTATCGCACGCACATGGCGCACCATCCGTATTCGACCTGGAGTGTGACTTTGAGTCGGCACCGGGGTTCGGTGAACTGGGTTTCCAGCCACCTACGGAGCGCGCCGCGCTTGGCTTGTCTGGCTTGCTTTGCTTTTCTCACGATGTCGCACTTCTCTTCCCTGAGCTCCTCAACGTGGCAGCACACGGTGAAGACCCGCCGCGGACACCGACACATGGCGGCTGGTCGGGTCGAGGACGATCGTTACGCTGCGACTATCGTTGCTATGTGTAGAGGGAAGAGGTGATGGTGCACTGTGGCAGGCTATGACGGAAGTGATATGAGGATTGCGGAGCCTTATATATTGGTGGTTCTGGATGGAGGTTTGAGTCGGCTGGACAAAGACAACAACTCGACTTGCTTTACAAAGATATTGTCTTGATCCCTTTCACCCGCCATTGTCCTACTGCTTGAGCAGCAAATGGCTCGATATCTTGTAATGGGAAACAGCTATGATGAACAAAGGACTGAACTTCCTGTTCAAGATTCTGCTGGGTGCTGTCCTGACTCTCGGTTATTGTATGATCAACGGCATCCACGAGCTGGGAAGCGAACGAGTTGCCCATTCATGCCCTCATGGGTTCTACTTGCACCACAAGGCGAGCTCCTTGACCGCCAGGCCAGGCTTGAAACGATACAGGAATAACGTACTCCCAGGGCCCACCACATTCTGACGGGAGGCTGAAGCTCTAGAGAGGTATTCCCTGATGACTACACGTTTCGCGCCTACTGCAAGGTCTCTAATTTTGTAGACGTCAGTAACTACCTGGGCCTCTGAGGTAAGGGCAAGATCCGGCGGCGATCAAAAGGTGATCGAAAAGGGAGATAAGGATCCTCGACTGCCAATTGGAACGTCAACATCGGCAGAATGCTGATATGTTTATTATTATGAGTTACCCTTTCCCGTTACAACGACGTCATCTGGCCAGACTTCACCTAGTCCATCGTGGGTACTTTACATTCCGCCATACATCTTCTTGTGGTCATTGCGGCGACGAGGGGTTAAGCCATACGGAAGGATCGAAGCCGAAGCTTCTCTACCAGCTTATTGACATGTGAAGGAAAACCAAAAGGGAGACAAAAAAGGAGCTTGTCAAAACTCCAGTCAGGCTTCGGTCCGGGCAAAGCCGGACCGGCGCGGAACGGCGAAGACGAGCGAGACCCGACCCGAGTGCATAATTAATAGACGGGAATTATGAAAGGCCGCCTCCCTGCTTTAAGGGTCCGGGAACGACCCAACCAGGAAACTCGGAGGCGAGAAATAATGCGAAGGACCGAATGAAGCATTTGCAAAATAAGAAATCAAATAACGGTGGAGAAAAGTGTGAGTCGTTCCAGGCTCTAGACTTCCCACTAATGCCGGCAATGAAGACCATTTCCTGTTTCATCCCACGCTTCGACCCTTTTGTCGGGCCACTCGAGCTCACAATGATATCAGATGAAAAGGGGGGCTGGAGACTAGAAGTTGGAGGGCCATATCTTACTGCGTACCTCTCTGAGCCACGTAGCTGGCTGAGCTGTTGCCATCAGCACTAGCTGAGAGAGATTCCAGTGTAGGTATGCTAGTGTACCAAGAAAGAAGGGGGCAAATAGGTGGATGAGTTGACAATGACGAAATGAGGTCAGCCCAGCTGGAGTGCGGCATCTCGATGCACGTGGTGGGAATGCAGGCATCCCCGCATTGATTTCAGCCCAAAATCTCACTAATTATTCTAGAACCTCATGGGTTAAGCTTGGAGATAAGATATCCTGAACCAAACAAAACTTGCCAGCCCATAGAACCCCTGAACTTGCCTTCCTTCTCCAGCAACCCAGCCACCGCGCCGGAGAGTGTCCCGAGCCAGAGTCCCTCCAGGTTCCCCAAAGTCCCCTTGGCCATTTTCCAAGACACGACCCAAGAAACGAAGCCCCCACCTCCCTTATGAAACCCCTCCTCAGCTTGCTCGGCGCCGCGACGCACCAAAACGAATGCGAGGCTGCGTTTATCGTTCTTAGCGTCCCCGTTTTCAATCTCTCCCGCAGGCAGCTACCTACGTTGGTACGCGGGGAATGCGAAGAGTGCGACAAATACGACTCGGGGTGCGGATAATTATCCATGCCGCTCGCCAAGGACGCCCAGCTTCAATGGAAGGGGCGAAAGGTAGGCCTCTTGGTCCGTTTCTTCTTGAGTCGCAGTCCAGTCAGGTCAGGCGCAAGCGGAGAACCACATGTCTCTCGCTGCTATTCTTGTGGGCCACACACCCCGATGAGGAAACCACAGCTATGATAGCGGTAGTCCAGCACACCTCGCGATCCTTGGCATCTAGGCTTTTGGTCCTGTCCTTGTGATTGTCTTCCTACAGCTATGTATGCGTACCGAGGTACCCACCACACCAAATGGGACTTGGTCAATTGGGTTTGGGGCTACCGGGACGCTAGCATTGGACTGGTCGATCCGCTTTCCCCCTTTCGGTCACATTCGATAGATATCATTCCCGATTATATCCTAGGCGATTCCGTTTGACTACCTGTAGAGTACTGTTTGTAGCTCACAAACTCACAGGGCTGGAAAGCGATCGTGACGTGTCAGCAAGTCTGGCACCAGCGACCGAAGTGCGTCTAGGGCTTGTTCCTCGTAGATAGATAGTGTGGCCGTAATGAGCTTTTTGAGTTATTGCACAGGAATGAAGCTATACCCAACCACAAGTGTACACTACTGGCTGGGCTGGACCCCAATATAGTTATGCCCTCGGATGACGGATAGTTATGCTCTCCACGCTTGCCAAGCGCCCAAGTGGATAGCTCTGTGGGAAAGGTAAGGTACGATGACGGATGGCGGCTCAGAAATTAAACCCACTGGAAGGAATGATAGAAAAGTTTTTTTTCCAATTTTCCATTAGTTCTGTAATGCAAATAGAATGGAATGGAATGGATCTGTCATGTCTTGCAACTTTTATTTTTTATGATATTTTTTGATTTTTTAAATTTCCACCAAAAAGGGGCGGCCGCGTGAGTAGCTGGGAGCAGATTACTATGTACACCAAAACAATGAATGGCTTGGCAGCTTTCGAATCTGGAAAAAAACCACCGTGTTGGGGGCCAGGGGATGGTGAGGATGCAAAGATATCGCGCAGAGCGACACCACATGACACAGCAGCCATCTCCCCCATGCATTAATCAATTTGAATGATGAAGATAAAATCCCGGGACCCAAAGCGCCCAATTGAACCCCTGACCCCGGAATTCGACGCAGGCGGGAAAGGCGTCAAATCCCGTTGGAGGGGTGTTATGATAGTTATGATGCATCGATCTCTTGTTTTTTTTTGGGGTCCAATGGCTGGTTGACCGGGGTGGGCTGATGGGCGCACGCGGTGGGCGGGGGATTCATAGACTCCGAAGTCCTGTGCGCCTTTTTGACGCCGATGCCCGAGCCCGCTCGCTCTTTTATTATTACCCTGGCTGCTGGGCTGTGACGAGTCGTACTCGTGCGGCGTGGGTCAGCCGAACCCGAGAACGAGGGCCCCTCCTCTCTTGGCTTGCCGCGGCTTCTCAGTTGCGTAATGGTAATTTGCGATTTGCGCATGCCTCCATGGTACGATTTATTTATCTTGTGTGCACGAGATGGAGCTTTCCGCTGTTGGACATTCAGGTTCCAAGCGGCCCAGCCCTGCCTGCGTCCGGGCCGTATGGTCTGAGATTGGAGAAACTCCAAATCCACACCGACAGTAGGGATCCAAGTCGAATCATATACCAAATGCGGATGGTCGCTGCGGGGTTGGCGATGCGCAGGAGGGCCCCTGTACGGAATACGCAGCGTAGAACTCCCTCGTTTACATCGTTCCCCCGGCCGACAGGCCACGTCCCTTCTTATTACAAGTTTACGACAGCAACGTGGCTGAGGACACGAGTACGTACGTGTACCGAACGGACATAGCGGCGCAGCAATCTGACCTCCCTACCCCTTCCCTTAATTGTCCGATTAAAAGGGGTATTCCAGGTTTGATACCTTTAGTAGCACCTGTCAGGTCGGTGCTCGCGGCTTCCGTGCATAAATTCGGCCGGTCATTAAGTCCGCCGCTGGCTCGGAGCTTCTGTGCAGGGATTGTATTGCCCCGGACCTGGCCGCCCTGTTAACTCCCTAATTCCGCTCCCTGACAAATGGGATGTTAGTGAGTGTCGATCGCAAGCCACCGACTCACAGTCGCAGTGAAGATCTTTTTAAGCTACCATTCAGGGCCGGAACTGAGGTTTGCTTTTGGTGTTGATAGTGATGGTGCATTGTTGTTGGGTATTACTTTACTGTTTGCGTAACTGACAGGAATAGCTGATGCTTGGTTTCCCCAAAGTTCCATACCTCTCTCTCTGTCTCTCTACCCTACTGCTAACGCTCCCTGCGAACGAGTGGTATGTCCCCTTAGTGAATTGCGCCCCTGCAAATGCGAATTCCACGGTGTCGGTATCGTACAATTCCGTCCATCGTATTAACACCCATTGCCAAACCCCCATGAAGGATCCAATCCAAGTTGCGCCAAACCCCGTATCGTAATCCCCTGTTTTGCTGCTGTTACGGACAGCCAAAAACTTGCATCTGCTAAGAGCTCGGTCCTGCCGGTCACCCCTTTATGTACACCACTCTATCATACTGAGGTGGCCGACGGCCTGGCTACAGACGCATTGCCTCTGGATCGTAGCCTGAATATATCATGGGATCTCCCATGCCCATCATGACTTCGGGGTTGGGACATGAAAGCATATGCGGCTTGATGGTGCCGAAATTTGACTCGAGCAGCCCCTGATTCAACATGTCCACGCCCATATACGGGCCGGCCGGGATGAATCGAGGGCCGAAATCCATTGACGTCGGTCTGCTCGTCCACGACGGCGTATATGCTGTGGGAACTGTGGGTGACTGGCCCGGGAAGCTCTCTGGAGGTACCGAATTGACGTCGAATTCGTTATATGAAAGGCTTTGCGGCGACATGGTAACCGTATTGCCAGTAAAGACGGACTTGCGGTAATCCTGCTCGAAATCCGAGTGCTCGAGTTCTGACGAGCTTGCGCGGTCTGTCCGGTTGCAAACCGACTCGCTCTCCTGCTTGATATGCAACTGGTCCCGGTCCCTCTGTTGCTCTTCCAGCTGTCGCGCCAATTCTGCGAGGCCGGCCTCGTCCTCTGGGAAGACTGAATGGACGGGGAGGTCCATATCGCTATTCGGTCTTATGCACCCGAGCTTGGACGCAATATTGTGAATGACGGGCTGGCCTCGTTCGTTCAACTCGGGTTCGCCCAGGTCCCACTGCTGCGAATTTCGCACCATGGCGTACAGCTTATGGACCGTAGCTATGAGGGCAAACTGGGTGTTCTCCAAAACCTCGGCATAACTGTTCCCCATCCGTGTAAGTCAGCATGTCCGAGCAGAACAGGACAAGAAGTGAGAACGAGAAAATGCATACCCTCTAGGCAATTGCTTGTATTCTGTCTTTTTACGCGTACCGGCGGTGCAGACGAGGCCGTCGTCTTTACACCTCTTGCATGGGAACTCTCCATCACACTGTCGTGTGTCAGCGGTTGTGCCCAGGAGCTGCCCCGGAGCAGGTCACAGGGGGCGGGGATGGAGGGGGCCCAATATACCTTTGTTTTCTTCATTCTACACCGCTCGCATGCCTTCCATACCCTCTTATGCCGTCCGTCTGTCGAAGAATGTTGTGACTGGCTGTCTTGCACTGGCGACTGGGGGTGGGCATGTGCGCCGGCTCGCTTGGGAGCTCGGTGCACGGTCTTAACGGATTTTGAGCTTCCATTACTTCTCCTGGAACCGCTAGTCTTGAGGTGCTCCTCATTGGGGGGCGTAGGTAAACCTTCCATGTTGTAATGTGTTTGGAGACGTTGGAGGAGGGAGGAGGTGAAAGAAAAGAAAGGTGTGACGAGTTTGGGGGAGTGGAGGATATGTAAGCCAGGTAGTTTGGTGGTGGTGGGGGGGCGTCTAAGTCCCGTTCCTTTGGATTGGTAACACGCCAGGTAGATGAAAAGATATCCAGACGAGAGACCCCTGGTAAGGATGGGAATAAGGCAGAATGAAGCGCCGAGTATTAATAATGATCAAAAAAAGGTCGGGGTCCAGTCGTAGGGTGCAGGAGGAAATAGTAGCTGGATTAGGTGATTATGTATGTGCTCGCAAAAGTCCCCATCCCGCTCCTTCGAAGGTGCCAATGCGCCGTATGTGGAACCACGGTCGGCCACTTATTTATCTCCGAGTGCGGACCAACTTCCGTCAAGTCGAAGGTCGTCTTGTCTGTGACCTAGTGTAGGGTAAAACAGTGGAGCTGACCCGAGGTCGAACAAGGTACTGCGCGATGTACCGCCGCGGGTGTGTGTTTTGCTGGTTCTTGCGGAGATGGTCTATCTTGACTGATGTCCTGATGACTCCTGATGGCCGCTGTGGAGGCGCGCCGAGTCGGTCCCGGCGCTGTTTTAGCCCTTTTGCAAACTCGAAGATCACTGGTGCGAGCCTGATCCTAGCAGTTCTTGCCCACTTGGCTAAGAAGTACAGGGCGCCCAGTTAGATGAGGATGCGCCCTTGGGCTGACGACAAGTGACGTGTGATGGTGGTGACGGCGACGGCTTTGTGCGAGTCTTGAGTCATTCCAGCAGTGCGGGACACTTGTCCAGACTCCTGCCATCTTATATGACAGGTTTCCCTGTTAGATTCACCGCTTCAATGACCTGATATGCCAAACCATCATGAATGGGCATTTGGTAGCGCGCTTGTGCCGTTTCCGTCCAAGACCCCAAGAAGCTTGGAGCTTAATGTTTAGTTGGGTACGGGTGGGTACCTTGAGATACATCGGCGATCACGGACGCCGAATGTCCATCTGACTAATAAGGTTTCCAAGCCTGCATAATGCAACCCGGAACATAACATAACTTGCCCACTACTATTACTAGGAGCAGTTAGTAGGCAATTCTTATGCATGGAAACGTCCAGTACCCGTGGAAAGAATTGAGCCGCTTAGCCTTCCCGCATAATGAGGTCTGCACTCTAATAGGATAAGCAGAACCTGCTTACACAGCACTCAAAACCCTTGCTAATGAGCATTCTGCACAAGCGGATGTAACGAGTGCCGGACGCTACGATCTATTACTTACAGGAAAAAGCACACATTGCACGGGGTGCAAACAGGTTCCGAAGCGCCATTGCTTGAAATGTCCGTACTTCGTCGGGGGAAAGAAAAATACATTCAATGACGTTTATCTACAAGACGGTAAAACAACGCCGTCACGACTCGCTGAAGGAAGTCGAGGTCGCTGACAAGGCTACAAGGCCCCCAAGGCCCGCAGATGACAGATAGCAAATGCATGTCTGATGGATGATGAATAAGCCCAAGCCTCGGATAAAGGAGGGGCAGAAATTTCTGTGGCAAGGACCTTGGGAGCCTTGTCCATGAATCATCATGACTCCTGACTCTGTGAGGCTCCAGCATCCTAACAAGGGCTCCACTGCCCTGACAAGCCCATCGCTCTTCATCCTCGGGCATAACCTTGAAACATAACGCCAAATAATGCTGGAATGATGTCTGATTCCCATTCTCATTCTGTAAAGCGGGCATCGAATGTACAAATGTAGGTTCCATATTGCTAATCAGATCAAATATATGGTCACACTCTCAGTCGCGCTAGGCTCTATTGCCATCCCCGCCATCCATCCACAACCATACCTACTCCTCCTCGCGCTCCAGGCTGATTCGACCGCCGTTGACGAGCATCCTGTGGTAGTCAGGAGGATTAATTAGTCATTTATCATTATGTAGGTGTGTTTGAGTCTCGAACTCCAAAGTCCTCCCGCTTCGAGAGGTTCCAGACCCAATGGCCCGATTATGGTTTTCTTCCCATCAGTCGGGTTTCAGACGATCGGTCCCCTTAACATAGTGAGATAGGCGCGACGGTATTTCCAGAGGGTATTTCCAGGGTGGGCGATGAGATCATCGTGACTTGTCAGCGGGGGGCCGACAAAGGCGGAGCAAGCTCCCGCATCGCGCGATTCAGTGGCAAATTCATGAGCTCCTGTAGGTAGCTTGTGACTGCATGGACGCTCGAAGCTTAATTCTTTTCAGTCGGACGGTTGACATAGGCATTAGCAGCAGGTCCGATGACAAGAGGTACAAA
Source organism: Phialemonium atrogriseum (assembly GCF_030411735.1). Lineage (NCBI taxonomy): Eukaryota > Fungi > Ascomycota > Sordariomycetes > Cephalothecales > Cephalothecaceae > Phialemonium > Phialemonium atrogriseum. The sequence goes on from NW_026848145.1 coordinate 216,693, forward strand.
TTTGGCATGAGTAAGTACATCTGCGTACATCCCCACACTGTGGGCTGCTTTTAACTGTTCTAGAAAGCCTCGAGGAAATCCCGGGTGGGCTGCATAACCCAGATTGCCCTTCGGGCAGCTTGTGGGGCCTCGCGCCCGGCATCGAGGTCTGGTCTGCAATTAAGCGAGGCCGACGCCGGGTCCCTCGCGCTTCGGATTTCGGCCAAGCTACCCTCTTTGCCGGTTTCTCCCCCAATGCAAAAAAAAATGGTCCCATGACATACATTCATATTCCCGGCTTGAGTCTTCCCGGGGCCCCTCGAAGGATGCTCTCATCGCGATTTTATCCATCCACCGGTCTCGGCTGGCTTGCTGGCTCGTCTCGTTTTCCAGTTTCGACAAATTGCGCCCAGGCCGCCATCATTGTGTTCTCCGCGGAAGAACAGCGGAGGAAGCGAATTTGAATGCGCCCGCCGGGCTGCTCATGCACAATACCGAGATAACTCCTGCTGCCACCTCGGAATGTGGTAATGTGAAATACAATTCCGTCGTCAAATCTCAGTCAGGAGGGCTGGAATTGCCACGGCCATAATGTCAATTTCTGCATGTCCGGCCGCAATTTTGGGGCCATTTACTTCCTCCCAGGGGATGGACCCCTTGTGGGCCTGCAAAGACTAAAATGGCGCACCGTTCGCTCGCTCGGCCCCTTCCGAGTCGCGAACACTACCGCACTTGCAGATATACCACAAATGACTAGCCGCCAAGCCAACAGAAATGCAGTGGCTGTTGCCGACGATCGTCCTCGGAGGCTCACTATAACGTCGCTTGAGAGGTATTTACTTCGAGCCGGGGCCTGCCAGACTGCCCGAGGAGAAACACGGTCAATCCGGTTCCGTCTCGCTGGAGCCATAAAAAAGAAAAGGAACAGGAGGAGATGAATCTGGGCCGGGGTTCCTGTCCAGGCTTCTCCGTCTCGGAGCTGCTAGAGATTTTTGAAAGCCAGTTTCGATGGTGCTTGAACCTCCTTTTCTTCCGTTCTGCCGTGCTACAGGGAAAAGTACGGCCGCGTCTACAGGGTCAACAGGGTCAAACAAGTGCTACTTGGGTGCATCGATTCAACTTACCGAAGGGACAGTTCACGAGCATTCTGACGCTCCAGTTCTGGTCAGGATACGTTAGGGGATATGCAACCGCGAAGCGCAAATGCCAAGGGCTGGTCAATACACACCGGACCGGTATCGAATCAGTTAAAGACTGGATTTCCACGGGGGACGGCATCGGGGGCTCAGAGCTAGGCCAGCCAGGCCTCAGTGGAAGGCGCCAAGCAGTGTACTCTGTTCTTGCGTACTAGAGAGTGGGAGTATAGGGAGATCTGGCATTTGACGCGGCCGGCGCGGTTGCCGAGTTAACTGCGGAAGGCCGGTCATTGCGTGCCAGTGACCCCCCTTGCCAGGGGTCGTCCGAGGAGATGGTTGGCCCACCCTCTCTCCAATGGATGTCACCTCGGTCACATACTCAAGTCTGGCACCCGTTGTTACAGGGGGCAGACTCGCAGAAGGACTACCCCTGGCAGCTCACTTTGATGATGTCCATTCCGGACAGTCTTCTGTGCAGACGACACTTCCTAGGAAATGACCACACAGAATTGGTCTTTCTACTTCCACGTCGGAGCTAATTGCGACCCCCTGACCACCGATGGTCTTCACGTTGTCCGAAGACAACAGCAGTTGAAAAGCACACACGAGAAAGAACGCGACTAGCTGTGGGTTGAGCCTCGAGTTGCGCAACTGTGTCTGTCCTGAGCAGAACATGAAAGGAAAGGGGATCGTAACCTGGGACTGGAGCTTGAGATTGCGAGGACTCTCTCACTCCCAGATCACAGTAAGTTCACCTTCAGCAGTGTCACCCATGCTATGATCGTGGGACCCTCCACTACATTGGACAATCACCCAGAAGAAGGGTGTTGATGCTGCTTCCGCGATGGTGTTTCCTCCAGGAGGCGTGTTGGCAATGGAAAGATACTTCCTCGCCATGATGAAAAGTAGCCAAGTACCTCGTCGAATGTGCTTTGTCCAGAGGGGATAGAGGGTTTGCTTCCTACGTGTTGGTAACTGGCAAGACAATAAATAAAATCTGATTGGAATGGACTGAGTACACAGAAAGGAGAGGAGTTAGTGATTTGTTTGTGTTACTGGCACTGCGATGTATACCTCCAAGCATCAGAAGGCTCACCCAAGGTCAACCTGACTGTAGGTACAGAGATATACGTGAGATTCAACAGCAGCATTATTATCAAGATTTGAATTTCACGAAGAGCACCGGGGCATCAATTATAAGTAAAAAATCAGAAGGGTATCAGATGGCACGACAAAGTTCTCTTGGGAAATCCCCAGCATGGTCTCGCCATGGGTATAATCATATTACTATTACATGGATATCCTCCAAGGGAATGCGAACGGCCAAAACCAAGCCATGTTTTTCTTCCCATGCCTTTGTGTTCATCCATCCATCGACCCATCACCTCATCCATATTTCCCCAACCATAGCCAGAATGAAGTAGGACAAGTGGCAGGCAGATGGACTGAACGATGGTATCGCCGCGGCAGAAGATAAAAAAAGAGGAAGTACACAGATACAAACACCGAAGACCACCCATCCGGATATATGCTATGCGTATCGTAAGGATCGTAAGAACGAAAGAGTAGGGGAAGGTGCCATTTGACATTCCACCCGGAATTTTGAGGCTGATAGAGAGAGAGATGGTAGTGATACAGAGAACCGCCACATGGGCAGGTTCAGAAAGCATTCAGACACACACACACACATACCCCCCATTTAGAGGACAGCGGCAAGACCCATAGCCGCGAGGGCAAGACCGAAGCCGGCGGAGACGCGACCGCCAGCATTGACGGGGACGAAGCCCGACTCGGTGGGGCGCGGGGTGTAGGCGCCGGTGCCGGCGGGGCCGGGCACTGACGCGGTGGTGTAGGCGGTTGCCTGGGCCGGGACCGAGTAGGTCGGGACGCCGGTGGGGTAGGCGGTGATGGGGACGACGCCGACGTCGTTGCCGGTGCCCGTGGTGAAGCCGACCTGCGGGACGGTGATGGCGGTGCTGATCACGTAGGTGGTGCTGGAGCTGGGGATGACGGAGCCCGCGTCGTCGGTGCAGGGAGCGACGGTGGTGGTCACGATGCTGACGGTGGTGTAGATGGGCCCGACGACCGTGGGCGCGGCGGTGACGGTCACGTAGGACGTGACGGTGGCGCCGGTGGCGATGGCCGGGTTGGAGGGCGCGTGAGGAGCGCAGAGGCCCTGGAAGAAGATGACGGCTTCGGTGACGATCTCGGCGGTCTGGCCGTGGGCGTAGATGCAGTCGAAGATGTTCTTGACGAAGATGGTGTCAGGGCAGTAGCAGGCGGTGTCCGAGTTGTCGGAGCAGCTGACGCTGAACAGGAAGGTGTTCAGGCAGGCCGGGACAACATCAGGGCAGGGGAGAGTCTCGACAGGGGCGCTTGGGCCGGTGGTGTTGGGCACCTGGGTAGGATAAGTCTGAGCGGGCTGGGTCTCTCCGGGGGCGGTCTCGGTAGGCTGGCCAGCACTGTAGGTCTGGGCAGGCTGAGTCTCGCCTGGGGCGGTCTCGGTAGGCTGGCCGGCGCTGTAGGTCTGGGCAGGCTGAGTCTCACCGGGCTGAGTCTCGCCAGGCTGGGTCTCACCAGGTTGAGTCTCGCCAGGCTGGGTCTCACCAGGCTGAGTCTCTCCAGGCTGAGTCTCGGCGGGGGCGGTCTCGGTAGGCTGGGTCTCGCCTGGCTGAGTCTCAGTCGGCGGCGCAGTCTCACCAGGCTGGGTAGCCGGGTAGGTCTGAGCAGGCTGAGTCTCACCTGGCTGGGTCTCCGCAGGCTGAGTCTCGCCTGGCTGGGTCTCCGCAGGCTGAGTCTCGCCTGGCTGGGTCTCCGCGGGCTGGGTCTCGGTGGGTTGAGTCTCACCGGGCTGGGTCTCGGTGGGTTGAGTCTCAGCAGGCTGGGTCTCGGTGGGTTGAGTCTCAGCAGGCTGGGTCCCGGCGGGGTAGGTGACGGTCGCAGTAGGCTTTGTCTGGTGGGGGCCGCAAGAGAAGGAAATGGTGTGGATGTCGATGCTGCAGGTTGGCTTCGGCTTGGAAGGCTGGGTAGGATAGACGATGGTGACGTTCTTGGCGCCACCGCACTGGTTGTTCTTCACGGTAGTACCGGACTTCGAGCACGGAGAGCGGTGCTTGCACGACGAGCCATCAGGCATGTCATAGTGGAACTCCAGGTCGCAGTCGAACTCGGGCTTGACGTGGATGGAGCCGAGAGAAAACTTGTCCGGGCCGCCGGCGCCACAGCCGAAAGACGGCGACTGCTCCTTCTGAGAGTGGCAGGTGCCGCCGATGGACTTGCCAACAGTGCGCGCATCAAAGCGCTTGCCACGGCCACCACTCTTGCAGGTGAAGCCGTTGAACTTAAAGCCGCCAAAGGAATCAAAGGGGCCATCCGGAGCGCCAGTGAAGTCGAAGCCAGGGGTCTGCTTGTCGGTGCAGCGGTTGTCCATGTTACCCGGGGAAGTAAAGGGGTTGGCATTCCTGAAGCCCTGTCCATATAGTTAGCATCAGATCCATGGATAGGCAGTTCAGGTGGGTGGGAACGTACAGTTGCGGTGGCAGTAGTTGCCAGAGCGGCAAGGATTGTGAAAGTGTTCTTCATGTTGAAGATGGGATGTCGATAGTATGAGGTACTCAAAAGCTACACGGAGATAGAAGAAGCCTGGGACTGTAGTCCGTTGTGTTTAAGCACTTGTGAGCGAGTGTCAGTGCGTGGTCGAGTACAATAGTCGAAAACGAAAGAGATAACGAGAGATGAGAGCAAAGAAGCGAATGACTTTGACTCCCGGAGAAGAGATAGACGACGATATAGGTGTTGGAGAAGGAAACAAACACAGTCTACTATGATGTAGGAAAGACTTGCTGGAGAGGAAGGGGAGGATGGAAGAGAGGGCCAAGGAGGACCAACGAGGTTGATATATGATCTCGAGCCGGACGGCTCTAAGCCACTTACCTCCTTCTGGAGCGCCGGCCTGTATCAAATCACAGGAACAAAGAGGCCGGCGGTGGCCAGAGGAGGCCGAAAGGTCCTTTCTTCCTTGCCATCCCCACTCGGAGCTAGCTTTATTCGGAGCTCTTTGGACAAGGGAGTTTCCCAGATTTTCCCAGATGCGCACATGGGAAGCATGACGAGCCAGTAGCATTTGCTCCTGCGAAGCGCAGTAGGCCCACTCGGGCATAGGGGTAAAGCGCAAGATGAGCTCAGTGGAGTGTGTTTGTTTTTTCTCGGTTGGTGTTGAGTCGCATCTTTGACGGGGCGCCAAGGGTGGTTGCTTCGATGTCGAGGTTGCTGTGGTCTAAGACTCCCACAGGGTCATGGCGGTCGTTCCAGGGGTTGCAGGGGTTTGCGCACCGTCCACCATTTGCCTTGCCTCGCAGCCAATCGGTTCTTATTGGTATGCCATTTCGAGACTAGACGCGCTGGGGGCATCCAATAGACTCGTCGCAAGCGAGGCCGTTCTTGCCGATATCCAGAATCCATGCGCCTGTAGGTGGCCATCGACCATCGGCCATCGGTAGGCGCTCACCAAACCAGTCACCCACTACCTGGCCCCCACCGGAAATGGAATCTGCCAGCTGCGGTCGCACCGGTTCTTTGAGCGATGCGCATATGTGGTTTTTGTGGGCTGTAGCGCGGCCCGTTACCGTCATGCCATTTTCTAGTATAATAATCTCCTGGTTATTATTATCCATCTTATGACAAAAGAAGCTTGTGGCTCCACAAACAAAGAATCAACCCGGGAAAAAAGGAGAACATAGCCCACTCAAACCGCGTCCCGCCAAGCTTGGGTTGCAAAAGAAACCTTCCCCCACCCCCAATCGCGACGCGGGGCTTGTGTGTGTTGAAGTGTTGCAGAGTCTCGTATTGAGGTCAGTCAACGACTCCATTGCCCAAGAGATGCTGAACCAAGATTCAAGTTGAAACGACCCCTCTGCTCAGCCACTAAAGGGCACTAACGCAGGTACTGTGATGGAACAACACACCTGCTAGCTGTCAAACCGCCACAGGGGGAGCTTCGGGGCCAATCGGTTTCCAGCTAATGTCAGGGGCCGCGGGCTAGCGTTGCGGTAGGACGGCAGGGTACCTAACGCTATAAACCTGGTGGTCCGAGATTTCATTATTGCTTTCGTCGAAGCTCCGCAAGTAAATGGAAGGTCGGCACCCCAGTTAAAGTTAGAGTATGCTGTAGATTGCCTATCTCTCTTCCCTCCCCCTTTCTCCCCTTTTTCACATCTCCAGTTCCCGACTCAAGACACCGCAAAATCTTCGTTTTGTAGGGATCCTTTCCTTGGGGGCGGTTAAGCTAAGATATTCACCAGGGTCCCCGGGATTCCGGTGACCAGGTCCTAGTGGCTTAGGGGGCTCTTGTTTCAGGTGGATCAGGTGGATTTTTCTTGGGGGCTACTGGCTGTGGCGCTCAGACCCCAGTTGACCAGTACGGAGGACAAGGGTCAACATGGAGAAAGGTTCCAGCAGGAGCAGTTTCCCATTTGGAAATGCGCCGTGCTCTCGGCCGGGACACAGACACAGACCATTCGCTACTTTTAACCCAATGAGCAACCATTTCAACCACCTACCTTACGTCGTAGGCGGGCACTCCATAAGGGCACATCAACTGGCTCGGCTTCCGCGGCATATCAAGGCTGTGTCTCGCCCTGGCCAGTGGGCAGTGCGGGCGCATAAAGAGGCGCGGCTTAAAATTGCTTAAGGGGCCACTAAAATGTCATCTTGGAACATGTTTCTCCCTTCCCGAGTCAGAATGCGGCTAAGAGTGGGGCGACCCCAGCTACCCAGCTACATACCTTACCTACTTACCCAGCCGCCCGACGTCCGTCGATCGTGCGGCTCCGCCACTATACATAGAATGCGGCGCTACCGGCCGCCGATCACCAACATTGTCGTCGTCGGCCGGGTTTTGTTGCAGAGACGCCGTCGGTCCCTAGTGGGGCCGACAGTAACTCCGTACCGACCGCTATGGGGCCATGGTATAGTGTAGGGGGAAATCACGGTTCTCTGGCAGACTCTTGCAGCTATAAGGTTGAGAATTGAGACATTCCCATAGTATCAATGCCAAGCCAATTCTCTAAACACTATGTTCCAAGGTTGGTTCGACCAGAACTCTTCCAGGTGCTTTTAGCCCCCAGCCTGCAACCTCCTCATCCTCTCCTCCGCCGCCCTCGCCCTCCGCTCCCTCTCCAACCTAACCCTCTGCTCCGGCGTCATCCCCCTCGCCTCCTCCTCCCTCGCCTCCTGCGCCGTCTTCTGCAGCCCCGCGGCCAACGCCCTCCCGGGCCTCACCTTCCCACCGGTAGGGCCCCCCTGGGCCCTCAGCCTCTCCTCCTCGGCCCTCCTCCTCTCCGCCTCCGCCGCCTCCCTCTCGGCCCTCTCGCGCCCCGCCCTCCCCTCCGCCTCCTCGCGCCTCAGCGGCGCCGGCACCCGCGCGCCCTCCCAGTCCCACCCGCCCTCGCCGAGCTCCGACCTCGCCACCCGGAACGCGTCCCGCGTCGCCCGGTCGCCAGCCAGCTCGAACGCCGTCCTGCCCTCCGCGCTGGCCGCCGTCGGGTCGGCGCCGCCGCGCACCAGGAGTCCCGACACGAGCGCCGCCGAGTTGTGCGCCGCCGCGAGGTGCAGCGGCGTCGGCGCGTGGTGGTTCTGCTGCGAGTCGGGCGGGTGGAAGCGGAAGTTGGGGTCTAGGGAGTTGGTGCTGAGGTAGGATAGGAGGGCGGGGAGCTTGGAGCGGCGGATGAGGGCTTGGAGTTGGCTGGTGTGCAGGAGGGCGGTCTCTTCCTCCTCCGAGAGCTTGGGTGCGGCCGGTTTGGCCGGTTTTGCCGGCGCACTTGCACCAGGAGTTTTGGAGGCGTCGGGTGTCGCAACGGGGTTGATTTCTTGGACCTTCAACCGGGTTAACTCGATGAAGGACCGCATAAGTTCGTTCTGCGTCGCACGCCGTGAGTTGAAAGGGAAGCTGCGGATGCGTGGGTCGTTTGCCCGCAGGACCTGTCCTTCGTAGGGCCCAAAGAGAGTCCGTCGATTGGTTGATCCGGTGGCACGGATGAAGAGGAGGTCGGAGGTGTCCAGAAGACCTTTCCAGTCCTGTAGGAGCTCCCGAACGTCCTGTATGAGCGCCTGCTCATTATACCTCCGGATACTGGAGCCGGCAGAATGAGCTGCCCCTTTTGCATTGTCATTCGCAGATTGCGAACCGCCCTGCTTCCTCCGTGTTGTGTATCGGTGAAATGTCTTATGGGCAAGAACTGTGGCTTCCCTGTTGAGTGGCCCGGCGGATTTGGTTTGCCGAGGTGCCAGCGACACCACCATCGCTGCGAAATGTCCACCACCTATCATACAGAGGAATATATGCGGTCCTTTGTAAGACGAAGGGGCAGGTGCTCCATTCTTGCTTGGTTTCGGCATGGCGATAGGCGGCAGTTGCCTCCTCTTGATTGCCTCCAGTATATCCTCTTGCTTTTCTAGCTCTTCCTTCGAAAACATGGCCCTGTATAGGCCAAAATAGGTGTTCTCCGGGAGAACTGGAGAGCCGAACCAGAGTAACGGATGCTTTCCAGGGGTGGGTTTCTTCTTCCTTGCTCCATCCTCTTCGTCCACCTCGTTGCCCTGTTTCCTTTCAGCTAATGTCGCCTGCTTTTTCAGGAGCGCAGTGAGAGTTGTATCCTTCTTGGAAGGCTCGTCATCTTCGTCTTCTGTATCCGATGAGTCGGAACCTGAAAGGCTCTCGTCGAGGTCTGAGAATGATCAGCGGATGTAAGGATAGCGGAGTTACAAACTCCGCTTACTCTCAATTAATTTCTCGAATTCGGCCTCCGACACAGGTTTGTGGCCTCGGATCTTCTGCTTAAGATTGTAATGATGGTAATCCGATTTCAGGTGACTTTTCTGTTCCTGGATGGTGGGGAAAACCACACCGCAGAGTGAGCACGCTTGGGATCCAGCGACACTCTCAGTAGTGAGGTCCGGGCTTTCATCTGAGGGCCTCCCTATGCCCTGCTCGATAACCTGTTGTTCTTGACCTTCGGCATCCGTTTTGAGGCTCAAGGTGTCCAGAACTTCTTGCGGAAGGTCGTACACTGGACAGTTGTCGTTAGTCTTGGCTCTGCTCGCGATCCGTGATTTGCTCGAGACTTACGGTAAAGTGGGCGCCGTAGCAGCTCGTCCTCCTTCTTCTCCATATCTAGTGGCATCTACAGTGTCGTCCGGTGGTTGGGTTGTCGGGTTGTCGGCTGGGGCAAGTACGGTAGGTGGTATTTGGCTGATGACAGAATCAGGAGGGGCAGGTTGGGGGGCTGGCGGGAACGGTGGGGACAGCGGGGTTGGAGCTTCTTATCGCGATAAGCTAGGGGCAGGGGTTTAACTTTTGAGTTCAAGAGTCGCGATGAACGAGTGTGAGAATCCTCAAGTTTCCAAATTCTCGGAAGATTCGTCTCCCTAGAATATATATACATAGAGCCTGCTATACAGGTGCGTACGACTATACTTGTAGCCTTTCTGGCCCCATCCTTTTATTGGGACAAGGCGCCGCCATCAGCACTCTAGCAAGGCAGACTAGGTAGCTTGGCCGATTGACTCATTCGGCTTACCGTATTACTTGGATTACCAGAAACGCATCAACGACAAAGAGACTGCGGCCAGATCCTTCAAATTTCTAGGTTAACTCCGATTCTTCGAGGCCCATAGTTGCCCAATGGAAATACATATGCACATGCCGGTTGTTTAATACTCTTTTGAGGTTGCAAGGTGATCCCGAGGGATCTTATGGGAATTCATTTTATATCTTGCTAGCAGTTTAAGGGGAGATTGTAAGACTTACCTGCTTCGCCATGGATAGGGCCTCGCAGTCATTTATCTCGGATTGCTTCTCCTTGTGCTCTTGATCGTCCCCGGGAACTGTCTCGGGGAGCTGATTAGCAACATCACCGTCAGCTGTTTCCTTACCTTTCCTTGCCGAAGCCAATGAGCCTGTCGGGGCGCAGGGAACATGTCCCACTCCTCGTTCCGGGATATCGCTGACCGGTATAGAGGAAGTCTCCCCCACTCGACGACCTAGGGCATTTGACCGGTCTCGCCATGTTGCCCACCATCGTCTTTTTCTGAGAAGGTGCGCCGATGTTTCTGACGTGCCGTTGAACATACCTCTAAACATATCTCTAAAGATGTCTCTGAAGACGTCTCTGAATATGTCTCTGAACAGGTCCCTGATAACATCCCTGCTCATGTCTCTCAACAAGTCTCTGAACACGTCTCTGACCAAGCCTATGAGAATGCCTCTGAACGTGTCCATATTTCCCATTTGTCGGCGATGTGATATGGTGATTTCGATTCTAACCTCTGACGGTTAGGATATGCGCCGTCGGGGGGGGGCTCTTTATATGTGGGATTCAATGCCGGGGAGTTGGATAGTATTTCGAGACATTGTCATTGTCTTCAGCCACGGTCAAATGCCCAAGCGTCTTCTTTGTTCTGCTGTCGGTGAAAAGGGCACCGTGACATTGGCAGTTGTAATATACCGCTAAGCAGCAGTCTTAGGTTTCTAAAATACCCCATGCCAACCTAGTGACTACCGCTCATAAATCTAGCGTACAGAACCCTCACAGTCATAGCAGTACTTTTCCAGAGGGCGCGCTGGTTGTTTCCCCCTGGTTCTCACTGGAAGTAGGAGTTTGCCCTTCCTTTCTTCCATGCTCCGACTCCGTATTAGAATCACTATGTTGTTGATCCTGATTCTTGTCTTCGCCGTCTGCCTTACTAAGTCGACTCGTCTGCGACCGGGACGGTGAAGTTGCTTCGACCCTTGAACCGGAACTAGCTTCCTGAGCTGCGGTGTTCGCTTCACTGTTGCTGGACACCTCTTGGCCTTTGACCTCAGGAATCTGTCCCGTATCGCGATCCTGGGTCTGTAGCTCAGGTATAGCCCGAACAAGCTTCTGAGCTTCGTGGCTGTCGTTGGATTCGTTGGATTCATTGGCGTCGTTGGCGTCTTCCTCAATGTGCAACACATCTTCAATCTCCTCAGCAAGCCTGACCACCTCATCCTCCATGATCTGCTCCCTCTTCTGCGCATTCCTCAACTGCATTTCCGCCTCTTCATCGCCGACAAGGCTTCTCCATTTCTTCTCGAGCTCTTCCCGCCAGCCTAGTTCGTCCGCCAGCGCCCGCACTCCAGCGTCACAAGACCCTAAGCAGAGCACATCATCGGGCAGAGTCCCCAGGCTACCCACCCTCTCCAGGTTGAATAATGCCCTTGGAGTTTTCTCCTGCACCGTCTCCGGCAGCCCGGCGAACGGATACACTTGCAGGCTCGTTCCCAAGATCAGCACCAGGTCCGCCAAGCCGGGATAGTGCTGCCTTGCCCGGAAGACCTCTGGCAACTGCTCGCCGAAGAAGACGATGTCTGGCTTGACCAGACTGCCGCAACTTCCGCCATCGTCGTTCTTCTTGACGCACCTCGGGACTTCTCCCTTCACCACGTGCTCCTTCATCAGGGCATCCGGAAACGGTGTCCCGCAGTCAATGCACCTCTGGGTCGCAAAGCTTCCATGGGCTTCGACAATCAAATGTGGCGGCACACCTGCTGCCCGCTCCAGACAGTCAATATTCTGGGTGAAGAGGTGGAGGAGCAGCCCCTTGGAAGCAAGGAGGGCGATGAAGGCGTGGGAGATGGTGGGGTGAAATCTTCCCGGGTAGAGCTCCTTGGCTAGCACGTAGAAGGGCTCCGGGCTCTGGCGGAAGTAGTTGATGTCGAAGACAGCTTCGGCAAACGGCAGGTTGAGGCGGGCAAGGTTGGCATATAGGCCGGTGTTTGGGGAGCGGAAATCGGGGACTGGAATGGGAAAGGAGAAGTTAGCCAAGATTCAGAACGCAGAGGGGGGCTTGAAAACGGGGCAACTAACTCCCTGCAGCAGTGGATATGCCGGCGCCTGTCATGACAACAATGCGCTTGGCCTGGCCGGATTTGATGTATTCAGCGAGGCCGACAAGGCTGCGCTCGGAAAGGGTGTTTGGCGGTGTGTCATCGCTGAGGACTGAGTTTTCCTGGCCCATCCTGGGCGGCCTTCAACTGCTTGTATAGAGAGCGATGCCGCCCGGGCCTTTTTCAATGACGTTGAAGGAGTGGAATGTGGATATGCAGCTGTTCGAAGTGTTGCAGTTTTAGATTTGAGAGTGAGTGGTGTTCCTGAATCACGGTGCCGCAAATCAATAAAGCGGCGAATCAACGGAGTGGCGAAGGAGCTCTTATCTTATCAAAACGGCGGGGCAGAGCACGGATCACCGGATCCTACATATGCCATAAGGAACAATTCCGCCGCACCGCTTCCGCTCCAAACCCCGGCACGATTATTCGTACTTTAAAGGTGTACCTAGGTAGCAGTCGCTAATCTCAGCTCTATGGGCCTGGGAGGGAAGGATCTAAGAGGCCCATTTCACTCCCTTGTAGGTACCTACTGTGGCAGGTCGCTAATTACTTTAATTTGAACCAGCAATCGTCTCTCCTCTCGTTGGTTACGGGGATCGTACTTTGAGGTACAAGGTATGAAAGCCTTTTCATTTGATCATATGATCTAACAAGTTACACGGCCGATTACCTCAGCCCAACCTACTTTCCACCTCCATCCATTGTTTGTCATTCGCGTCTCGGAAACTCCAATCCTTCGTCGCATCGCGATTCGCAACAACCATTGTCACAAAATATTAGTCGTTGAGCTATGCAAAACGCGGTTGTTCCCGATAAACTGCATATTCGACCTCTCTGGCGATGCTTCCTCTGCCATGAGGACCTCCCCGAGAAGGAGCCCAATATACCCGTGGAAAGTTCTGACTGGCAGCGATCTATGGTCTCCCGTGAGTGATCTGATCTGCTGATCTATCCTTTGAATGGAGGGAATATGGCTAATTGCCATATAAGTTTTTCCCTGTCAGAATGCCGATGGTTCTGTGCGGGTGCTTCTCAGGGCCATAGAGGACCTTGAGCTTGACAATATGCTTTGCTTGAACGGGTTTTTCATAGCTGGAAGAGAAGACCCGGCCCGCGCCGTCACCTTCTGCTCAGACAGAGGTCACAGGGGCTTGTACTGCATAAAATGCCGGCCGGACCAAGTCATATTTCTAGCTCACAAGTGCTGCTGGAAGGCCATCAATCATCCTACGGTCATCCCCTCTCTCCAACTACTAAAGCTAGCCCAGCATACCCGCCCGCTAGGTCCACCGCTAAGCCAGGATGTACATCATCGGTACTTGAGCCGCCAAACCCAGCTAGACGCATACAGCACAGAGACAGCCCTCGGCAGCCTCCTCGAGCAGGTGGTTCGCCGACTGCCACTTGAGCTGCAATGCAATATCTTGGACTACCTAGAAGGCTCTCTCTTCGCATCCTTATTGAAGGCTAAGGCGGTAGCCCCTTTCTTACTGTGCAGACTTGGCCTGGGCAAATGTGCCAAGCCGAGGACTATAGACCTTGGCATAGTTGGTGCCATTACCAGTTTGCATGTCCGGTCTTCGAATATCCTGGGACGACCCTTTTTGACCGGCATAGGATTTAACCAGTCCGAGTGCTGTCCGTGGATCCCGGTACGAAGCACATGTATCCAAGGATTACAATATGCCCTGGGCGAATTTGGACTTCGAGCGGTGCGGATCCTTTACGTCGACTGATCTCGTTCTACCTGGCTCGGCGACCCTTCGTCTTGCTGGCTGGGTACTGTGATGGGCAGTGACCTGCAAATGCTCTATGTCCTCGCAGATGTGAGTTATCCCGTCCTGCGAAACCGTAAAGCGAATCGTTCTAGCATGCAACCATTGGGCTGACGTAACTGCGACTTAGGATATCCGGCTTATCAAGCTCGGCTTCAAGGAGCCTGACCAGACCAGGGCGGATATTGAGTCTGGTGCGGATAATCCGCGTCCCGTTCTGCTGGACCGGGACTTCTCACCTATTGGGCGCTCCCACAGTTTTGTCCGAACTTGCATAGAGACACCAAAGATCCCATACTATGCGGATCACAGGCCGTGCTACTACCTGCCGCTCGCCAACGGGTCAGAATACGTATCAGGCATTGCCGTCTACATGGAACCTATTATTGACCTAGGAATCAAGGGCATTGCCTCTCATGGCCGGTCAACTCAGCTATTGGGCCAGCGCACGAAGTGCTCGATTCACATGGCCCTCAGTCCTGGGGAATACCTCAACTCTTTATGGATGCATATCTCCTGCGGCCATAAAAGATTGATACGAAGTCATTATGCCTTGTCGGTAAGAGCTGCACATGAGTACCTAATCAAAGAGAAGCGACGTATGCTGAAATTGAGTGTCTTTTAAGGTCAGCACAAACCGCGGCCGGAGCCACCATTTTGGGCCTTACTATGCGACACAGCGAACGAGAAGAGGATACGAAGAATTTCCTCAGTGGACACAAGTCAGTAGCGGCCGTCCATCAAAAATCACGGGAATCATCGTCGACGCCTTGACATACAATATACAACAAGATGTTTTCGACATGGGAGTTACGGAGGAATATGAACCCGACCATGAAGAATTGCTTGAAGCTCCGTCTCCGACCGCCGTGCGGCATGGCTTTCCGGATATTCCTATCGTCCGAATTGAACTACGATCGACGGTCATGCAGTCAACAGCAACACTAGATGATATATCCAACCTTCAAGTCCGCAAAGTTGGTCTTCGGTGCATGGGATTGCGCATTCTCCATGGTGATGGAACCATCGAAATACTTGGCCAGTGGGACCCGGCGGATCCGACTTCAATCTCGACTCTATACGATGTATCCGAAGGCCCCCTGGCTGGATTAACTTTCCAAACGACGCCGGTAGACAAACTCGACAGCTACATGTCTGACATCACGCCGATCCTACAGAACTCGCGCGTCGCTCCCCAAACCACGGCATCACCCTTCACCCAAGATTTTGCGTGTAAAAGGGACGGACAAGTGAGAAACTCTAGAGCTACCATATTATCACGCAGTTGCTGACAACTTGACTATCCGCAGCGTTTGGCTTGGTGGTTCACGCCCGATCTGGACAGCGTATCGCTATGCAATGCGGGACGCGTAAAGCATATAAAAAGACGAAGCCAGGCCTTCTTCCCATCGAGCCTACTACGTTATTAACATGAGCCGAGGATCTCCCACCAGAAAGACAACTGGAAAGTCAGTGCCGAACGTCTTGGAGGGCGAGAGAGGCGGGCAAGGACAGCGAGGATGGCAACGAAAGGCTTGTACAATTGCACGTGGAGTTTAGGCTCGGTGGGTCAGGGATGCAGCGAGAACGAGTAATATTACCGCCCAAACTAAATCAGAACCGACTGAAAAAGAATCCCATATCAAAAAGCAGAAAACGAACTGCAGAACGCACAGACCAAGAGAGTGGACACAACGATGAAACCCAGAAGATTCTCGTTGCTCAAAAGACAGTAAGGAAACGATATCCGATATCCCAAAAACATTGACCAAAGAAAACTTGATAGAGTAGGGAAAGGGGGAACATGGGAAAGAGAGCGGGGAGGGGAAACAAACACCGAGCCAGCTCAATGTATCCGGTCGCAAGCATTATTCGCAAGCCGTGCTTCCGTTTCACTTCTTCACCCACTTCGGCAGCGAGACTTTTGCGGCGTCCCTCGTCCTCTGAATCGTTCTCGGGTCAAGTGATAGGACGTAGATGCTCGACTTATTGTGGCTGGTGAAGTAGCAAGGAACATCTCGCCCGCTCCGGTCTTGTACTGTCCCTCTCTTGAATTCTTCCCCGAGCCGGTGGAAGGACTCGCCGGATCCCTCAACTCGAACAAGGAAATTCGTGGAGTCAAAGTCGCGACCCCACGACTCGACTAGCGACACGGCTGGCAATGGTGTTCGTGGCGTGGCCATGGGCGCTTGTCTCGATGATGTCGACCCTTGAGGTGGGCTCCGCTGCCTGTAGGTCAAGGGAGATGACTGCCCCTGGAGTCCGGGGGGGCCTGGTGACGGTCTTTCTGGTGACATGGAACGAGTTGACAGGGAGCGGTCCCGTCGTGCTAACTCCTGTTCGCTACTGAGAGGTCCTGCCGGTGGTAACAGAGGAAGGTGGGGCTCGGGGAAAGATCCTTTCCCACTGGGGGAGGAACCGGAAGGCGAAACCCTGCCGGGAGGGCTGCTTCTGTAGCTACCGCTCGCATGGTCCGGCAGTACGGGCATTCTCGATGGTGGTGTGAGCGCTGTCATGTTCTCGAACGTCCTTTTGATTATAGCCGCGTCGTCCTCAAGTTGTGGATCCATGTAGCTCTCGAGGCTGCCCGGGTCCCCAGGCCATAAGCCCTGGAGCGTCTGGCCCTTACGGGCAAGGAAGCACCGTATGTACGGCCCAACGACTGTGCAGGAATTATCCATTTGCTGCCCAATTACTTCCACTTATATTGTCGATATCTACTACGAATGCCGTCCCACCCGAGCACATTGCGTGCGTATGCGCCGAGAGGAGATTGATTCTATCCTTCTCAAAAAAAAAGGAAGAGAAAATACAACGCTACTGAAACGTTGTTGGTTAGGTCGCACATATTGTTTCGATCCCAATGCTCCGCGTTCGTCACAAGGTAGCCACGCCGTGTGATGGGCCTTACTTGGCGACATAAGCGCCGAAGAGGTCCCCGCTCTGCCGCCTTGAACTGCCCCCTAGCCCCTGGAAAATTGGCTGTTGGTGTTTCGAAACAAGACCTCGAAAGAGCCTCAGAGTCGAGAACACTTGCGCAGCGCTGCCGACTTCCCCCCTGATCTCTCCTGCGGCCAATTCTAGTTTGCCTTTGTTCTCCACCACATCGCTCCTAGCAACAGACACTGCCGTTTCTCGAGAACGTGTCGTAAACAGGAATAGGTCGTCTTTGCTCTCCGGGAGACAGCCGTTGATGCCACCTGGCGTGTGTAAACTTCCAAAGAGAACATTCATATCGTCGGCGTTGTCTACCACAAGAAGCCATGGCCCAGCCGCCTCTGAGCTCAAGTACCGCCGAACCAATTCTTTTAGGTCTTCCTCATCGGTCTTGCAGATGGGGAGCTTCCTGGCTATCTCACTCTATGCTTGTTCGAAGGCTGCGACGCTGAACGCCGGCACTTAGAATGTGGAGTGTTTGGGCTGGTGTTCTATCACCCGTATGCCAGCTGTAGAGCGACCTGGGTCTTGCCTACGCTGCCTAGCCCGACAATCACAGGTTTTTGACACTCCTTGCGTATAAATAGCATCATTTCGAGAGTGTCTAGTATCCCGGCTCGTCCAACGAAGTGCTTGGTCTTGGGGAACGGGATGTAGTGGGAGAATTGGGATAGTATTGACAGCATACAACAAAAATATTGACACGTGAAGATATCTTCGCCCTTCCATTTCTCAAATCGGCCCAGCAAAGTTTAGATTGTGGGGCAATTGCGGGGGAGGAGGGCTACCCCACAGCGGCCCGGCCTGGCCTTCCCCTCTTTCTGCAGGTCTGAGGAGGGAATAATTTAAGCGGCGGGGATTTTCAATAAACGCGACGGATGCACTTCTCTTGAGACACCCTCGTGTCCCAGTCAAACGGGTCGGCTCATTCCTGGTTTTCCTTTTCGCTTCGATATTTGACGAGCCGCCCTTGCATCCGGAACTCTGGAGTTGCTCCACCGTTGAAGGTCTGGATTTCAGATCGAGACCCGCGACTTTTGCACCAATGGAAGAGCCAATTGACGCCAATGACGACGGTAGTGCCTCGCCTCAAGCTGATGCCGACCATGCGGAGCATGCACGCCCAAGGAAGAGGACAAGACGGGCTTGCGATAAGTGCAGCTCGTCCAGGACCCGCTGTGATGGTGAATGGTAAAAGCTGGGCTCTCCTTGCAAATCTGCTTGCGAATGCTGACCACCCATCCTCGCAAAAATAGTCCTTGCAGACGTTGTCAAGGTAGGATTTTCCCACCAAGTCTATCGCATATCGACCCATAATTGCAAATTGGAGTTCGTGATTCTGTTGTGCTCCATCTCTTTGGCTTGTGGCGCCCTTCTCTCCATGACTGTTAAAGTGTTGCTTCTTTCTGATGTTTCCGGCATTGGCATTAACCCGTCGTCTCTTTGGGGCCACAGACTATGGATACACCTGCCGCTATAATCGAGAGATTAAGAAGAGAGGGCGTATCCCGACCTCGTTAGCTGCCTCTACTCAGCCTGAGACGCCGGCCCAGTCAAGGTCCCAGGACGGTCACTCACCTGTATCAACCGTCGCATCCCCGGATACCACCCTAGCTCCAGCACAGTATCAACGTCCTCCACCTCCTCAGGACAGCGTCTCGATCGTGAGCCGTGCCCAAACACGTCATGAGAGCCTAAGTTCGCCCCCTCCCGGACTTCACCAGCAGCCTCCATCCTTATCTGCTTCTGCAGCGGCGCCGTATCTTACCTCGCAGGGTTTCGTTGCTCCCCACATTCACCTCCAGGTTTCCTCCCTCCTCGATCCTTCTGCAGAGTCCCGCATGCTGTCCAACTCGCATGGGAGCCCACCTGCAGTCCCTGCGGTCTCCGGGTCCGACTCCAGCGTGGGATATCCATCGCCTGCCAATGGCGTGATGGGGCAACAGTCGACCGCTAACCCCCATGCTCGCGACTCGTTCGAGGCTCCGACAGCCAACGGTCATGACCGTGGATCATTTAGCACCACGGCTGGACCCGAGGGCTCATTGCCAGAGCTGCAACGGATGAACTCGTTGTACAAGGCACCGTCATCGGATTGTCGATACCGGCTTCTCGACCCCGTTCTCCCATATCTGGGAGATATTATCCCGGCCTCTGTTGCTGCCGACCTGCTCGATGTCTACCTCACCGAACCAGGTAGCTCGTTGTTCCGTTGCGCGTCCCCTTATATCCTTACCCGTATCTTCCGCAAGAAATCTGTTCTTCATCCTACCCATCCCCGCCCGACCACACCAGCACTCTTGGCGACGATGCTTTGGTGCGCAGCACAGACAGCCGACATTGTTTTATTGCATGTTCCCGGCTCTCGGTCGAGGATCACGAATGCCCTGTACAACCTCGCAACGTACCTGATATCCGAAAGGGATCCGGATAGGTGGCGGAGAATCCATGGTATGCGCACCTCTTCCTTTCCTTCGCATAGTACTCTCGGTTGACCGGCTAGGTGGCCTGCGAGTGGAGAACGAGCAGACACATCCCAACTTCCCCGTCTCGTCTTCCCTACCAACCGTCACAGAGACGAACGAACCCGCTGGAGTTGTTGACGATGTCCTGACTTTCATCCTCCTATCCATTGCCGTTTCGGGGGGAGACTTCAAGTCGGATTGTTATAAATGGTGGAACAAGGCGATTAGGCTTGCCCTGTCGCTGAAGCTTAACAGAGAGGACGAGCAGTGTTCCGGATCCGTGTCTCCGTGTGCCAACCCTCTGTGCTCTTGTCACAGGGACCACGAGGGCGAGTCTCCGGCCAATACCGAAGCTAGAGAGGAGCGCCGCCGTGTCTTCTGGCTGTTGTATTGCCTGGACAGGCATCTCAGCCTGTCTTTCAACACTGTACTTGATATGCCCGACTCGTATTGCGAAGTATACGGTAGGTGACCTGCGCGCGGAAATGGGATCGTACTGCTCCTTGCACCCACTAATATTGTTGCAAGCCCCGCTGCCTGAATCGATCTGGGAGAACCTCGACACCATCCCACCAAGAGACTGGCCCCGCCGGACGATTGGGCCGCCAACCACGATCACCGGAACCGGGTTCTTCGAGTATTTCTTACCGCTGATGGCAATAATGGGCGATATTATTGAAGTCCACCACAGGAGACAGCATCCTCGGCTAGGTGGTCTCGACGACACCCAGGCAGTGGGGGTAATAAGTGAGCTCCTTGCAAACTGTGAGCGGAGCATCGACGAGCTTTCTCGAGAAATTGATGTGGCGGGTTATGCGTCGTTGGCCACATCAGGGCCCAGCATCAAAGACCTGGTCACTGGCATACCCTTGCATACGAACCCGATGCCTCCAACCCCGAGACGGATGAGAGACCAGTCCCGCATGCAGCTGGTCGCAGCCTACAGCACGCATATTCTGCACGTTCTCCACGTTCTCCTCCACGGCAAGTGGGACGCAATCTCCATGCTGGATGACGACGACGACTGGATCACTTCGACCCGCTTCAACGACTGCGCATCGCATGCCATTGCCGCCTCCCAGGCCGTCTCGCAGATCCTCAAGTTCGACCCCGAGCTCACCTTTATGCCATATCTGTTCGGGATTTACCTTCTCCACGGCAGCTTCATCCTCCTCCTCTTCGCCGATCGCATGCCCCAGCTGGGGCCGAATCAGTCTGTCGAGCAGGCTTGCGAGACCATCATAAGAGCACACGAGGTGTGCGTGGTGACTCTGAGCACCGAGTTTCAGGTGCTGCCCCCGCCCAAGCCTCCGGTCCCCTGGAAAAGTTAAGAAGTTGTAAAACAAGTGTCGACTGACTTCAAATGCAGAAAAACTTCCGCAAGGTGCTCCGCTCGACGTTGTATAGCGTCCGAGGGTCGAGTCCGACCGAATGGGAAGAGCATAGGGCCAGGCGTCGAGCGCTTTCGCTGTACCGCTGGACGAAAGGCGCGAAGGGTTTGGGGCTTTGAATGGGGGCGCTTAAGTCGCAGACGTTTTAGGAGTAAGGATCACAGCCCCTTATGGAGGAATGGATAGGCGTTGACGGAGGTATACCCCAACCCGGCTTCTTCAATCACAGCGGGCTATGCCTGGGCCATGGCAACTAGGGAGAGAACCCCTGGGGAGGCCCAAACACTTACCGGGCGGCCTCATCGCGTTGAAGGGAAAGCGAGATCAACGGGTCACAAGTGGGTTTGAAGGCGATGCCGCGGGGCGTAATTACCGGCTCTCCGGCCGGGAGTTGCCAAAGCTTGGCATAGCCGGCATGGAGTATTGAGTCCTGCTGCATCGACCTTGTCGCGCACCTTTTCTGGCGGTAACTCGGCGAGATGCGAAGTACTGCTGTACCTTGCCATAGGTCTAAATGCTTGCTGAGAGAATAGGCGTTGCTGAACTTGAACGAGATGATGATGCACCAGAAGTTCGTTGGCCTTGGCGTGGAGCAGGACCCAGTTCGGGAGGGCGCAGCAATGGAAGGGCGGAATGGTATTCCGTGACCTTGGTGCCGAGGCTATCATGTCATAAAAGGCATATGACACACCCTTTGGCTTCCTTGCGGCACTGCGATATTTAATAGAGTGGAAAGGAAGTTGGCGAAGCAGCGGTGGCCAAGGGCGGCCGCATGTTGGGATGCAACCATACATTAGTCTATTAGCACCAGCCCATTTCGATTGGTCTAAAATATTAGAGGCTCGGTGCGGCGCGATCCAGCTGAAGGGTCAGAATACCACCCTGTCACTACCCTATCATTGACTCGCGGGTTAGGCCGCTCTGGGTGGGTTGGCGAGGATCCTATGCTTCACTAAAAAGGTTATCCGAATTGGCAGATTATGTAAGTGTTGACGATCTACGTTGCAAGGAGTCGAGGCTTTGCCAAGGACAATGTTCAAAGACATGGAGGAGGTCTCAAGGACAATATTCATATATGCAGGAATGGCCCAACGGCCTCCTCTTCAGCTGCTGAAATCCGGAACAGGCTGAATTGTCCACCAGGGTCCACGCTCTGGCAGAGAGCTGTTCCAGAACCATCCCACTCCTAAAATGGGGTCGCCCAAATATTGGCCTCAGACAAGTCTGATTCGTCGCTATAGCGAGGAGTGCAACACTATTATCATGCGGCCTAACCGGATTCCACGATAGTTGCCCACTCTTTGACCCAACCCCACAGGAAGGCATTGCATCAGGCTCCCTCCCCCCGGCTGTCTAAACGGCGTTTGTCTTTATCTGGCGCCGTGGCTTGACTTCTTCCCGTGGCTCCCAACATTCTACGGAGTAATACACTACCAATACCAAGTTCAACAACCGGGAACCACAGGGACGACAATAGGTATACACGCCGTATGACGAGATGGTAATCACCACATACCAGCTCAATGGAGAATCACAAGCTCCGACCGCCCAGTACCAGCCCTATTCCTCTCAGACCTCATCTGGACCTTTGCCCGCAAATACCGCACCCAGCAACCCCCCCGACGGAATTACGGTGAACTCGCAGGCGAGCTGGGGAGGATATGGCCAACAGCAGTCAGAACCAGGTCCGCAAATTCACGAGCTAACAGCCAGCAGCGGTCCGCCTCAGACCCCTGCCCAGCCAGCCGTTCAAAGTGCGGCGCTGTCGCCAGGAACCTTTCCTATTGTAGCTCAATATGCCACTCTTCACGCCACTCTCCAAGCACAGCAGAAGATAACCTCCCAGCACAACCTGAGCCAAGTGTCAGATAATGCGGCCCAAGTCACCCCAGTCCAGCCACCCACCTTTACAGGAGTATACCAGGCTCAACCACAACCCCCCACACAAATACAAGCCACACAAGTACCCCAGGTAGTCTATGCTGCTCCGTCACCCCCTACCGAGTTGCCAGCCCAAGGAGTCCAACTGGTCGCTGCAAACCAATACACGTATGTGGCGCAACAAGCACCAGTCCAACAAGTTCAAGGCCTTCCATCCACTGCTCCGCTACAGGCTCAAGCAACCACCCTCGTTCAGGCCCAGAGTCCCGCAGCTTATGGCGGCCTCCAAGGGAACGTCTCGGTCTATCAACAACCCCAGTCCGCCCCAGGACTCTTAGAGCAAACCGCGTACCAGCTACCCGCAGCTCAGTTGCAGTACATACCCACGCCATCCACGGGCCCAGTAATTCCGCAAGTCGACGTCCCGTTCTTCGAAGCTCCCCCGACATCTGCTGCCGCCCAGAACCAGCGGACTTCAAAGATATGGAGCAAAGAGTCAGCCAGGAACGCCTCCAAGACGGCATGGAAGCACAGCAAGAACTTCCTCGTCAAGACAAACGACGTGGTCGAGAAGGTCATCGCCCCCATCATGCCCATACTGACGATGGCGGATCCCGAGACTGCGGCGGCGTACCGGTTGCAGCAGCAGTTGAAGGCGGGGGTCCAGGCCCAAAGCCGACAGAACCAGTCTCTGAGGCCCGGGGCATCGGCCGGTCCACAGCCAGCCATGCAGCAGCAGATCGTTGGTGTGGATAACCTGGGTCCGCTTATCGCCATGTTGCAGGCTGCTGCTCAGACGGGCGACATGCAAGGACAGCAGTCTGGAGGTGGCTCGGAGGCGGTCTTGCTAGCGGCTCTGCTTCAGCAGCAGATCCAGCAGCAGCAGCAGATCCAGCAACAGCAGCAGATCCAGCAGCAGCAGCAGCAACAGCAGCAGCAGCAACAGCAGCCACGAACATCACTGCAGACGCAGCCAAACCGCAAGCCCGTCCCGTCGGCGGCGACTAACAACGCCCCTGTGGTTCAGAACTCGGGACCTCCTCCTGTTGGCACAGCACCAGGGGCCCCAGGAAGCGCGCAGAACCAGGGTGCCCCCGTTCCTTCGCTTGAAACCCTCCTTGCTGCGCTTGCCCTTCATGCCCAGAACTCCCAAGCCCAGAACTCCCAAGTCCAGAACTCCCAAAGCCAAGTACAACAACAGCAACAACAAGCCAACCCCGCCGCAACCCAGCCGCCCGCCCAGCAACCACCACCCCCCCAAACCCCCCTCCCACAGACCACCACCCAGGACCCAACCCAGGACACCACCAACTGGGCCCACCACCGCGCCCGCGTCTTCGGCATCCAAGACATCCTCCTACCCCCACAGCACAACCTCTCCTCCCCAAGCCGGACAATCCTAAGGGGCGACATCCACCCCACCATCCTCGGCGGCTCCTCCCCGGCCCACTTCGAGATCGAGCTCTTCTACAACCCAACCCAGCTCCAGCGCCGCATCGACGCCCTCCAATCCCCTTCTTCCTCCCCGCCCTTTCACCACCTCCTCGAACCCCTCGCCGCCCGACCAGACCTCAACCCCGGCGCCGCCATGGCCGCCGACTGCGTCGTCCAGCGGGGCAACGAGGTGAGCTACAAGGCGATCCTGCAATCGCCCTCCCCGCAGGGCCACGGCCTCTGCATCGCCTCCTTCGCGGATGCGGCGGCGGCAGCAGACCACCTACCCGGCGCGCGCGCCGTCGTCCGCGCCATGGCGCGGTCCATCGTCTGGGGGGACTTTGCGCTCGTGTGTCGGGACGTGTCGGGTTCTGTTGTCGGGACGTGGCGGCGGGGCGGCGGCACTGACACTGGTGGTGGTGGTGAGGAGGAGGGGAAGAGGAGGGCGGATGAGGAGGCGGAGGTGTACGTTTTCGACGGCGGGTCGGGGCGCTTCTCGTATGATCGCAGCGCGCGGGGCGGAGGTCCCGAAGCCGAAGCCGGGCTCGGGCTCGACCATACGGGGGGTTCGTTCCAGGTGTTTGAGTATGAGAATGGGGTGTGTCACCTGGTGCTCACGGAAGACGACCCCGGCCGCCAGAGCGCGGGGGTCTGGGTTGTTGAGCGGGGGGAGGGTGAGCTGGTTGTCGAGGGGAAGAAGTACCTTAGGGTGTAAGCTGGGCGGGGGGGCTCATTGATGTAGAACAGCCACGTCGCTGCCAGTTGTTGATATAATCATTTTGTCGGACTTGTCGGACTGTAGGACCCATTCTCCATAGGTAGACTGTAGGGGCCACCAGTGTGTCACAGCCCTGTCAAAGGCCCCTTTTTACTACAGGGAGGCCCGTCGCTAAGATGCGAGACACGTAGACTTATAAGGATTAGAGACCTGCCTCGCATGCATTTCCAGGCAGCCAGGCGAACAGTCTCAGTTGCGAAACGGCTATCAGAGCAGATGCAAAACAAACACTCATGTCATCATTGATCCTGCTCTATGGCAATATACGGGCTCAAAATGGTCTTCTTGAAGAAAAGAGAGAGTATGTAAAAAAAAACAAAAAAAAAAAACAAAGCGTGGTCCATCCAGCTCCTGTCCTGGATCCAGCATTGGAAGGAAGAAGCCGTTCATCGAACTGGCTTGGTGTTAACAAAAGAGGGATGTTAAACAAAGTAGGATGACATGAATTAATGAGTAAGCCCAAAGGGAAAGTGAGTGTTTCAACACAAGACACACGAAGAAGGGGCAAAAGGCAAAAGAGAAAAAAAAAAAAAAAAAAAAAAGAGTTCCCTAACGCCGCCTGACTCCCTTTACTCCCTCAATGCTCAAGGGGCAGGGAGATATCTTCAGAGGGGTAGCCGTAATCAAGCCGTACATTGGCGGTGTTTACCGTCCGATAATACATTTTTACAGGGGAATCCAGTCCTCGAAGGGGGAAGCGTGCACCAGACATTATCATTTCCATCTTTTTGTCGACCATGCCGGGAAATTCCCGCCTCTCATCATCTGACGGCTTCCCGGCGGTGACCCTCGTCGTCGTCGTTGACCCCCTCGTCGAGCCGCTTCCGCCAGTCCGCGAGGCTCTCGCTCAGCCCGAGGCCCGGGCCCGCGTCCTTCTTGGCCCCGATCGCCCCGGGCCCGGCGGCCGTTTCGAAGTCAAACGTGCTGCTCATCCGGTAGTTCTTGCTCGTCGCCTCCCAGTGCGTCCGCAGCGTCTCCAGCTCGCTTGCCAGGTGGTCCAGCGCCGTGCTGTTCCGCGCGTCGCCGAGGCCCCCGTAGAGGCTCCCCGCCTCGCTCGACTCCTGCCTGGCATGGCTAACGCCGTTGGTGCCCCCGACGGGGGGGCTCGCGTCGGCAATCATGTCCGAACCCATGCTCGCCACTTGCCTGCTCCGCCGACGGTACGTGTCGACGCTGGTCTCGACCTGATCAAGCAGCAGGCTGACTTTCTGTTCCGCGTCCAGGGCCCGGCGCTCTAGGAGCGCGTTCTCGTGCTGTAGTTCCTCGAGATCCTTCCTGCTGCCGCTGAGCAGACGAGTCGCCTCCTCGCTGCTGTGAGCGGCCGTGTCCCGCTCTTGTTGGGTTTCGGCTAGCTCCTGCCTGATCGACTGCATCTGGTTCTCCAGCTTGGCGGCGGATGCCTGCAGCTCGGCCTGGAGGGAGTCGATCTTGGTCTGCATAGCCTCCCTCTGGCCTTCCCAATCTGCCGGCGTAGAATCGGCAACCTGATTCGAACCGGCTTCGACCTTGTCTTCGAGCTCCACGATCTGTTCCTTGAGCCGGCTGTTCTCGGTCTTATACCGCGCCAGTTGCTCTTTAAGCTGCTTGAGCATCTTCTCCGTGCCCTTGACGTAGTGGACCGCGGACTGATAGTCGTTCTCGAGCTGGGCAAGCTTATCACGATAGGCGGCCTCGGATTCTTGGGCCTGCATGGCAGCTACGGCCTTGGTCTCGTCATGGGCGGCCACGGTGGTAGCTAGCCGTTGCTCGAGTTCGCGGAGGCGCATTTGCTCTGGCGAACCTTCACGCGGGCTGCTAAGACGGCGTGACCGGGCGGCACTCGTCGGGGAGATGCCACGCTCGCCCAGGATATCCTTGAGAGTGTTGTGCTGGACAGTCACGGCGTTCGTCTCCAGCTGCTGGTTGGCAAGCTGGTTCTTGAGGTCCGAGTTTGCGGCTTGAAGCGTCTGCGTATCCCTCAGGGCACTCTGGAGTTGGCGCCGGATCGAGACGCCCTCGCGGCTCGCCTGCTCCTGGTAGGCCTCGAGGCCGGCGATGCGCTCTTCGGCGCTACGCAGCTTGTCGGATGCGCTATCCGCTTCTTGTTGATATTTCCGGACCAGGACATTGGCAGCGTTCAGTTGACCCTGCAGGGCACTGACGCGATCGGAATCTGCAGTACTGGATCTGCCGACGTCCCGAGTCGATATCTTGTCTAGACCTGATAGGACGGCCT
The DNA here is from genome assembly GCF_030411735.1 of Phialemonium atrogriseum. Classification (NCBI taxonomy): domain Eukaryota; kingdom Fungi; phylum Ascomycota; class Sordariomycetes; order Cephalothecales; family Cephalothecaceae; genus Phialemonium; species Phialemonium atrogriseum. The sequence continues at coordinate 243,593 of NW_026848145.1, forward strand.
GCCGGTGTAACCTAGCCTCGTTGGCATGCTGTTCAGCAAGCTCTTCCGCATCTCGCAGGCGCTGGGTTGCCACAACCAGCTCCGCAGTGCGGGCCTCGTGTTCCGATTTGAGCTTGGCCAACTTCGACTCGACGTTCTCCCGTTGGCTCTTCTCCTCTTCGAGCTTGCGCTCTAGGAGGGTCTTCATCTCTGCGGACGCCGCCATGGCCTCGCGGAGGGAAGTAAATGTCTCGCCGTTGTCTCTCGAGCTTCCTAGGGCGTCGTCGTATTGGCTCTTGAGCTCGCCCGTCTCGAGCCGGAGCATCTGTGCTGCTGCCACGGCCTCTGCCGCCTGGACTGCTTGTTCCCGGGCTTCGCGCTGCGCTAGGTGCAGCTCGGCCTTGAGTCGCTCGACCTCCAGGGAGGTCTGTTGCTTGTACGCGTCCAGGTCTGCCATCCTCTTCTGCGCCGCGTTTGAAGTGTCGTCAGCCAGCTTCCGTGCCTTCCTCTCCGCCTCCACCTCCGCGGCCAGGCGGTCCAAATGGGCTTGCAACTCTTTCTGAGTGTTGAGCGACGTGGCGAGCTTCCTGTTTATATTGGTGACGTGGTCATCGCTATCCCTGTGACTGCCCAGTTGGGGGGTGCTTGCCGCACTTCCCGCGTACGCTGCCAACTTGGCCTTCGAATATATCGCCTCGTGAATGGCAGCGTCCCGCTGCTTCTCGGCTTCCGCGATTTGCTTGGCGGCGAGTATTGCTTGCTTGTCAATGGAGCTCTGGACATTAGCCAGTTCTGACCGCATTGCAAGAAGGGCCTCGATCAAAGGCTTGTCGTCGTCGTCAAAGGTTTCTGCGCCCCGGCCGTCGAGGACGGGGCTTAGGGACGCGCTGGTGACGTAGCCAGCCTTCCTCGCGAGTTCCAGTTCCGATGCGTACCATGCATTCCGATTTCGCGCAGAATCCAACTCCTTCAGAACCGCCACCGTCTGCGAATTCCTTGCAGACGACCTCCTGGAGAGAGGGTTGCTGGTTTGGCGGGTGGGAGGCGGAGGCGAGGACGGTCGTTGCACGACAGTCTTCAGGGCTGGTTCCGTGGAGCTGTCAACAGAGCCTTGAGATCGGCCTTGCCTGGACGGCTTCGGTTTTGGCACATCGGCTGCTGTGATGGGCTCGGCTGGCTTGGACACGGACCTCGCTGCTTGTGCTTGCTGAGTTGGCGTCCGCGTTCCATTGGTCACAGGGCTCTCGTTCCCTTTGGTAGTGGGTCCTTGCTGGACGACGGGGGACTGAGTCAGGCTAGTCGTGACCGGAGACCGTTGTTGAGAGTCGCCTCGTTCCGTGGAGGCGTTCCTGCTCCTGCTAACCACAGTGTTCAACGCCGGTCTGGGAGGTTGACCCTGTGGCGGTGGACCAGCAGGGCCGATCGGAGGAGCGACTCTGGGGAGTTTCGAGCCGGAAGGATTGGGTGCCCCGTTCACCCCGTTTACTTCGGCACCATTCGTGATTCTCGTACCATTGGGGCTATTCACGCCGCTCCCCTCTCTAGCGGCGGCACCGATAAGTCGCTTGGAATCCGCAGGTGGACCTACAGAGCCGTCGCGCAATGCCAGGGCTCTGGTTGCATTCAGAGTCATGGGTTCGTTGGCACCCGGGCGCCGGGCGGCTGGGGCTTTCTGAGAATTGGAGCTGGCCTGGGAGTCGTTCGGGTAGCGGATCTTGCTTGTATCGAGACAATAAACCAACCCGAGGTCGCTGACGGAGGTAGCCGCCGAGCTTGGCTCACCACCAACCACGACTACTGCCTTGCCAACAGCGGTCATGCTGTGTCCTGACCGGGGCGATGGCGACGGCCCCATGTTCTGGAACGTGTACCAACGGCGGGATGAGATTCGGAAAGCCGCAAGGTCTCCGAGATCCGAGCCTTCCTCTGTCCGGCCGCCAAAGATATACATAACGTCGTCGACAATCGCAGCCGCATGTCCTTCCCTCGGAATTGGAATGTACCCTATACAATCCAGCTGGGTCCAGAGGTTCGTCGTGGGATCGTAGCACCAGACGTCATTAAACCATTGGAAGCCGTTGGTTCCGCCGAAGCTATCTGGGTTCAGCAATGGCCGCCTGCCTGGGCACTCCAAGACCACTTACAGGTACATCTTGTCATTGTAGGTCACCACCGAATGATTAGTTCTGGCGGGGGGTGTCTTCCCCTGTGGCGGAACAGCACTGTCACTGTTTGAGATGAGCATCTCCCACTTGTTATTCGGCATCTGCAGTTGATTGAGATCGAAGGCGGCAAGATCGTTCATGAAGTAGCCCTCGACCTGGCCACCAAAGATATAGATCTTAGAACCGATGATGTTCAAGGAATGTCCGTACCGGCCAGATGGCCGGGTCCCGGCCGGCAGAGCTCTGGACCACTGTCGTGTAGCTGCAGTAGGGTTAGCATGTCGTGCGCCGCCCGTTTGACCCACGGCCATCGTGCTCCAGGAAGGAGTTCTCACAGGTGTTCAGCAGGTAGAGCGTCTCGTCAAGCACATCCGCCTCGTCAATTTTGGTGTCACCTCCGTAGACGATGAAGGCATTCCCGACAAGCAAGCTTGAATGCCCAACCCTCGGGCCAGGCCCTTCCGCCGTCGTCGCAAGCGGGTAGCATGCCATGTTCGCACCGGCCTCGATCAGCCACAAGTCGCCCTTGACTGTGGAGCTGTTGATCAACCCGCCCATGACATAGATGTCGCCTTCTTTGGAGGAGACCGAATTGACCGCGGCGCCGTATCGAGGAAAGGGACTCGGGTGGGACGAGGTGTAAGTGATTCTCCGCTGAGACCAAGGATAGAGGGAGGCGTTGGGGTTGGTGACCATCTGGCCATTATTTCGGAACTAAGAACCGGACTATGTGTCAGACAAGCCGCCAGCACATGTGCGCCGGGCACGATACGGGGAGTGTCGAGAAGTTGGGGAGACTCACCGGTAAATCACTCGCCTGCAGTTGGGGCTGCTGCTTCGGGGACGATTGCGACGTCTGGTCCGTACTCTGGCCGCGCGGACGCCCGTAGGCATGATTCTCCGGACTGCCCATGCTGCCCTCGTTATCCAGCGAATTCAGACTGCCTGTCGGTGTCGACCTCTGGTGGGAGCTCTTCTCCTCCCGGGCCACGCGCGCAGTTGCGCCCTGCAAGGACGACTGCGAGCTCGGAGGGCCATCTCGGCTGGTGAGTGACCTGTCCTGGTTCTTCTTGGATTTGAAAAGGAAGGCCATGGCGGTTGGAGCCGCTCGGCAGACGAGATCTCAGCTGAGCTGCCTGCCTTTGCCTCCAATGCACAGCCTCGAGTGCAGGTTTGCCTGTCCCTCCTGTTCTCGTTTTCGGGATCGTCGCTGCGAAGGGCCGTTGCGGATGAGCGGGTAGACGCTGATTGTGGTGGTGGTGGTGATCAGATTCGGCGGCAGCGGCAAAGCCAACTGGACGGCGGAGAGGTGCGAAAAGCTGCAAAGGGGTCGAGGCTCAAGTTTATGGATGGCTGGGAGTGCATCGGTGGAGTCTGGGGTTGCTGGCGGAATTTTTTTGGGTCGGGAGGGAATTGGGATTTCGACCTCTCGCTTTTTCCCCCGGAGTCCTGGGTCCTGGCAAGTAGAGATATCGAAGTCGCGGCTGGGGCTGAATTAGATTACTTTTCAGGATTGGCTGCGATGAGGGGCAAGCGCCTCTAACGAAGGGCTATCACGGGATTTCCGATGATGCGCGACGGGAACAGAGATTAAAGAATGGGCAGGATGATGCCGTCGATGACAGTCAAATCTGCTTGTCCCTGCTTACGGGATGCAGGAAGGCGGAGGAGGACATTGGCGTTTTCTGTGCTTGGTTCTCTTCTGTTGCATGCTCGAGAGGCTGGCCAGCCAATCCTGAAGCCTTGTCTTTAATAAGGCACAGGGGTGGTGATGGAATTCTACATATGTACATGTACAAGTATCCTTTTCAGGGGCTTTGTTTTAGGCGTGTCATTGCATATTAAACTTGCAGGAATTTGTGGGGTTTGGAGTACCGGTACCCAACCAGCCCTCATTACGACATCATCGCCCAACCCCCGACCCCCAACTCGCAGGTCAGGGGCACATTGCAGCAAAAAAAAGACCAGACCAGACAGGCAAATGGGATGCAACAGCTAACCCCATACATAGTAAACGTTCATGGATATTTGTTATATTTGTATTAGGTGACTTCGAAGTTGGAAACCGTCAGACCAGGTTTATTCCCTGGTGTCGGAAATTATAGATAAAGCCGAATACTGTCGTTTTGGCTGCCAAGTTCGGCGGGTTACGGCGTTGATGCCGCTCTCCCATCCCCCCACGCGTGGAGATATCAGCCTCAGTCATACTAACTCCCGCATGCTCACTCTTGGTGTAAGATATTCTAGTGGTCTCTGTAGTCGTGCCCCGGCCTTGAGAAATCATTCAAGACCCCTCCAATACTTTAGCCATGGGTGGGTTTTAACCCCGGGCATAGTCGTGATATCCCTATCTGTGTCTCCATTGGCATCCGACAAGTAATAATGTATCATCCGCAGCGTAGACTGTCTCGATGGTGCTAGCTTGATAACGTCACCACATCTTGTCGGCCGACCCACAAACGTCAATTCCAGGCGATCAGGGACATCTTCGGTAAACCGGTCTGTCTCCTGCCGGAACCAAACTTGAACGTCTCGAATAAGTCTCTTACCCTTCTTGATCCACCAAATCCAGTGCACATATTCTCTGATATGCCCCTGTTCCAACCAGGGCCAGAGATATGGTTCGATGGCAGCTTTAGCAACATCTCCAAATGGTCGCCAGGACAAGGGGATAGACGTAGAGTCTTGGAGGCGAAAATTGTAGCGGTGCCGGAGAAGATCAGACTTTATAACCATACCTGTTGTTTCTGGGTAGACGCATAAGGATTCTTCGTCTAGGAATGACTGGGGTGACCCAGTCCAAGCAGCCACAGCGATATCAGGTGGTGCCATAGAAGCAAAACCCCAACGCTCTTCAAGGGTCTCCAGATAACGGGCAATCCAGTCAAGAATGGTGGGATTGCCAAGGAGGAAGATGCCTAGCCACCACAAAGCAACACGTGGTCGGCGGAGGACGAACACTTTGGCTAGCGTTTCTGGATTCCGAGAATCGATGATAGGCTTGATCACACTCAAGATCGAACTTAGCCATGGGCTGACAACATTGCATTCGATATCTGGTTGCCAAAATATGCTCCAAAGGACGGATCCAAGAGACCTTGGATGCATACTTAGTGTCATGTAATATCGAAGATCGCTGACATATTGGCGAATTGGTTGCAGCGTGGCAATATCAATCCGGCGTCTTCTGAGCTTTGGTATAGAGAATTGCGGTTGAAGGTTAACGTGTCGATAGAATGGAAGGGCTAGTGCTGCTAAGAATGCAGCTGTAGGCGGGGATAAGGGTTTAGACATTTGGTCACCTCCATTATCAGGTCCAAGTCCGTAGAGGCTGCAAATCTCAATGAGAAGCTCCACAGCCTGGGCAGAACTTGGTGGCTGCTCGTTCAAAGCAAGTGCTATAGGCTGGTCGGTGGAGATGATGAAACGTGCATCGCCAGAGCAGAAGGCTGCCCATGGTGGGAAACGTCCACTAGCTGCCAACCAACCAGGCTTTGGTGCAAGGATAGCGCAGAGCCACCTGACCAGTTCGTGGGACGCAGCTTGGAGGTTGAGGATGATATCGTCTTGTTGAGCATTGCAAGTTTTCGCAGGCTTGGGAGGAAGGGAGTATTGAGAATATTGGATTTTCTCACCCTGCAGCTCCAAGAGTCGAACAGAGAGGATGTACAACCACAATAGCGTCAAGATAGAGAGACTTCTTGAAGTGGCTGAAGGGCAACTGTCTGAATGCGGAGTACTTCCGAAATGGGAAGAACCAGGTAGTGAGGAGAAGCGGCATTCGATAGAATTTTGGATACGAGAAATAGTACTCTTTCTGGATGCTGCAGACGTACTCTAGAGAATTATTTTCGTTTCGTGGATGCTCTTCTCGTTCTTGCTCTGGGCTTGGTATATGCCAAACTGGTTGTCCAATCAAAGCCTTCGTGGGTATTTTCTCTGGGAGCGCGGGAACGTCTTTCAACATAATGGAGGGCTCCATAAGTCCTGGTGGGAAGGAGTTTGGAGGTAGGGCCTCGGCTGACTTGACGAATTGCTTCCATGTCTCTCGACCCTGGTGAAAAATACGATCGATGTCGGCCGACTTTGGGATAAGAGGGTCGTCGTCGGCGCCAAAGAGTTCGTCCGGAATAGAAGACGAACTAGAAGTCCCTCCGGACACATCGTTACTAACTGAGGATTCGACAGACTGGTCTGCGTCGCTTGGCCCCGATTCCGTTCGTACACATTTGATCTTCACGTAGTCCGCTTGGATGATGTGTTTCCCAGTACGTGCCCAAATTTGACAACGTCTAAGGTCCATAGTTCTGAGCAGAGCCTGCTATGAACTGCCTTGAAGACGGGATGGGCGCGGGTTGTCATTGACGAAGGCGGATCATCGATTGCATGTTGGGCGCGCAAGACGCGGTTAGGTTGCTGAGTGGAACAATTGCGGCTGAAGCTCCCCAGCTTTGAGTTGCTCGCACGGGCCATGGTGGGGCTAACGCAAAACGGCTCTCTACCTTAATCGTTCAAGAAGTACCTACCTACCATAGAACAACTCATTAATTCCTCCTGTCGAAGAAGATTTAGGCTGTAAGGATTACCTATATTTACGTTTTTCTTGGCCAAACCTTCTCTCATAGAATCTCACGACCATATGCTGTTTTGCTGATGGTTTTAGTGGTTTGCTCGTGCCACCCCAAAGTGGCCAGTGCGAGGGTCATGTTATGGTCAGCGGTCTGACCGAGGTACCCAGGTATACTTTGCTTCGCCTACCAACTGCGGTAGAACGGCTCTGCGCTTAGGCGTTCTCCCCCATAGACAACCAACTTTACCTCGACTTCACATCAGGTGAGCTGGTATGTATTTGCTTTGAGGAGGACTGGTGGGCTTTCACCGCTTTCGGACTTACAAGAGCTGCTTTGGATACCCACTTGGTAAGCCTTTTGATGAAGCGATTCTGCCGCCTCTGTCTAACTTTGGGAGTGGTAGCAACTGGCCTCCCTTCTCGCCGCCGCGTCGCTTTATGACCAATTCACCAATCGCCGAATCGACGCCTCCCCACGACCCCGCGACCAATTCACCACACACACACACTCACACAGACATAACATACCGTTGCAATTCTTTTCGCCTTGTCATTGCTGGCAGCTAAGCAGGGGAAACCATGTCTGCGACCCAAGCGTGATTCACTATGACTGCGCTTTCCCTCCAAACACCTCACTCCGGCCCGTCTCCCCACAGACCGCAAATAATCAACTCGACCAGGTCTTCCTCGGCTTCAACTCCAGCGAGCCACCTCCCTACTCAACACTCCCAGGAAGCGCGTAAACAAGGACCCAGCCAGTTTCTAGAGCCCTCCTCTGGCAACCACGCGATGCCTTCGACCGACTATACCAACGGCAACAACTCGGACGCCGGGCGCTCGCCAGCCCATGTATGGGCACCACAGAATGGCAGCTCGAACCACGATACAGACCCCTCGTCGTCCCGGCGACCTTCAAGCGCGCCTGGCGCCAATGATAACCCCGTAGGCTTCCTGAATCGCAGCGCAACCCATGCCAACGATCAGAGGCCATCCCAGCGCACAGCGAAGCCAGCACTCCTTCGATCCAAGAGCGAGTACGCCGCCTTGCGCAATGGCGAAGAAGATTACACAGACGAGGAGCGCCGCGAGTGGGGTGCTAGACACGGTTTTGAGGGCCACTACCAGTCAGAAGACATCATCTCACAGTTGGCGAATGTAGGTTGACTCTGATTCCATTCTCCTCACCCTGCCCCTCGCCCTGCCCCTGCGCCTCCTCCAATCCCCTTTGCGACTGCTAACGCGGGGCTATGTAGAATTGGTACATGTACTTCACAGATGAGCGGCATGCGTCGACGGGGAAGCCCAAGTCGCCGTCTTTCGAGGTTCAGGACTGGCGAATGCGAGACCGGCTCAAGACTGTCTCTGCTGCTCTTGCGGTGTGCCTCAACATTGGCGTTGAGCCGCCTGACCAGCTGAGAACAAACCCAGGCGCCAAGATGGAGGCTTGGCAAGATCCTTCTGTACCTCCGGTGGGGAAGGCATTGGAGAATATCGGAAAGTCTCTCCAGGCCCAGTATGAGACTTTGGCCATCAGGACCCGCTACAAGCAGTACCTGGATCCGTCTGTGGAGGAGACCAAGAGGTTCTGCATCTCTCTCCGTCGAAACGCGAAGGACGAGCGCGTTCTCCTCCACTATAATGGCCATGGAGTGCCCAAGCCGACGGCATCCGGAGAGATTTGGGTGTTCAATAAGAAATACACCCAGTATATTCCCGTGTCACTGTTCGACCTGCAACACTGGCTCCAGGCGCCGACCATTTTCGTATGGGACTGCTCCGAGGCAGGAAATATTCTGAACAATTACCACCGGTTCGTGGAGAAGCACGAGCAGGAGGAGGAAGAGAACGCCCAGAAGGACGCCAACTTCGAAAAGACAGCGTTTCGGCCGTATATCCACCTGGCTGCATGCAATGTCAAGGAGAACCTCCCTACGAATCCTCTTCTCCCTGCGGATCTCTTCACCTGTTGCCTGACAACCCCGATCGAGATGGCTCTCTGGTTTTTCGTCCTCCAGAATCCCTTGACGACAAACCTGACCCCCGAGCGAGCCAGGAAACTTCCCGGTCGCTTGCAAGAACGCAGGACTCCGCTCGGTGAGCTCAACTGGATCTTCACAGCCATCACCGACACCATCGCTTGGACTACCCTCCCGAGAGATCAGTTCAGAAAATACTTTAGGCAGGACCTTATGGTCGCCGCACTGTTCCGGAACTTTCTGCTCGCGCAGAGGATTATGCCGGTGTACAACTGCCACCCCCAGTCGTACCCAGAGCTGCCGGACACGAGCAACCACCCGTTGTGGGATAGCTGGGACTTGGCCGTTGACATGGCTCTAGCCCAGCTGCCCATGTTGGAGAGGAAGGAGGCCGAGGGAATTGAGTACGAGTACGTCAACTCGACCTTCTTCACTGAGCAGCTCACCGCCTTCGAGGTCTACCTCACGAGGGGCGATGCCTTGTCGCGGAAGGTACCTGAGCAATTGCCTGTCGTTCTCCAGGTGCTTCTCAGCCAGCAGCACCGAGTACGCGCCTTGGTTTTGCTTGGCCGATTCCTGGATCTCGGCCCCTGGGCAGTTCAGCTTGCTCTCAGCATCGGAATCTTCCCATACGTTCTAAAGCTCCTCCAGTCAGCTGCGAACGAGTTGAAGCCCATCATGGTCTTCATCTGGACCCGCGTCTTGGCAGTCGACATTAGTTGTCAGCAGGATCTAATTAAGGATAGTGGCTACAATTATTTCGCGTCGATAATGAAGCCTCACGAGGATCTCCCCGTCGTGGATGTCAACGAGCACAAGGCAATGTGCGCATTCATACTTGCCATGCTTTGCAAGGGCCATAAGCCAGGCCAGGTTGTCTGCAACTCGACCGACATCATGACATCCTGCCTGCAGCTCCTGAACGATAGGGACAATCCCTTACTCCGACAGTGGTCGGCCCTCTGCATCAGCCAGCTATGGCAGGACCTTCCCGAGGGCAAATGGAGAGGCATCCGGGAGAATGCGCACGTGAAGCTTGCAACGCTGATACGGGATCAGTGCGTCGAGGTGCGGGCTGCGATGGCGCACGCCATGACCACGTTCCTTGGTATCCCGGACCTCACGGACGAGGTGGCACGAATCGAGGAAGCAGTCGCGTGGACAATGCTCGAGTTGGCTAACGACGGTAGCCCGGTCGTTCGGAAGGAGCTGCTCGTCTTCTTCTCGCAGTTCGTCCTGCGCTATGAGCACCGGTTCCTCGTCGCGGCCTATGAGCAGCTGCTGGAGGAGAAGGAGTACCTGCTATTCCCGCCTACCGAGGATGGCCAGGACCACAAGATGGGCCTGCACTACGCCCGGCCAGACAGCCGCGAACGGGACGGCACCATCAAGCCCTCGGCTTTCGGCATCGCACACAACTCGGTCTACGCCGCCTGCTGGAAGTATATGAACATCATGAGCGTGGACCCTCAGCCCGAGGTCCAGAGGGACGCAACCATCATCGTGGATTATGTTCACCAGGCGCTCCTGCACTCGGACGTTGGGTTGCAAGCTCAGGTTCTCATGGACGAAATCCTCAGGCGCGCTAGGAAAGTGTCTCGAGGAGACATGAGCCAGAGAAGCAGTGTCCTTGGTACCAGCGTCGCCGCTGCGCAGCCCATGCCATCGCCGGGTCTTCTTAAACGAACGGCTAGTTACCTGTTCGGCCCGTTGTTAGGTGGTGAGATGTCGGGCAACCCGCTAACCCCCCCGGCGTCGCCTGGCCTTCAGAGGTCGGCGTCTCAGCGGAGCCGGGCAGGCTTCATCAGCGACGTAGCCCCCCCGGAGCATGCCGACCAGAGCACAAGCCCTGCCAACTACCACGTCGCCGACGAACCCCTTTCGGCCGGCTACGAGGAGCGTAGCCTCATCGAGCCTCCTAGCCTACCCCTGCACAGCACCTTCTTGGATTGGTCGATCGAGTACTTCCGGGAGCCGCAGATGAGCCCGAACGAGGCCGAGGAACCCGGCAGCGTGGAGCACAACGCGCGCCTCTGGCGACGGTCGCGCAACGAGGGCATCCTCCGGGAGACACAGCCACAGAAGGACCATGCCAAGAACCACAAGTGGTCCGTTCCACAGGGAGCCATCAACAACGGCGCGCAGCCCACCAAGATGACCTTCCACCAATTCGAGAACCAAGTCGCCGTCGCCGACGATGGGAACACTGTTCAAGTGTGGGATTGGGAGAGACAGAAGCCGAGGAGCCGGTTCTCGAATGGCAACCCCGAAGGATCGAAGATCTCCGACATGAAGTTCATCAACGAAGACGACCAAGCGCTCCTGATGACGGGGTCGACAGACGGCGTCATCCGCGTCTACCGCAACTACGACAACAATGCGAAGGTGGAATTGGCGTCCGCCTGGAGGGCCCTGACCCACATGGTGCCTTCGAACTACACCTCGGGGATGGTGTTTGACTGGCAGCAGGTCAACGGGCAGGTGCTCGTCGCAGGTGACGAGCGCGTCATACGCATCTGGAACGCCGGCTCCGAGACGTGCACGCACGAGATACCGGCCCGCAGCGGGAGCTGCGTCACGTCGCTCACGTCGGACCAGATGACGGGCAACATCTTCGTCGCCGGGTTCGGGGACGGCGCGGTGAGGGTCTTCGACACCCGCATGCGGGCACAAGAGTCGATGGTGCGGAAGTGGAAGGACGACTCGAGGCAGTGGGTCAGGTCGGTCCACATGCAGCGAGGCGGGCAGAGGGAGCTCCTGTCTGCCAGCCGCAATGGCAAGATTCGCTTCTGGGACATCCGCATGGAGCAGCCGCTCAAGGTGCTCCAGACGACCAAGGATGTGCTGCGAACAGCGAGCACCCATGAACATCTGCCCGTGTTTGCTGTGTAAGTCTATCAAATCACCCCTCATCACCGCCCTCCCCCTCTTTCCCTCCCCCCTTCATCCATCCCACTCGCACGGTTAAGTTGTATTTTTCGGGATTTTTCTAACAATCCGCCGAATACAGTGGTACGTCCGCACATGTCGTCAAGGTGTTCAACTTTGGTGGCAAGGAGCTGTCGCGCGTCGAGCCCTATTCCAGCTTTCTCCAGCAGAGCAAGGGCACCCCCATCACCGCCACCGCTTTCCATCCCCACAGGATGATGCTGGGCTGCGCCGCCAAGGGAGATTACCACATCAACCTGTTCAGCTGTGGCCAAGAGAAAGTCAGCCTACCCTGAAGTTGGGACACTAACCACACGATGCTGGAGCTGCAGTAGCATCTCTCTCTGATGGCCGCTCAATTCCCCCAAGGGCTCGTTTTGTTGCCGCCCCCTCTTCCCCTTCCATGACTATATTTCGAGTATCTCTTCGTGTCGCCAGTTCGGGGTGGCACACTCGCGCGGCAAGGCATACTTCTTCGTTTTCTCTCTTTCGGAACTGGGCATGAGAAACCTAGAGGTCTCACGATAGACATGGATTTCCCTCCATCCTATTCCTAATAATAATCATAATTCGGCGACGACGACATCCTCGCACTTTTACGGATCCCTGAGCTCGGAATTCACCCGACTCGACGGAGGGAGCTGGAATATCGCATGGCTTGCACACACACACACTGGCTTGGAACTGGACTATAATGGCTACTGGGGCTGGCAGGACGGATGGCTGAGAGAAGGTATCTGGGAGGAGTTACTGTGAATCCTGGATCATGGGGACAACAGCTGTTTATAGTGGCTGTAGTAGTAGTAGTGATGGTAGTGGTAGAGGCAGTGGTAGTAGAATAGATACTCCCCACCTATAGGTGCGCTTTGGAAGTCTCCGTTTTAGTTTGGTGGAAGTCAAGATGCATGCCGCAGCCAGATCAGGATGCCTTGCATGGAGCTAAACAGACTTGACAGACAAGCGGTTCTGAAAGATGCCGACAAGCCTTGCAGGGTTTAGGCAAGTTCCGTTGCAGACGACTGTGAGGGGTTTATAAATAGTACGTCTTGGTATGCATGTGCAGGGTCTGGTCCATATTTGAGTACCAATGTCGTCCGGCCCAGATATACTTGCCAGAGAACTCTAGTTCAAGATTGAGCAACATGACCCCTCCATAGTATCCCTGTGGCCTATATGCGCACTCAAGATGAGGTTCGATTCGATTCAAGACGGATGGTGCCTGGAATCTTGCAGTTAAGGGTCTAGGCTTGTGAACTAGCGGGGGGGAGCTCTCTTATCTACCGGGAACACAAAATAACCCCACCTTCGATTGATAAAAAATCATTGAGAAATGACAATCACGCCTTCTCCATCCAATACACTACTAATAATTACCCTACCTACTTAAGCTTGCCGTCCCTTGGCTGCTAAGCAGCCCTCCACTTCCTGGGATGCAACATGCCGCACCTCGCGGGCCGTCAATATGCCTCACCCCACCCTGACGAGTTGCATCTCCACGGATGAAGAAGGCCAGACTCTGTTGTAATCTCCCTCGACACTTGCCGTAGCCGACGTCGAGGCAACGCGACCCAAGTGCAAGAGGCTTGCTCTTTCTGAGGCTGAGCTAGCCCCCATCAACATACATAACGGCCTCGAATTCCACCAGCATCGATAACCCACCTTCCGAGATCGGCCGAGATCGCCACCATGCCTCACGACGCCAGTCCGGGCGTCGATCTCTCCCATCTCCCCACCCACGTCCGCGAGCTCGTGTCTTCCTCCTCCTCCGCCGGCATACCGTTCCGGGCCCGCACACAGCACCTCCACAGCACCTGGGCGCGTACCTTCTCCAGCCTGCCCGAGCTATACATCCAGCCGGAATCCCTCCCCGAGATCGAGCATGCCGTGTCCCTCGCGCGGCGGTGCGGTCGCCGCATCACGACCGTCGGGTCCGGCCACTCGCCGTCAGACATCACCTGCACGTCCAGCTGGCTCATGAACCTCGACAGGTTCGACCGGGTCCTCGACCTGGACGCCTCGACAGGCGTCGTGACGATGCAGGCCGGGATCCGCCTCTTCCAGCTGTGCGACCACCTCGACGCCCACGGGCTCGCCATGCCCAACCTCGGGAGCATTAACAGCCAGAGCATCGCGGGGGTCATCTCGACGGGGACCCACGGCAGCAGCCTCCAGCACGGCCTGATCAGCGAGCGGGTGCTGTCGCTCAAGATCGTCCTCGCCGACGGCCGCGCCCGCGCCTGCTCGCCGACCCGTGACCCGGACCTGTTCCGCGCCGCGCTGCTCTCCCTCGGCGCCCTCGGCGTCATCGCCGAGGTGACCTTCCAGGCCGTGCCGGCCTTCTCGCTGCGGTGGGACCAGACCATCTACGACGACGAGACCGTCTTCGCCGCCTGGGAGGCGCGCACCCTGTGGTCGCAGGCCGACTTTGTGCGCGTCTGGTGGTTCCCCTACATGCGCCGCGCCGTCGTCTGGAAGGCCGACGTGGTGAGCTCCGCGGACCTCGCGTCGGGCCGGGCCGCGCACGTCGACCCGCCGAGGAGCTACTACGACGGCGCGCTGGGCTACTACGTCTACCACAACCTGCTGTACCTGAGCCGGCTCGTGCCGCGCATCCTCCCCTGGGTGGAGTGGTTCGTCTTCGGCATGCAGTACGGCTTCCGCGACGGCGCCGCGTCGACCATCGGCGCCGTCCAGCCCAGCCGCGACGCCCTGCTGATGAACTGCCTGTACAGCCAGTACGTCAACGAGTGGGCCCTCCCGCTGGACAAGGGGCCCTCGGCCCTCCGCCGCCTCGGCGCATGGCTGTCGCGCCGACGGCCCGCCGACCACGGCATCCCCTTCGCCTGCCCCGCCGGCTCGTACGTCCACAGCCCCGTCGAGGTGCGCGCCAGCGACTCCGGGGTGCACACCGGTGCGGCGCGGGCCAACAGGCCGTGGCTCGACCCGACGGAGCGGGGCGGGCCGACGCTGTACCTCAACGCCATCATGTACCGGCCGTACGGGCTCGACCCGCCCGGCCGCGACGACTACTACCGCGGCTTCGAGTGGCTCATGCGCGACCTCGGCGGCAGGCCGCACTGGGCCAAGAACTTCTCCGCCACCGCCGCCGACGTCGAGGCCTGGTACGGCGACGACCTGCGGACCTGGAGGCGCGTGCGCGACGAGGCCGACCCGCAGGGCATGTTTGTCGGGCCGTGGCATCGCAGGCTTGTTCTGGGGGGCCGTGGTGATGGCGATGGTGATGGCAAGGTCGCCGAGGAGCAGCTGCTGCTGCCGCTCGAGGAGACGGAGCTGAGTCCTGGCCGGGCGAGGAATGGGGGTGTGCTCTGGCGGGGCACCTTGGGAGGGGGAGGCAGGGTCTGATTACAGAAAGGGGCATGTGTTTATTTGCTGGGTATGTAGGGGAGGGTGATTGTTCCCCTGGACAGTTAGAATGCGTATTTTGCATAACGCGCATCGGGTTAGCCCTTGGAGATGATTGTTTCTGCTGAGTATGGGTTGCCGGCGCGCGATCCTCTCAAACCTGTTGCTCCCTCTCGATATGCAACTTCGCTTGGAACCTGGCTCTGGCTTACATTCTTTGTTCACTCGGCAACGTTCGGTGGCTAGTTGGGAGACAGAAGGCAACGATTTCGACATGAATTGAATAATACACACATACACACACTACGAGATTCCCACTTTATTCCTGAAAGGATGGAATCTCCCAGCTTGACTATGCCAGACAATACTTTCGAATAGGTATAATGTGAAAAAAAAGCCAGTAAAGCCAACCGGTGCTCCCCTTGAGAGTCGTTCTTCCAGTCTTTCTGATCATCGCCCTCTTTTTTCTTCTAGGGTCGATGTATCGTGCGATAGTGGAACACCAATAAAACAACCAGAGAGTCCCGTAATGTACCTACGAGAGCCACGGATATGAAGCGCCGAGATAGTAAGAAAAGCAACACACGATGCGGCTGGCTGGCTGGCTGAGAGAGAGACCGCTCACTCGTCCTCCTCCTCCTCGATCGGCGCAGGGGTCCTCCTCTCGTTCCGCCTCTTCGGCCGCCTGTGCCTCGAGCTGCTGATATTGCTGGCCGAGTCATCGGGCGCCAGCTCGGCGTCGTCGCCGCCCCAGTCGCTCTCGCTGGCCATGCTCTCCTCGTCGCCACCGCCGCCGCCGCCGTGGCCATAGCCCGCCTGCGCCCACGCCGGCCTCTCGTACGCGGCCGACCCGCCCGACGACGGCAGCACGTCGATGCCCGCGGCACCGGCCCCGCGCCGGTGCTGCAGGCTGAGCTGCAGGCCCGCGCTGCGCTGCCGGAGGGCCGTGCGCACCGCCTCGGCGCGCCGGTGGAGCATCTCGAAGGCGTCCTCGAGCGCCTCCATGCCCGCGAAGATGTCGCGCTCCACCTCGGCCAGCGCCGCCAGCTCCGTCTCCTCGTCGTTGGACACGGCGTGCCGGCTGGGGTAGCCCGGCGACGACGACGCGGAGCCGCCGCCGCCGCTCACGAAGGACGCCGGCGTCGCCCCGCGCGAGTAGGCGCTGAAGGGCGTGGTCGTGCGCGAACCGGGACCGGGGCCGGGGCCGAGCCCTGAGGTGCTGCTGTGACGGGCCATGCCCGCCGGGCTCATGGCTGCCGTTCTCGTTGGCGAGAAGAAGCCGCTGCTGGCGGGCGTCTGGCCGCGCGAGGGTATCTCGGCGGTAGGGGTGATCGCGTCGTCGGCGTCGGCGCCGGACCAGAGGAAGCCGTCGAACCGGCCGGAGATGAGGATCTCCCACTCGGAGGGGTTGATGTCGGTGATGGTGCGGAGGAGGTCGTGCATGTGCGGGTTCTTGACGAGGTATACGGCCGTCTCGCCGTCTCGTGGCGCCTGTTGGAGCCTGTACAGTCTCTGCAACGCTAGGCCGGACCTTATGACGAAGTCGTTACGCGGTCTGCGCAGCGGGGTCGGGGCCCTGACTATTGGCTGCACCTCTCTTAAGCCCAGGAGAAGGGCGTTGAAGAATGGCCTGTCCTCCGGATCAAGGTTGGTCAGGATAGCGAAGGATAGAGTCTCGTCGTCGACCTCTTGCGGCGGTGGGGCGGGCGATTCCGCAACATTCAACATCCATTTGTCGACTGCTGCTCGGGTTCGCTTGGACTGTCTAAGGTAGTGCTCCCTAAACTCTTCGGCAATATCGGGATCCATCTTCACCGGCGATGCCGGCCTGACTGGCAGATCTGCAATGTCTTCGGTCGCTCTGCTCGTCATCGACGCGAGGTCGAACGGCGGCCATTGAGGGAGACCGATGCGCCCGCTAACTCTCTCGAGGACTTCGCCCCAGCCCAATCCTCGGTGGGGTTCCCCTGAGCGTTCGCACATGATGCATGAGCACCCATCTGGCGGCAAGTCTCGTGAGAAGACATTCTCCAGCCGATCAAGGAGCCGCCGGGCGACTGTCCGATGACCTGTAGCGACGGCAACCGAGCCATTGGACGATAAGACGGTCTGATACTGGTCAAGTAAATTAACGAAGGGGGTGAAGAGTGTCTCGGCGCCTCGAAGTGGTGGGTTGGAAGGTCGGGTTCCACTCTGTCGGGGGAGCGCTGCGAGGAAGTTTCTCGGAATAGGTTGCGGCAGACCGCCGTTCTGCAAAAGATAATCGACCCGTGGAGCTTCTTGTATGTTCAACGGAGGGGGTGGCGGAGGCGGAGGCGGCCGCGCGGCAAAATCATTCGCCAGTATCTGAGATGGAGTCGGGCCTCTGCTGTCGGTCTGGTCAACCCTGATATTGGGTTGTTGCTGATACTGCTTCTCGTTCGGGAAGGCGGCGGTTGGAGGGAATTGGGCTGTTTGGGTAGGCGTCTTTGGTGACGAGTCCGGCGCGGATTCAGAAGACAAGTCGCCGTCGGCGACGTCGACTGCGGGAGAACGAGGGGTGCTTGATCTTCGCCCGTTGTTCACGGCATATTCTCCGTCCCTGTTCGTTCCGAGATGGGATGGCTTGGAAGCTGGCGCCCTGACAAAGGTCGCCTGGCTTGAAACCTTTGAGACCCGGGACTTGTCATCCTTGGTGGTGGACCTCGAGGCATAGGACGCTCGGGATCTCGGTCTCGATTCTGCCTCACCTCCTTCCTTCGCCGACGTCGGTGCGTCTCTACCCTTCTTCGCCGCAGAGAGGTCTGTATCGGGGGGAGTAGGCGGTCGGGTATCCCTGGGTGACTGCCTCCGCGATGAAGAAGCTTTTCGACTGGCAGGCGAATCCGCTGACTTGGTCCTTCTCATTTCCGCACTTCCCAAGTCCGTGGGCTCAGGTGTGAGCGGATCAGTGCCTCGTCCCGCCCGCATCGTCACATCGTCCTTGCTCTGTATGTATTCCTTGCTATGTGCCTTGCTAAAGGTCGGGTATGGCAGACTGACTCGATCCGTGGTGCTGGACAAATGAGTCCTTGAGAGCTCCGGTACGAGGTAAGCCATTGCGGAGGCAGTTGGCGGGTCGCCTCGATCGTCTTTGGTTCTCTCTCTCTCCTTGTCCTTGGTTCTGTGTCGGCGGTGAGATCGTGAGTTCGTCTCGCTATCCGTCGGTTTGGATTTGGAGGAGCGCGAGGACTTGTGAGGCCGAGACGAGGATAACGAGGATTCCTTGTCACGTTCCCTGCCCTTATCCTTCTCTCGGTCGCGGTCTCGGTCTCGGTCGCGGTCACGGTCTTTATGCCTCTCTCGTTCCCGATCTCTGTCTCTGTCCCGGTCTCTCTCTTTCTTCTCGGTCTTGGTTCGAGATCGGGTCTCACGTGGACGGTCGTCAACATCAACGTCAACGTCAACGTCAACGTCAACTACAGCCCTCTCTTTGGACGGCATGGTGAACCATGCCGGAGGGGGGCGTTGTCAGGCTATTTGAAGCGTTGGTGTAAGTCACAAGCGCCTTCTAACGGCACTCTGAATGGTTTGTTAAAACGATCCGAGCCCACAGTTGAGGATGCGAGTGGCGCAAGGATTGTGGTGTGATACAAGTGCAGGCGGGAGCTGTCCAGATTTAGAAAGTCCGGGCTGAGAATATTGACAACGCTCGAGGCGAGGTACCAGCATATGTTACAGAGATGGCGACTGGGTGGAGTGACGGGAACCTGAAGAGCCTGAGACGTTTAATAGAAGTTCAATAGGCGGCAGCTGGGCTGGGCTGGGCTGGGTTGATTAGAAAACGCAACTGACCGCGATTTGATAGCTTGAATCAAGGTCCGGGCCGGATCGCACACTGTGGGCCCTTCATTCAGTCGTAGCGTGGCTGCGTGGCATGCTATTCTACAGTGTAAAATGTTGCTTTTTCGCACGGAGTACTATCGAAAGCTCTGAGCTTCCTATCGAGTTGTCCATCTGCCAGCAGCCAACTTGAGCGTCTTTGCCAGGAGCAACCAACTCAGTGACTCAGACACGTGTAATATCTTGCAGAGAAACCGGCAGGATTGTCGATTATCGCACGGCTAGGAAAGAGAAAAGCCTCCACCCTCTACTGCAAGAATGACGCCGACCATTGGAATCCCGTTCCAAATTTAGTGTTCATCTGAAGTATTGGGTACCGACCTCCCTGCCCAGTTTGGTTGGGCATCAAATGTCCCCAGATACCTCCTAAGCGCCACTTCAACACTGCCGACCTCACCACCAACCACAGTCCGCCATCTTCCCACTGTCACAGCAATCGCCTCGAGGCTTTTGACGAGTCACCATGCAGATACGACCATTCTGTTGATGACCAAAATGCAAGGCACACCACTTTGCCCAGCATCGCGGCGCGTGCAACCGTCCTCGATATCTTCGTCCGCTCCGCAAGATATGGAAATCTGGACAACAAATTGGGACGGTTTCCAGATTGCCCTTTTACCCTTCTGATATGCCGCCGGCAGCCATCCGGCCCGGACTCCGCCCGGGGCCTATTTCGTGAAATACTTTGGAGGCAAACGGATGACATGTCGCCTGTAGTCTCCCTGCTGTTCATGTCAGGCACTGACTGTGGAATCAGTGGCACAACAACAGCAAGACACGTTGGTATTCTATTCTTGTCTACGCTAACCCTTGGTTTGACCTGTTTTTCCTCCCGATTTACTCTGCAAAGCAGAAAAACTCTCGCACCACTCAAGTTTTGCAGCTGCCAACCGATCCGGTCCGGTCGTGCGCCGCAACTCGGCCTGCGGTACTGAGAAACAGAACATTCAATTTTTATGAGCTCTCTTGGCGCACAGCTGTCATCTCGCTCTATGCTCCACCAGGACTTTCCTCACAAGCGGTCCAAGAGGCCTTGGCTCTCGAGCAAAAGCACGATCTGGTGGACGATGGAGCGCACGGATTGCTTCTCGCAGTCGACAACCATGTCCGCCTTGACGGGAGGCTCATACGGGTCGTCAACCCCGGTGAAGCCCTTGATCTCGCCTGCGCGGGCGCTCTTGTAGATGCCCCTCTTGTCGGTAGCCTCACAGTATTCCAGGGGCGTCGCGACGTGGACAAGGTAGAAGTCACCGTACTTCTCGACCAGCTCGCGGGCGTGCTGCCTTGCGTCCTCGAAGGGCGCGATCGGCGCCGCAATCACGGCTGCGCCGGACCTCGTCAGCTCCGAGGCAACGAACGCGATGCGCCCAATGTTCTTGGTGCGGTCCTCGCGGCTGAAGCCCAGCTCGGACGAGAGCTCGCTGCGGACCGTCTCGCCCAGGAGCATGGACACGGAGCGGCCGCCTTGCTGGTTCAGGGTGACCTGCAGCGCTCTGGCGATCTGGTCCTTGCCGCTGTTTTGGAACCCGGTCAGGAAGACGGTGAATCCCTGCTGGGATCTCGGGGGGTGAGACTCGCGCAGCACCTTCACGACTTCGGGGTACGAGAACCACTCGGGGATGTCGCGGCCGCTCCGCAGCCTGGTGCGCAGCTCGGTCCCGGAGATGTTCAGCGTCCGGATGCCCTTGGGGATCTCGTCGATGGGCGCGTACTCGTCGCTGTCGGGCAGGTAGGTCATCATCTGGAACGGAACCACTTCAATGCCCAGCTCGTCCTTGTACTTCTCGACCGCATACTGGGCATCGTAAGGGCCGTAGAAGTCGACGCCCTTGCTGTTCTTGCCCGGCCCGGCATGGTCGCGGCCGACGATAAAGTGTGTCGCGCCGTGATTCTTGCGGATAATGGCGTGCCAGATGGCCTCCCGGGGACCTCCCATTCTCATGGCGAGGGGGAGAAGACCGAGGACGGCCATGCCATTGGGGTATCGAGGGAGGAGAGCCTTGTACACACGCACGCGGGTGAAGTGGTCGATGTCACCCGGCTTGGTCAAGCCGACGACCGGGTGGATCAAGACATTAGCGTGGTGAGACCGGGCTGCCCGGACGGTAAGCTCCCTGTGGGCGCGGTGCATGGGATTGCGCGTCTGGAAGGCAACGACCCTGGTCCATCCCAGCTTGTCGAAGTGCAGTCGGATCTCAGCAGGAGTGTCTGTATCGGGGTTAGCTCCGAGCCCGGCAACCAATTAACCAAGCGGCACGCGACCAAAGCCTCACATCTTAAGTCGACGAAGTCATAGTGCTGCAGCCGGTTCACTGCCTCGAGCTTCCCCCCCACGTAGTACTCTTGTGCCGTGCTGAAGAGGTACTTGACAGCGGGGTGTTCCTCGTCACCGCCAAAGACTTCTTGTGCCTCGACAGCCCTGCGTGGCGCTCTTGGTCAGCTTTTTTTTTTTTTTTTGCCATTGAGTCGCGCAATGGCGCAACTCCTTGGCAAAGCATGGCACGGGGGCTCACTTGTCTGGCTTGTAGACGTCCTCGATGGTCAGGATGGCCAAGTTGCGGTCGTCTCGGAAATCCCGCAGAGTGATTCGCACTCCGGGCTTGAGGCCAACCTCTTGGATGGTCTCGCTCGACACATCAAGGGTTATGGGCATGCTGAAGAGGGTGCCATCGGCGAGACGGTTCTCTTTGACGACTCTGTCACGGCGGTGTTAGCTTGGGGGAGTCACCGCAGTGCCGAGGATGTAACCGGTTACCTGTTGTAGTCCTGCTCCGACATGAAGCCTGCGCGAAACAAGACAGATCAGCAAGTTGCCCCCCTTCCGTAGCCTATGCGCAACGTCGCAATTGCAATTGGGAGGAGGGGTAGGTGCCAGCCAACCCCGCCAAACACAAATTCACGAACCTTCGAGGGGCGAGAAGCCGCCATTGAGGAGCAATTCCAAGTCGCAGAGCTGGCGCTCGGTGAGGAATAGAGACGGGAGGTTCGCGGCTTCTTCGGAAAGCTCTGCGTGCCGGGGCAGATCGCGGGCAATCAGGTCCTTGAGGACGCCGCCATGGGGAGGGTTCGCCATCTTCAGGAGCTCGGCGAGTCGGAGAAAACAGGGTGTGTAGAGGACGGACAGAGAACTCGAGCACGGCAGTACGAGGCCTTTTTATCCAGAATCTTAAAAGACGACACGCAAGCCTATTCAGGGACCAAGCGAGAGCTGCAAGGAAGAGGCTACGGGTTCCTGCCTTTATATTACTACACGCCAAGTAGCCTTGCGGGATAAACGAATTCTGGCCAACGATCTTCAAGCAGATATACCACGGCAGAAGAAAAGGGAAAAAAATCCACAAAAATAGTAAAACCCTTTACTCAATCGGATAGTTTTCGCAATGGTACCTGTTCCGCCCTCCGTCCTCTCACCAGAATTGTGGCAAAGAAGCTTACTTTAGCGGCGATGACGTGCTCAGATGCCTTCCCCAGCGGCCAGGAACGTGTGGACCTCCCCTGGCCAGTGAGATGCACCGCTCGAGTTTTGCCAAATTTTGGGGTCCCCGGGCGAGATTGGCGAGGCAGCGATGACCACCGACAGCCGTGCAGAATGGTGTAAGTGGCCTTGAGAAGGACAGGTCTCTCTGGCAATTCCTGCTCTTTGCCTTGCTCATGAACCATATTCATGACTCTGTGGAAGGTATTAGCTGGCAGATAAAGTGGAGAGATCGCCCATGGAAGTGCACGCATTCGGCCATAAGCCGCAATGACCCATACGACGTCCCTGCCAAGACGGGCATACACGCAAGCCCATGCCTTTCGATATGAAACGGATATACGGATTACGGGCACTTGGCTTTGGCATATCTCGGATTGATTACAGGGTGTTGTGTCAACGACAGCAGTTGCTATGTGCTGTAAAGTACTCCGTTAAGTGAACCCAAAACCACGGCAAGGATCCTCGGGTCCCTAGATTGTGGGCAATTGTTACCCCGCAGTGCGTCCTTGATGCCAGCAGTTTTGGGTTTTGGCTTGGGGGTCCATATCTCCGGCTGTACGGACTACGGAACCCTTGATGCTGATTGCTGGACAGCGGCTAGGCGGCGCATTTCTGGATTCAAAACCATTCAAAACCCCGTTGTGCTGGACTTAACTCAGCGACTTGTCCATTTTATTACATATTTTATTTTTCTGCAGAGCGATGACCTCATACCATTCCTTGTCCTGCATGAAAACACACGGGCCTCCTGTGGGCGGATGCACGGCAGACCAAGGTCCCTCCAGCTCCGGGCTGGTTTCGCCATCGAACTTTGGTGTCTGACTGCTGTACTCGTACATACATACCATGCAGTCACGGAATGGGGATGTATCCTGAAAGCATGGCCCCTGGGATTGAAGTATCGTAAGGGACTGAACTGGTAGGTATGTAGCTGCATCGCGCCAATTGACAATTCGAAAGGAAAGAACCGATCAGGAGTTAACCAGGGGCAGTTGCGGCCTGAAGCCCTGGCGTTCGTAAGTGGCTGCCAACTAACTGGTCTGCCAACTTGGCAGCCAAATCGCCGGAATCGAGTGCGCTGAGCGAATCACCCTGCGCGGCTGCAGCATGTGAAGATACCTGACCTTACCTCTGTGAGCTAGGAGCTAGCAGAAACGTCGGCATTCCTTCTGCCCTGAATTGGGTCAGGACGGAAGGCACCGTCGCATCCAAAAATTGGGACTTTCAATACGAAGTATCAGTTTGGGCACACTTCATGCCGCAGGTCCCACACTGCCGTTGTTGTCGAATTCCTAGCCAATTATATGTTGCACCAGGGCACCTCACCTCAACTCACCTCATTGCTTTGTTTGTTCCGCAAGCTCCGACATAATGGAGGATTGAGCATTTTCTCCCAACCATCCCGTTCCCGTCCCACCATGAGTAGTGCAATGATGCGGTGTAGCTATATACCTACGCCATCACCTTCGTAACACCATCCTTCAACTCGCTTCTGCCGTTGATACTCCCTCCTTACATACCCGTTGAACTCATGGGCAGCTAGGTTCCTAGCAAGGTCATACTTAGGTACCTTGATTTAACATCTCTCTGGGCATAACCACTCCCATAAACCCTTTTCGATCCCGCTCGTTCTACCACCCGTGACGAGAGATAAAGGGCCACACCATTGCGCGTCGTGGCAGATATCGTCGTCTTGCGAAAACATCAGCGCTCAACCGATCCCCAGACCCATGTCTCCCTGGATTATACCAAGATCCGACTACTTAATCGGGATACCTTCGATTTCCCGAGTGATCCGCATTGAGTGAACATCGATATTGCGCGCTTGGATCCCCAGCTTCCACCTCGACTGCAGCAGCCGTAGGCTGTTGGTTCAGTCGTCCAGATGGCGGGTTCAACGCGAGCATACGCCCTGCTCCTCCTCTTCTCGGCCCTCGCGCTGCTCGCGCCTGTCTCTGCCCGGGAGACCAAATTCATCTTCGGCACCGATGGGGCGGGCATAACACGGCAGCTGGCCGTCGATCGAACACCAGCCCTATATACGGGCGATTTTGGCGATTGTCTTGGCGGCCAGAGCTTGTTCAACGTAACAAAATTCGATGCCGCCTACTATAAAGACAACATGACCATTGCCTTCCACATAGACGGCACCACGAACATCAAGAACGAGTCGCTGATGAGTAAGTGCGCCCACCCGTCCATGGGCCGCCTCACGCTGACTGATATTCGCAGTGCACATATCTGTTGACGCCTGTAAGGACACCTCCTATACGCCCTTCGAGCCTAACCTCCCCTGACTGACATTTCTCTTTCCAGACGGCACCAGTAGATTCTCCATGACGTTTGATCCTTGCTTCCTTAACATCTACAGGTAAGCCGGTTGTTGGGTTTCCGGGAGTACCGTCGTCGCTAACTGTCTCCTAGTCTTTGTCCTTTGAACGCCAGCGTGCCAATCACCGCATTCGCCGTCATCCCGGTTGGGCCCCAGCAAGTTGGAGGCATTCCCGAGATTGCATTCAGCATCCCGGATTTCGAGGGCTCGACCAAAGTACAGATATTCGCCAATTCCAGCAAAACGGAGATAGGATGTTTCCAGGCTGTCATGAAAAATGGCGCCAGCCTTTCACATCCCAACGCGGTTGCCCCTATACTGGGCATATTTACCGTCGTCGCCATCGTCGCATCATTCTTGACCGCCGCGTATGGCGTCAGCGTTACCCATATGAGGACCCACTACGCACACTCTTTGTCCATATTCGTCGTCTTCGAGACCTTTCAGACCATCTTCTTCTCAGGAGCTCTGTCTCTTAACTGGCCGAGCGTCCTGGTGGCGTGGTGGAGCAACTTTGCGTGGTCCGCTGGGATGATTCACAGCCCGGGAATCGCCAAATCTGTTGATCCTTTCGCCGGCGTCAGCGGAAATGCCAGCCAGGTGGGCGGTGCAGGATCAGTTGTCATCAACAACGGGGGCGGCCTAGCGTCGCAGATCTACGGCCGTTCGTTGGCCCAAGTCGCCGTCGCCCAGATTAGAAAGCGAGCACCCTACAACGCGAGCAACCCCTATGATTATACCTGGGCCGGCTCTCCAGTGACCCCGGGCATGCCAATGCCGGGCACGTGGGTCGGCTTTCCCGGAACCCTGTCCGGGGTCGGCATCCCCGCGGCGGGCGCTTTCTTGGTCGGCTTGATCTGGCTCCTCGTGGCAATCGGCTTGGTCGTGTTATGCATCGTGGCATTCAAATGGTCCTTGGAAGCACTGGTCCGCCTGAAATGGATCAAGGAAGACCGCCTGGCATTCTTTAGGATGCATTGGCTTCGTTATCTGACTGTGACCGTTCTGCGGACGCTCTTCATTGCCTTCTTCATGATTGCGACCCTTGCTCTCTACGAGTTCAATCTCGAGCCGCCTGCTGGCCCCCTGGCTATCGCGGCGCTGGTCCTTGGTCTCTTTGTTATTGTGGTCTCTGGACTGGCGTTTTACGCTCTCCACAGCCGTCTGCGGTCCGGCCAATTCACACTTCAGGCGGACCAAA
The DNA here is from genome assembly GCF_030411735.1 of Phialemonium atrogriseum. Lineage (NCBI taxonomy): Eukaryota > Fungi > Ascomycota > Sordariomycetes > Cephalothecales > Cephalothecaceae > Phialemonium > Phialemonium atrogriseum. The sequence goes on from NW_026848145.1 coordinate 269,446, forward strand.
TCGTCATGTACCACGGGAAACTCTTCAGAATCATCCCGTGCATTTCTCTCACTAGAGCGAGCACGTTGAAGGAGCAGGAGTCAGCAACAAAGCCCCTCTGGACCGTGGCCTGGTTCCGCATTCGCCACGTCGATCCCGATATTTGGCGCCCTACGGTGCATCAGGACCAGGCATTTGTGAAGAGATTCGGCTGGCTCTCTGCAAGGTATCGCCGGACGAAATGGTGGTTTTTCGCCTATTACGTCGGGTACCAACTCGTTCGCGCCTGCTTCGTCGGCGGTGCCGTGCAGAATCCCTTTGTCCAAGTCTATGGACTTTTGGTCTTCGAGGTCGTTGCCTTCTTGATCATCGTCACACTCAACCCCTTCGAAGGGGCCCGTAACACGGCTTTGGCTGTGTGGATGCTCAGCATCACCAAGGTTGTTACGACAGGACTCTCAATCGCCTTCTTGCCCGCCTTTAACCTTGACCGCATCATCGCCACTGTCGTCGGGGTCATCATTGTCGTTGTCCAAGGATTCCTGGTCATTGGACTGTTGATCTTGGTGGTGCTTGGAGCAATCTCGTCGTGGATGTCTCTCAGCCGTAACCGGGAAGACTTCAGCCCGGAATCCTTGGACACCATCCGTCTTCGCTATTACGAGAAGATGCTGGCAAAGGCTCCGGATGGACCGCGTCCACAAAGGGAGAAAAAGGAGAAGGAGGAAGCCGAGCCAGAGGTGGCCAAGGAGCCGCATTTTGAGGTCACCTCTGTGCGCCGCGCCCCGAAGATAGAAGACGAAGACGAAGACGTCATTACGAGCTTGGAGGCAGCGGATCCGGCTGATATTCGCAGCGTCTCCCGGGCCAGCCGCGCCAATAGCCTCGGCTCGCGGCAGAGCGTGGGCAGTTTGCCGCGGGCGGCCAGGCAGCACCGGTCGTCCTGGTCGTCGAGAGACTTTGCACAATGGGAAGCCCAGATCGATCGGCCGAACAGCTCTCTGGCCGAGCGACTGACCAGCGGCAGCCCGACCGGCAGCGACGCCTCGGGCACGACACATGTCGCCAACGCCGCCACGAGGTTGGCGTCCCGGCCGCAGAGCAACAACAGCCTGCGGGCGCACACACCGGCCGACATGAGGCAGCCCAGCCCGCTGAACCCGGCGCGCTCGGGTACACCTACGAGGGATACACTAATGAAACATGTCGAGGAGAGGATAAGCGGGACCCTACGCCCGCCACCCACCACTGAGGAGGAATAGAGAAGATGGACGGTTGCGTTGCTTTGCAGGGGAGGGGATTACTTGATGACTTGACGATCATAAGATATGACCTTGCGGATTCAGGTGGGAAGACTCGGGAGACGACTTTTCCCCCAGCAGTACATATATTTCTTTCTTCTTTGCCTTCTATTCGCTCAGCATACCCCAACGTTCGATGTAAACGGGAGCGGTTGAGTCCTTTGGTGGGACGGAGCATTTGCATAGAGGCGGCGTCTAGCGTTCTGGCTGCACAAGCCTACCTTGTCTGTACACAGTAAACGAAGATACCATAGTGTAGTGTAGTTAATCTGACCAACAAGAGGATCTTGTAGAACCACTGCTTGTACAAAGCGAGACTGCAATTTTGGAGCATCAGTCGTGGCCTGGAGGGAGTATGATTCGGCAGTCCACTCTGCGACCTCGTAATGGCGGCTTGCCCCCCTGCTGCTTCAGACAGTATATTCTCTTAAGAGTCTTACCTCATGTTCCTACGCAGTAAACGGCTAGCAGCGTTGAAGATGCTATTGTTGAGAGTGGCCTTGTTGCTGTCGGCGATGCGGATCTCGGCCTCCTCCTTGCTGAGGTGATCACCAAGGATATCAGGCACAAGAACCCAGGCAGCAGGGTTGGTGCCATTCTCAAGACGATATTCCCAACTGTGTGCCGTGCCGTTCTCCTTGATCTCGGCGATACCCGGAACACCTCTCTCCCACAGAGTCCAGTAGAGATAGATCACTGAAGCTCTTCGCGCAACGATAGAAGGTGAATTGGGTGCTGCGGGTCTCGAAGAAGCCCTGGCTTGCGGAGGATCGTATCCATAGTTTGTCACTTTCAAGAGATCGGTGATCGATGTCGACGGTTGCAATTTAATGCATTCAGTATGGCACCCGAGAGCCTCTCCTGACAGGCTCCACGGCAGGCGCAGGATATTTTACCAGACTGCCGTCCTCGAACTTTCACCGTTCTGGCGTACTGCTTCAATCGGCGTATACGGTCATCAAGTCTCCCGTCTCCAAGGAAAGAACGTCGCCTACTTGCAGCACTTAACTCGCCATCTTGTAGCTTAAACCCGCAAAGGCCGCATCGTGGAGACACAGAGGATGTCCATTGGAAACTGCAGCTTGATGGATATTGGCCCCACGTTATTAGTAGGTGACACCTTCCGCTGCGTGCGGGGGTGAAGTCCCACCATAACGGCCGAGGGTCAACGAGGCCAAACTTCCGGGCTCAGCCCGTTACAAATAGGGGCTCTCAACGCCCATCTCATTCTTTCAGGGATCGACCTTTTATCATCATTATCACCTGTAGCATTTTGGACCCTAAGGGTAACTTTCTCTCCGGGAGACTTTTCGGTTATAGTTAGTAAGTGGGGGGATTGAAAGGACTTGGGTGGGCTTAAAAATGCTGTGAAGAACAGTAGTCCCCACCAGTCCCACGCCGTATTGGCACTACCTACCTAAGGTACCTAGGTACCTACCTAACCTACCTACACCAACGACGCTTCCGTGATAGGTGCGTAGAAAAACGGATGTCAATGTCAACCAAGGTTCTTGGTCCCGTAGGTCGTTGATAAGCCCGCAGTTTGGCCGCCACGCCTCTCTTTAACCCCGTCATCCACGGTTGATGAAGTTTCGTGCCCACCTCTGTCGAACACCAATTCATCCTTTGTAAAGCTGTGGCGAATTCTCGTCACCCCTCCCTGGTGTCCTCGCGAAGGGTCAGCAGAAGGGCCAGCGTTTAACCCTGCGGAAGCAGGACTGGCGTCTATCTCCATGGTCTCTCCTTCATGTCTCTCGGCGCTGTAGCTGGGACCGGCCACGCCTAGAGCCCCACGGGATTGTGTGACCGGGAAATCGTCGAGGCCTGTGGGTTCTGCGGCAGAAGGGGGCGCAACGTTCATCTCCACGGTCTCTCCTTGACCCATAGCGGCAGACCGACGGAGGTACGCATGCTCCTCGGGTTGCTCTGCAGTCGAGTATGCAACGTGGGCATACTGCTGAGCGCTGTAGCCAAGATCGGCCGCCCCTGGAACCGCACTGAACTGTCTGGTCAGGAGGTTGGCTTGTGGCTTGTCCTCATGGAAAGTCTGGCTTCGATTTCCCACGCTATTGGAGAATGCAAGCAATGTCAATCAACCAACCGTCTGTCTTGCAGCAGCAGCAACTATCGGTAGAATAGGAGCGCCAGGTTCTGGATTGGATATTGAAGGAGAGGTCTTGTGGCACTGTGGTGCGCAAAGAGTTGATCCACAGGTTTTCCGAGCGCGTCATCCGATGCGACGGCGTCAAGGACGCACTCGCCCCCGATTTCGCCGACGGCTTCCTCAATCGCCATCCGGACCTAGCGAAGACGCTTGTTGCCGCGCCGCAGCCGAGCCACAACAGGCCGAAGGCAGAGAAGGCCACTCGCGTAGGGGCATTCGATCGCTTAAAGGAAATGATGCGGCAGGATCGCAGACAGGCGCTCTTTGGCGACTCGCCCCCGCCCCCACGACAGCCTGCTGCTTATCCCGAAGGCGAGATCATCTATCACTGCAACAATCGCTATGTCGTGCGACACGGCGATGCCATCACGAAATACACGACATGCTCTGACGGCATGGGCGCGAACGACCACCCGAACGAGGCGCTAGCGCTGCGCTTCGTCAAGGCGCACACCACAATTCCGGTGCCCGAGGTCGTCAGCAGCGATTGGGACCGCATCACCATGGAATACGTCGAGGGCCAGACGCTACAGCAGGCATGGCCGGTGCTTACCCCCGACCAGCGCTCCGACATCATGGCCCAGCTCAGCGGCTACATCGCGCAGATGCGTTCCCTGGGCGGCATCCACCTCGGCCGCCTTGACGGCCAGGGCGTCGTGGTCCCGAGCATCATGACGCGCTCGGGTGGGCCGTTCGGCACCCTGACCGAGTTCCATGACTGGCTTGTTCAGCCGCCGCATCGGTTGCAGGCGCAGTCGATGTACTGGCACCAGATCACCACACAGCTTGGTGCCGAGTATCCCATCGTGTTCACGCATGCCGATATTGCCGCGCGAAACATCATGGTGCGTGACGGTCGCATCGTCGCCCTTTTGGATTGGGAATTCGCGGGATGGTACCCAGAGTATTGGGAATATGTGTTTGCATTGCGTGGGATGGATAACATTGACTGGGAGACACTAGGCCGCCATCTTCCGTCTCTCTTTGCTAAGCGCTACGATCTCGAATATATCCTTGTGGGATTTATCGTCCGCCTTTCCTGATAGTGGGAGTCAAAATATCGATCAAGCAACACTCTCGTTAATTAACTGGTCTGCAAGTTCCCCTTCCAACGAAATTGTACCACTCCTGTGCCTGGAACCCGTTCACAATCCCCTGTAGGCCCTTAAGCATAAAGTTTTGACAGTTCCAATCGCTGTCTTGCTCCCGGCCCGCCACCGGAGTGGCCGCAACAATGTCCACCAGCTCCATCTCCTAACCGCTGCGTACCAGCACAGCCCCGGCGTTAATATGGCTGAGGTAGCTAGCGGTGAAAGCCCAATCCCTCTTCTCGTGGAATTGGTCAACCGTCCAAGGGCTTTCTTCGGTGTAACATTGTGCGTGGACAGTCTCGTGGAATTTCGGTTTGTCAGCTGATGTAAAGTAATGGAGGACATGGTGTTTATAAAGACGTCAGGCTCTCCTCGGAATACAAAAACGTCATTTCCCGTCTCTCCGGCTTGATTTTCCGCTAGAGGCTTGTCGTCTCTTATGGCTGGATTTGCTGGTTCTCAAGTTAAGTCCAAAATCTGCACTAACATTGCGTGCAGCATCTATGCCTGCGTCTAAGGATTTGGCAAAAGAAGGGTTTTGCTAATTTCAAAGTAAGGAGTTGAAACATCTCTATTTGCTACCGTAAACTACATATCCAAAGAGAGATCTGATGGTATTCAGAAGCACTAAAAGAGCGCGTGAAACAGGGATAGGACTTAGAATACAGGAAACGCCTCCACGGAACAGGAAACGAGGAAGTGGAAGGTAGTGTACAACTCAGGAGGAACCTTCCCATCACAAGCCCCTAAGGAGAAGGTTCGTCTGCGGCTTCCATAGTAGCGTCGATCATAGCATCTCTCCCTTCCTCATACTCTTCCTTGGTTAGATAGCCGGCACGGTACATCCGTTGTACAGCATTGTCAACCCAGGTGTGACAGTTGAACTCCCAATCTCTGTTTTTAACCGGAGTGCCCTTCACATGGTTCGTGGGCTCGCTGGAAGTCATAGATGTTTTGGTTGTGCCTACATCGATCAGCTTAGCGAATGTCTGGGTCTTCGTGGGGTTTTAATCCGACCTCTTCTCGTACGAGAAGTCTCCGGTCGAACCACGTACATGACAATAGTGGCTCGAACCGCTGTCGACAGGCAAGAACCAGAGAGCGGTGTGCCTGAACTTTTGGAAGTCGACAGGATCTCCTCTGTGAACGGCAATGTACACACGGTACTTCTGACGCTGAGACATGGCTGATGTCGGTCGTGGCTTATATAATGCTTGAAAGATGGAATTAGTTCGTGACACGGATAAGTCTAGGGGGTATCAGGGTATTATACCTTTCGATGAAGTGTATAGCGGTCTGGAACGACAGGTGTACTCTCAAGAAAAGGGCGAGTGTGTGAGTACTAATAGACAAGCAGATGAAATGCCAGATAATCGGAATGCTAGTCTTGGTCTCTGGTGTTGAGTTGAACAAATACCGCTCTGCAGGCGGCGGAAGTGATGCAATCTTATATATCCCAAGTTTTGCATCATGAAATCTGCCTTGTTACATGTTCCAGGCTCTCTAGCCGCGCGTCTCTCGTGCGAGTAAGAACTGGATGTACCAACGGTCTGGTGTGTGGTTCGACTAGCTGAATATTTGTGAAGCAGGCAGGGTAGCCAGGCGTCAGGCTGCTCATCTTGAGTGGTCTACCTCCAACCTCCGCTCCAGTGTTCAAGAGATGTTGGTTTCATAGCCTCATTATCCCATTCATGGCTACCTGATTGGCTATCTGCACTATATAATATATATATGACTCCGCTTGCTGCCAAAGTGGTAGAAGGCTGGGTAGAAGCAGTGCTATCTCGCGCCTGGCCTCAGGGTGGGCCGGCGGCACTGGTTTATTTACCCTGGACCTGAGGAGAGGGCGCAGAATTTCACTGGCTAGATACACGTAGCGGTAGTTCGGAAGCGGTTAAGGTAGGCCGTAATCCATATACCTCCTTGGCGTGCTTGATTCACGGATGTGGTGGGAATCCCTATAGGGCATATTCATGATGAATGTTAGCCGACCCCTGATGTCTGTCTCGGAATCTGAGTAGATCCTTCCAACGGGATAGTATCTTAACTAAAAGTAGAACAATGTTTGAGTCCTTTGACATAGGATTCAGTGGGTTATTCACGGACACTGTTAGGACAACATCGAAATACATACGTGTACGGAGTAAGTCACTGACCTGGAACCAACAGCACAATATAAACGCCGAGCAAGGCCTTGGTGATGGGCCAGTCCCCATTTGCAGATGCAGTGAGGCCTCAGGCATCTATGCGTGTTCTGACAAATACGGGGTAGGGATGTTGACGGGCCCACTAGAAACCTATGGAGGGGTCCAACGGTTGATCTCCTAACTACCTAGGTACACCCTGTCAATGAATCCTCGTTGCCACAGTCTCCCACTTTCAGTCAACACGCCCGTTGCAATTGGAGCCTAGGTGATCAATACAGGCATGGCCGAACCGCGCGACAGCAGCCCACCCAGCCTTAAGGAGAGACTGAGACAGCGGAGAAAACAGATGGGGCGCGCTCGGTCTCCCAATAGAGATGAGCCAGTGGACGGCAACGCCTTGGAAGAAGGTGAGAGGCTGATTGGTGAGGTGTCTACGGAGAAGATAGTGATGGTGTTGATACCAAGCTACAGGAACCGTCGTCCTGCACGAGATGTTCGCCCGGATGGTTACGCTCCATCCAGGAAACATCGCCAAGAAGTCGGGCAAAAGCATTTGCCTCCAGGAAGCCGATGCCTTACGCGTTGCCGAATCAGCTGGGCTCCCTGTGCCTCATGTACACAGCGCCGAGACGACTTCCGATGGGAAGAACTACATCTCCATGGACTACATCAAGGGCCAGGTTCTTTCCGATATTTGGACTGGGCTTTCTGGGGAGGAGAAAAAAGCCATATCTAGCCAGCTACGCGATATACTGGTGATTATGCGATCTATTCCAGCCCCCGAGGCACATATTGGGGGATGTGCAGGAGAAAAGGTCCGGGACACTCGATATACTCTACGCACACCGCCCCTTCGTGCAACGGCGAGAAAGAGTTCAACGATTACCTCTTAGCCAGTCTGTTTCCCCAAATTCCGTCACCCATATACGCAGCCTTCTCCCGGCGGCTCCGTACCAACCATCGCATCGTATTCACACACGCGGACTTGTCACCTAGGAACATCATTGTCAGAGACGCCAAGGTCGTAGGCATCATTGATTGGGAAGACGCAGGGTGGTACCCTGAATACTGGGAGTATGTCAAGTTCTTTCAACGCTCTACTACTGAGGACGGAGACTGGCGGTGTCACGCCGACGACATATTCCCCTGTGGCTACCCAGATGAATTAGTCGACTACATTGCTCTATCCAAGTGGCAATCGCCGTAATTCTAGGTAGCTCCTAGCTCACCGCTCACGGTAATTCTGTTGCTGCCTCGCATCGAACAAGAACGAGAGCATATCAGTTACTTGAGGGTTCCGGACTGGCCCCGCGCTTCCTCGCTCATGTCCATGGGAATGGACACATCGTGGGTTTTCTACTGGAGAAAATAGAGGGACGCTCTGCTTCCTTCCACGATCTGAGCATCTGCGAAACCGCTGTAGGGAAACTCCACGAACTGGGACTAGTACATGGGGGTGTGAACCACTACAACTTTCTCGTCACGGAAGAAGTGGTGAAACCACTCGACTTTGAATGCCTTCAAGGAGAATGCGAGCCCGGAGTCGATGAGCAAGGAATTGGAGAATTTGCGTGCCGAATTGGTCGACGAGTCAGGACGCGGCGAAGGTTTCAATTTCCATGGCGATAGCAATTGATATTGAAGCTCAAGACGCAGCTGCTAGTTTGTAGACGGTGGGAATATACGTGCAGCGTGCCTGGGAAGCGTCAATCACCAAGGCAGCATCAGATAGATCTCGATGAAGCCGGTACCCGATTGATGTCTTTCGCAAATGCTCGTTGTAGGAAGCGCCACCATTGTCATGAGATCGCCGCGAGCGGTTGTTTCGCAGGAGCTCAGAGCCATTGATGACGATGGAATTGACGAGGGCAACTTCTGGAAACGCATATATGTATTGTACAATATGCGTACATACCTACTGTAGGTGTTGAAACAAGGCGGTCCAGAGAGGAAGCGGCAGGCCCATGGAACAGTGCTGCTATGTTTTACTGTGGGATCATGTACTTCCCCCTGGTCACTCACTATGTACCTGCTTAGCGCATTTTCCAGTCCCGGACAGGGGGTAATATTTTTGCACGCAATGGACCGCAATCATTAACGGAGGCCGACAACCATCACAGCAACGCCGAAAAAGGGAAACGAGGGAAAAGAAAAAAACATCCCGAACCCAGGATTCGAATCTGGGCCTTCCAAACCCCTTTCGGGCCAATTCTGCTTTAAGCTTCCCTGGTGACTACTTGGATATGCTACCATTACACCAATTCGGGTTTTGTTAGATGAGACTAGGCAGAAGAAAACTATAAGGCATACAGCTATTTGCAAAAATCGGTGCCTGTTGCACTCTTATTGAAGATTTCGAGCACAGACCAACACTACTTTAGGAAACGTGAAAGTACGACGTGACATCAATTGCAGTGGCTGTGTTTCACTTTGCCAACATGCTGTCTGCGGGTACCGTCGTGTAGCACTAGGTAAATAGAGCAACCCGAACAAACTTGGAAACTTCCAGGAATGAAGGCAAAACTGCCTGTCGGGCTAACTACGGCAAATTGGTAGGGGTTTGCTTGATTATCTTTCGAAAAGGAAACTTCGCTCAATTCTAAAGTCTTCACCAATATTGGCATATCGCTTCACCGGTCTCGCCGAGAGCTGGTCGCTGTCTGGTACATACAGCTCAACCACATCACGTGATGGGTTCCAACTGGTTATTTCGATGTTATGCGTAGCACTGATGCCTGCCCCTCCGTCAACGTTATCTGAAACCAGCTTCGACCCCTCCATCTGCATCACACTTCACCATGAACATCAATCAGTCCAGAATCCAGATCGACCAATCCCATCTCGGGAAACTCCGTAGTTCATCAAAATATCAAGATGTCCATTGAAGGAGTTCACATCGACAGCTCAGGGAGGAAAGTGTTCATCCCGCTCGAGAACAATCCGGAAGTCTTCACCTCACTCGTTCACGACCTTGGAGCTTCCGATGAACTCGGCTTCTATGATGTGTTCAGCATCGATGATCCAGATCTATTGGCATTTATCCCGCGTCCCGTATACGCGCTGATCTTCATCACGCCTCCAGATATTTACAACACTGTCCGCGAGAAGGAGCGCACACCGCTTGCCAGTCAGAAGCTGACATACGACAAGTCTGGCCCGGACGAACCCGTAGTGTGGTTTAACCAGACGATCGGCAACGCCTGCGGGCTATACGCTCTTATTCACTCCATCGCAAATGGAGGAGCACGCCCCTTCCTCAAGAAGGGCTCGCTCCTGGATAGGTTGATCGAAGAGGCAACGCCGTTGGCCCCCGTTCCGCGCGCAAGAGTTCTCTACGACAGCGCTGAGCTCGAGAAGAAGCACATGCGGGCCGCTAGAACGGGCGACTCAAGGACGCCAGGCGCAGACGAACCCGTGGGCCTGCATTTCATCGCGTTCACCAAAGGCAAGGACGGACATCTGTATGAGTTGGAGGGTGACACGGATGGGCCATTGGATCTCGGGCCACTGGAGGACGGCGAGGACATGTTGAGCGAGAAGGCATTGAAGAACGGTGTGAGAAGGTTCATTGATGCTGCGAATGGGGAACTGCAGTTCAGCATTGTGGCTTTGGCGCGAAGCGAGTGAACTGGTGCTGCTTATAAGTATGATCAGAAATAGTGTCGAAGTGCAGAGGGTGCAATGGTGACGGGAGTAAAAGGACGCTACGAGGTAGGTAGTGTTGATTGGAAGATGCTTAACTCCTAAGTCCTAGCCTCAGATTCGCGACGATCAACAAGAGGCGGTATGTACGCCCTGGGATATTTATCCGACCGCTCTAGTCGACTTGGCACCTCACGAGAGAAAACCAAATGGTCCGACTGATCACTTTCTTAAACTCCGCGGGGGAACCCCCCCCTCGCCACCTCAGCCCACCCGGCAGGGTCCCGCATCGGCGTTAAGTTAGATAGAAGAGCGGGCCACGACATAGTGACATGCAAACCGGCACCCCACATGCCCCAACTCCCGAGGAACCAGACGCGCCCTCCCCATGCTCCCCACCCCTTTGCTGGGCGGGCCCGTTCGGCAAGGGGCATTTATCTGATCGCGGATTGGTCGGCCGGGACTTTCTAAAAGGTTTCTCCCATCGGCGAAGAGGGCGGGGAGGGGTCAATTGGGGATGTGGGGCACTGGTGTGGTTTTTGGAAGCTCTCATCCGATTTCCATTGCGGGCGGATGAAGAGGGGAGTACATAATACTCCCGTTGGGTCACTCTTGAAGGAAGAGCTACATTTCTCTCTCTCCGTGTTGCTCTTTTCCCTAAAATCTGAGAAAACCGGGACCGGAACAAGCTCGTTGTGAACCATACCCACCTACTTAATTGACTCTGAGCTACCCCACTACAACCTCATAAAGCCACCCAACTCGGAGCCCCCCCCAAAAAAAGGATCAACGAAAGGGAAGAGCAAGCAAGCAGACAGCCATGGCATCCTCCAACCCCGCGGCGGCGACGGCCGAGCCGGAGCTCCTGGACCTGACCATCGACAACATCACGCCCAACACGATCCGCATCAACTCGCAGAGCGACAACGCCCGGCTCAAGTACGTCATGTCGCGCCTGGTCTCGCACCTGCACGACTTTGCGCGCGAGACCCGCCTTAGTACCGACGAGTGGATGGCCGGCCTGATGTTCCTCATCGGCTGCGGCAAGATCTGCAGCGACGTGCGGAATGTGGGTTTCCCCCCATTTCTCTCCTCCTCTCTCTCTCTTAGTCGTTCTGGGGGTTTGGGCATTTGCGCGGGAACGCAATCGCCTGTTCCCTCTCTTGTGGCAGTTACGGCGCGCGAATGGCGACTGACTTTTCCGTTGCTCAATAGGAGTTCATCCTCCTCTCCGACGTCCTGGGTCTCTCACTGCTGGTAGATAGCATCAACCACCCGAAGCCGCCGGAGGGCACCGAGGGCTCGGTGCTGGGACCCTTCCACACGCACGACGCGCCGACCATCGCCAACGGCGCGTCCATGTCCACGGACCCGAATGGCGAGCCCATGCTCGCCATATGCACCGTCAAGGACATCCAGGGCAGGCCCGTGGCGGGTGTCAAGGTCGACATCTGGGAGACGGACAGCTCCGGCCACTACGACGTGCAGCACGCCGACCGCGAGGGGCCGAGCGAGCGGTGCGTCATGGTCACGGACGAGGAGGGCGGCTTCCACTTCCAGGGCATCAAGCCCGTCAGCTACCCGATCCCGCACGACGGGCCCGTGGGGAAGCTGCTGCAGATGCTGAACAGGCATTGCTGGCGGCCAGCCCATGTGCATTTCATCTTCGAGAAGGAGGGTTGGGATCACTTGATCACGTAGGTCGAAGAAAAAAACCCTTGAAACGCTCGGGGAGACATTGCCGACTAACAATTTCCTTCTTCTATAATAGGGCCCTCTATCTCCGTGGCGACCCGTATGAGAAGTCGGATGCCGTGTTCGGCGTGAAGTCGACCCTGGTGATTGACCTGGACAAGGTTGACGCGGCGACAGCGAAGAAGTATGGCGTCAAAGAAGGTATCTGGTTGTTGAAGCAGGAGTTCGTGCTCACGACGCAGGAGGCGACCGAGAAGCTGAGGGACCAACTCGCCATCGAAGCATTGAAGAAGCTCGGCCTAGACAACCTGAAGTTGGTGGATCACCTGCCAGTGCCGGAGGTGGACTAGGGGTTGCGGTCGCGGTCGCGGTAGCGTTGTAATGTATTCATAAAGAACAGTCAGGATTCTCTATCAATGCCCTCTCGGAGCAGTCTTGGCGAGTTTCATGGCGTTGGCGAGATAGCCTCCAGTTCCTCCATACTTCTGAACGATTTGTGTTGAGTCAAGTGACGAGGAAGCTGCGCTCCTCTTCCGACCGACCAATGCTGTGTTTCGGGTACTAGGTATTCGCAACATCTCCGTCTCGATCTCCCAGCCGCAATCGTTCGCTAGACCGGTTACCCACGACACGAGAGATGAATATGTCGATATGGACTTGGTCGCGTCTTTTGGCGGAGGGGCTCGAAATTTCGAGCCGGTAAGGTTGTGGCTGCAGCACGGTATCATGACAAAGGGGCATTGGGAAATCGCCGCCAGAACAGGAGTCCAGGGTGTCAGTTCGTCGGCGTGGTTCGAGATTATGAAAGTTCCTTCCGCAAAAAGGCCGTCATGAATAATAGCCTCCCTGGCATCGGGCGAAGCACTTGGGCTCGAGGACGCCTCGGGTTGGACAACGGAAGGAACAAGGACAAGCTGCTTTAACGAGTCTTGGGGGTCGGCAGAGATGTGTACCTGAGTGTTGTATGACTGCCACGACTTTCGGGCCCTGGCATCGAAGCCCCAGCCGAGATAACCCTCCTGGTTGAGGATATAGACGAGAAGCCCGTTCCCGCACCCAATGTCGACGAAACCTGGGAACGGGGAGTCGGCGTACATCTCGGCCCAGAGCTCAATCAGGAACGCAGCAATGCCGAGATCCTCGAACACGTGTTTCCGAGGGTCTGTACTCTCCGCCCAGCCGGCGATGAGAGGCCTGGCGTATTTTTGCTTCAGCGCTGCATATCTGTCCTGGAAGGGGACCCGTGGGACTAGAACGTCATGCTGGACCCTCTTCACATAGCCTAGTTGGCGACCATGGCCATGCCTTGAAACGACAGAGAGCAAGCCGAGAGCGGTCCTGTTCAATCTTGTGGATAGGGCTGAGCCGGGAAAGAAGAGGTAAGAGATTGATATGGACCCCTGCGAGTTTACTGCTTTCCAATCGTGAAGAAAGGCTATGCCTCGGACTTTTGGGTGGTAAAACGGTATGTCCTCCTCCGAAGAAACATGAGGAAGATACACGACGAGGGTTTTTTCCTCGCCATCAGCCAAGGAGCTCTGGTATATCAGGCAAGTCTGATCCAGCGGGTCATCTCTCGAGGCATTCCTGGGAACGAGTTTTCGAATCAGGTATCTTTTGCATTCAAAGCTGTCAAACACTGGCATTCGAGGTAGGTCGTCACCCTGAGGCTGTTGTGGTCCAAAACATTGATCGCCTTGCTCATCATGAAGTATGTCGGCTCGGGATAGCCAAGAGGTGTTGATATTAGGGTTTCTGACAAGATTCAACATCACGTCCAGGAAAATCGTTGGATCGAAGCTGCAAGCATGCCAAAGGAGCGGAGACCACCGAGTGCTGGGATTATCCGCTTTCTCGACGATGAGCGGATCAGCGCCCTGATCATATTCATTGGCTGTGAATCCCATGGTATGCTTCTGATAGCGGATCGGAGTGGCACACCGGTTTGGATATTGCAGACGGGTGGTTGGCAACTGCGCCGGCTTTTTTTTCTCTTTCGGTTTTTTCCCGACTATACCCCGTACTGTTGGGCTCACTTATCGCCCCACGTGATCTTCTGGCCTTGCTTGTTCTTCAACTCCCCTTCCCTGAACACAAATTCATCAACGCCGCTGGCTTCGCCTAGATCATTCGTTGCCCATATCCTCTCAATACACAATTCATATGGACCAGGCACTCTGTCGGTGAGGCCCACGCCTATTGTGCGGACTTTCTGTCGTAGTATCTCTGTCTGTGGCTCGACGACGAAACCGTGATTGGTCCTGACGAAATCGTTCCATTTGATTAGGATGGTCTCCCATTCTCCGGGGCGCTTGCTGAAGAGCCGATGCTGGTGCAAGTCTGTGGGTACGACAGATTCTGTCTGGACATTCACCAAGTAGCTCCTGCCGTCGGACTTTACGCGTAACGCGAGATAGGCATATGGGTCGATGTTCCATAAACTCCTGCCAAACAATGTCGACTGTTGGTCTTGTGTTCTCCACGCCGCATACCCCGATCGCTTGATGTCTGGCCGGTCTTTTGGTAGCTGGGTAGAGATTGTCCCGTGGAACCGGGCATAGCCAGTCGCTGATTGGGACGGAGGTACACGATCTGAAGAAGACTGTGAGGGGATCCAGTCGAGGTTCGCCGTCGAAAAGCCGCCAATGTCAACATCTGACAGTACTTTGCAGGTGTCGAGTGACTGCGGGGATCGGAAGGAGTGCAATTCGTAGGGACCGGATGGGCCCTTAATGCCCTCGAGTTTAAGCGCTAGAAGGCCATAATGTTAGCTCCACGTAATTGGCAAGCTTGGGAGAAACTGGATGAAGTTAGAATACCAATATTTGAAAGCCTCTTGAGCTCATCGATGCTTCGGCCCAAAAAGCCCCTGGAGAGGCATGGTGTTGCCCGCATCGTGCAGCCACGCGGTCACTAGCTTTTCAAATGCTATGAAATGCTATGCTGAGCCTAATTGTTCAACCGGGAGAGGTTGGCAAGGCTAGAAAAAAAGGCGAGAGCGGAATCTCCGAAGCTTGTGGAAAGGTCATGGACCTGGCTTGGACCGATCAAACGCGGCTCTGTGCACTCACTGCACTGGGCCGCTTGGTGGGTCAATGATTTTTAGATTCCATTCCATTGCCCCCAGTGGGTGGCGCACTATTCGGCAGACATGTCTCAAACAAGTACCCACATAGTCATGTTTTCACTGTAAACAGTGCCATATTGCCACCGTGCTGGAGGCAACTTACCTGGAAGTGACTTTGACTCATTTGTGGCAGTCCCGTGACCTGTGGAGTGCCTGAATTTCTGCCTTTAAGATCACCAGCCGCCTTAGACACAGCCCCGCCAATTTCTCCCCCCATCCAGGTTTGCTTCTCTCCCCTTCCACTACCTCCACCATCCATCAATCGCCACAACCGACTTCATCACCACGACCAAGCAGATAAAACCATAACATCTCTGCCCTCTACTCTTTGATCCCTCAATCAAATAAGGAGTCGAATTTTCATCACCTGCCTGAACACATCCCAGCGAGACACTTCAATAGTCGTCGGTCGCTGCGCCCCCACCCCTCCATCAGAACCCCTCTCCCAAGTTCACCCCCCAAAACCCGAGTTTATGTCAATCGAAAATCTCAAGACCTACGGTATGTCCTCTCGTGCTCCATTTCGCAGTATATCGTCGCTATGATGGCTGCTAGTCCTCAATTTATCTTCAAACCCCAACCTATCACCTTATCGGCTTCTTTTCACGGTACATCCCTTGCTAATACGGGCCCTGCAGATCCCTTCGCCGAAGCCGACGAGGACACCGGGCAGACGAAAAAAGCCCAGGATTCGATCCATATTCGCATCCAACGTACGTTTGTTCCCTCTCCACGCCATTCCCCATACTGTATCCGGTCCCGGGTGTTTTGAGGCGCCTGCTGACCTCTCGGCAGAGCGTAATGGACGTAAGACCTTGACCACGGTCCAAGGCATCCCTCCCAAGTTCGACCACAAGAAGATTCTCAAGGTCATCAAGAAGGAATTTGGTAAGTTTGCGACTGCCCGCTCTAATCATGGAGACATCGATCTAACTTGCCACCAGCTTGCAATGGCACCATCATCAGCGACACCGAGTCCAAGGGAATGGGCGAGGTGATTCAGTTGCAGGGTGATCAGCGCAACAAGATCAAGGACTTCCTCTGCGACAAGGATGGTGGCCTAGGCCTCGATGAGAAGACCATTAAGGTACGGACTGCCTACTCTGATGACTCAGCACATTACATTGATGCTAATTTGATCGCTCCAGGTCCACGGCTTCTAAGCCCGACATGTCGCGTCGCGCCACTGCCCAGTCTAAGCGAGGAGACGGTAACTGGAGGTAGGACCGTGAGGAGGTCAACACCTCTGTTTGGTGCCGCCTGCCGTTTAACTGGCCCTCGACCCCGGTCACGATAACCGGAGGTGCGGCGCGTTAACATGATACCCATTGCGGTTTCGGGATGAGAGACTGGCTCCATTCGAGTACGAGAGCCCAGTGCTATTTTCTTTTCGCTATAAGGACTATTTTGCCAAGGGGACTTATGTCCGTCTTGAAGGCTTCAGGGCTTACTTTCATGGATGGTCATGATCCTGCGTGTCATTCGCTATGATCTCCGGTCTCCGTGGGAATACGATATCCCAAGCAATTGAACCAATGTCCACACACTTCAGTCCCACTTCCCTTTTGTGCGAATGTTTGCCCCTTAACAATCCGCGGTGATGATGATCGAGAAAACTACCATACAAAGAGACTCCACGACTCCGCTGCCCTCAGTTCGGAACGCCCATGGTGAAAGAAGTGTTTGGGGTATATAACGATAAAACAGTAATGTACCACATTGGCGCAAACAAGCTCGAAACAGGAACCTGCAAGGCAGCTTATAGCTCCCTTGTGACGTTCCCATATTCCACCACCTTAACAGCCAACTTCCCAACTTGATGCCATGCCTTCCTCGCAAGCGAAAACAAAGGTACGTTGGGATAGTCGGAACGGTTCAGGTGCAATTGCCCAAGCAGGGCCACCATGCTGATGAAACTGGCGATGGAGAAAACACTGATTGTCATTGACGTCTCCTTGCGAATATTGATCTTCCGTTGAGTGACATGATAAAGCATTGTCAGGGTCTGCGCGGGAAGGGAATGCCCCCGTCAGCTGGGGTCTCACGGTCAGGTAGGTAGGTAGGTGGGGACGGCCACAAACTGTTGCAATAGCAATCCACGCCGGCAAGAAGAGGCGAGGATCCTCGGATCCACCGGTGAGGAAGAGGACCCAGGATGTAAGGTAGCCGTTCAGGGCGTTGATGGTCAGAAGTCGGACGAGGGTGGCCTGGGGAGTGTAGTTAAGCAGCCTGTTGGTATACCATTAGCCAGAGCACCCCAGCTTAATCCATCCAAGATTTCGGTCCTATCCAGCATAACACATTGGGCCGCTTACCATCTGCTCATGAGACAATCGGTAAAGAAGAACGAGAGGTATGCCGAGGCACCGCACTGCAGCCAAATCCCAAAAAAGTTAGCCCGCAAGTTCCACGCCGTCCACGATAAAGAAGCTCGAAGCAAGGGGAGCAAAGGAGAGCTCTTATCTGGCCCACGCACCCAGATAATAGCCAGCAGTGTCTCCATCAGCCGCAACCGACTCTCAAACGAACTCTCGGCAGAGCGGAGCCCTCCCCCACCCCCGCCGCCGTCGCCGCCGCCGCCATCACCACCACCAACGGCGACGCCAAGGCGTCCGGCGGGGCCGTAACCCACGACCGCGGAGACCAGCAGGTACAGCTGCAGCAGCAGGCGCAGGGCGATCGGGAACCCCCACCACACGGCGGGCACGGTGGAGAGCAGGCGGCAGACGAAGAGCAAGGGGTGCCAGCGCTCCGGGACGCCGAGGACGACGGCGACGCGCGGCTGGAGGAGCGAGGAGCGCGCCGTCACGTCGGCGCCGTTGGGAATTGACGCCGTTGGTGGTGTTGTTCTTGTTGTCGGGTTGCCATTGATGTTGTCAGGCTTGTGTGGGTGGTCTTCCTGCCGCCGCGGCGGCCAGGGGGGCGGCGCGTACGCTGGTTGGGCCATCGGGCGCGGGGAGAGGGGGCCAACTGACTGTCCACCTTCCCCGTGGAGCCCGGGACCGGGCGAGAAAAAGAATGGCTATCCTCGGGATTCGCGTTTCTTTTGTTCGTTTGCCTCGGACTTGGAGAGGGCAAGCTGGGGAAGGGGGTTGAATACCTGAGCTCACAAGTTTGGGAGAATGATATCAGAGAAGAACACGATGCGGAGGGGTCCTTCTAGAAGCGGCACCTGCAAGGGGCTCCCCTGCCAAGCGGCCAATTAAATAATCGGCACGCTATATGAATAGCACATACCTATAATTGCTATATGCGGGGGTACGTGGGGGTTCATCATGGAATATGGACTTAAGAAGGATTGCGGAACATGTCTTTATCCGCTGGGACCGTTTACGCCGAAAACCCGACCCAAGCTCGAAATTTTGTATGAATTGACTGGTTTGCGATTGCCGGATTGCCAACCTTGGAGGTCGGATCAGACCATGATTGCGTTCGACTACAATAGAAGAGAGCAATAGCGACCACTCCCTGCTCATTGCCAACACGGGGCCCCGCTCATTGTGAAATCAACATACTACGGCTCTGTGAGAGAGACGGGCAACAACAGCACTGGCAATGGCTGCCCCGGCCTTCAGGACCCGGTCGGGTCTGCTGCTCTCGGCACGACGGTCGGTGATCGATTGGCAAGGGCTATGGACGCCCAGTGGTAGATGCGTGTCTCCGGTACCCTCCAGTTTGCGCCATAAGGGCTCGGCGTTGGCAAGAGCGATGAACAAGCGTGCGTCTAAACAAACAGGCAATGCACCCACGGTACAGGCGAGGGCGAACATGAAGCACGAGTGGAACGACTCGAGCTCTATAACCATGATGTTGCCAGGTAAGCCAATGCCAGTCCCGATATTGTAGTGTTGCCTGTGTCCCAAGTTTCTCACCCATCACGAACCAGGAACCTTCGTCCGGCCACCCCTGTCCCGCTTCCCGCGCTCGCCAAAGCCCTTCTTCCGCTTCGTATCCGCCTGGATCAAGCAGAGGGTCCGCGACTTCCTCACCGTCCAGTTCTATCGGTTCTCGACCAAGCCCAAGATCTGGAAGGCGCCCGTCTTCCGGCCCCATAAGCGGAAGATCCTGCCGACGGCCAAGGCCCTGCACAGCGCCATGTCGGAGGCGCTGGCGCGGGGCGACAAGGAGGCGCTGCGGCGCGTGTGCTGCGCGCCCCTGTACCAGCGCCTCTGCGGCACCATCGAGAGGAGGCCCGCCGGCCGGCGCTACAGCTGGGAGCTGGTGCGGTACAACAAGGCGTGGCTGTACCCGCGGCTCGTGGACGACAAGATCGCCGTCGAGCAGGGTTCCGTGTTCGCGCGGCGCCAGGCCGTCGTCGCCATAGCCAGCCGCCAGCGCCGCGTCGACATCGACGACACCCGCGGCGGCGGCGGCCGCGCCGTGCCCGGGAGCGAGAAGGAGGCGGACCTGGTCGAGTACCTCGTGCTGAGCGCCAGCATCGACCCCCGGACGAGCCTGCAGAACGAGTGGCGCATTTTTGGCACCGTCAACCCTACCACGCTGGAGAGCTACGAGAGCGAGGTCGCGCTCCTAAAGCATGCGCAGGACCTCGAGCTGCAAAAGTACAAGTCATGATGAGATGAGGGGTGGGGGTGGGAAGATGAGCTCGGAAGGGCCCGCCTGTAGCATATGCCGTGTAACACCTGTCTGTCTGTATTATAGTTGGATAACCGGGTGCATAAGCAGGAATCGAGAAGGGGTGTTGAATGAAGCGGCCCACTCCGTAATATTACATGAAGATATATCCCACTTGCCAGATTTGACGGGAGACTTGGGTGATGGAAGGGAAAAAGGCTACTCTGAACCCAGCAAGCTCCTCTCTCCTTTCGAGAAGGTTGTACAGATCTAGGACGCAATGGCAGAAAAGCGAATCCAAGTTCAAAAAAGCGGTTCAGCAGAACGGCATATATGTAGACTGATATAGATATTAGACACATACGCCCAACCGCACACGCACTCGTAGATTTTCGATATCCTCGTCCACACATTAAACAAGTTGGCTCTGTCGTCTTGCATTATCCTCCCAGACATCGGTCGCCTGCCTGAAGGAGAATTGTCTCTGGCAGGTCTGACGAAACGGGGTCGACGAAGACAAGGGGTAAGAACCGCACTCAGTCTTCCACTTCCCAAAACCCTCCCATCTTCAGTCCCTTCAACGCCTCGTGAGGGCCCTGATCAAACTCATATTCCACCTCCCTCCCTCCGCCTTTTACTTCCGACAGCCCACCGGCACACACGACAACCAAACCATTGCGTCCGCGCAGGAATCAGAAGAACTTCCCCGTCAGCTTAGCAACGCCCGGCTCGCGCGCACTCTCAGTATCCTCAGCATCAGACCCATCCGCGACCCTGACAACAGCAACCGGCGTCGGCCTATCAAGGGCATCGAACCTGCGGCCCGTGATCCTGGCACGAGCGTACAGGAACGTAAGGCGGCAAGCCATGGCCGTGAACCCTGCAACGAGCCCCCCCACGGGCGCGGCGACGAAGGCGCCAAAGGCGGCCCAGTCGCCCTCGTAGAGGCCCTGCTCGAGGAGGATGAGCTCTGCGCCGGACTTGGCGTCGCCGTAGTAGACGGTGCCGAAGATGAAGACGGCGAGGATGCCGCCGAGCCCGCCGGCGACGACGTCGAAGCCGCGCCACCAGTAGGCGCGGTCGGAGAGGCCGACGACGAGGACGGGGATGGTGGCGGCGGAGACGAGGTCGGAGATGAGGTAGATCTGCAGGATGGACGAGGCCTTGAGGGCGAGGACGACGACGGGGACGATGATGAGCACGACGGCGCCGCGGATCCACCAGATGTTGAGCCGGTTGCGGAACAGGTCGTTGGACGCCGTCGACACCATGGCGCTCTGCAGCGAGTCGAAGGCCGCCGTGCTGAGCGACACCACCATGACGAGCACGATGCCGATGACCCAGCCGGGCAGCTGCTCCAGCAGCAGGAAGAGCGCGATGCTGCCGTCGCCGGCGTGCTCGTCGCCGGGGCCGGGCCAGGCGCCGGACCAGGCGGCTACCAGGCCCGTCGTGCCGACCAGGGTGAGGATGACGAGGATGGCGGCCGAGGCGAACGAGATGCCCACCCAGAGGTCGCGGTCCGTCTTGGAGGCGAAGGTGCGCAGCCAGAAGTTGGAGAGGAAGAAGTCGTTGGTGAGGATCGCGACGGGGAGGATGTAGAGCAGCTGCCAGCCCAGGAGGCTCGGCTTGGTCAGGCCCGACGACTCGATCAGGCTGCGGTCGATCTTGGTCTCCACGCCCACGGTGATGGTCGCGATGATGACGAGGCAGACCACCATGGCGCCCTGGATGTTGTCGGTTATGAAGGAAATCTTGAAGCCGCCGAGAGCTAGTTCCCGGGGGTTAGTCGCGGAGCTGTAGACGTAAGAGCGGCAAAGGGGGATTGGGGCCTTACAGGTGTAGATAGTCGTGATGACGCATTGGACGATGATGACGGGCAAGCCGTTCATGCTCGTCAGAGCGGTGATCACCTGTCCGAGGGCCGAGAGCTCGGCCACCATGTACAGGAAAAGGGTGACCAGCGTCATGAAGCTCAAATACAGCGCCGCGGGCCGTCCATATCGCTGGCGAGTCCACTCAGTGAGGACGAACCCCTCGGGGCACTTTCGCCTGATGATGGGCCCCACTGCGGCAAAGGCGAAAAGGGGGAGGGCCGACGACAGGGCGTACACAACCACCCCCTGGACGCCAGCCAGAGTGGCCAGCTCGGGATAAGAGAACAAGATGCCGGATCCAAGGGCTGTAATGGTCAGTATGCAAGGTCAGGAGGCTGGCGCTTGGGGGGGGGGGAAAGGGGGGGGAGGAGAGTTGGATCGGAGCGGCAGCACGTTTCCCACGCAAGCATTAACTTGATCGAGTAATTACGGTACAATCTCAGCTTCATTTCCACAAGCTGTGCGATCGCCCACCAGGGTGATGATTTCAGGGACCTTCCGAATCCCCGAAACACCACCCCCGGGGGTTGGATCTACAGACTTGCTTCAAATCCGCGCCCGTAGTGAGCCGCAGTCCCCCGTTCCCCCGTGGCTGCCCCGGAACTCCCGCCGAGTGCCCCATTCGAGTCGTCGGGGGAGTGGAGAGGCCGGCCTCGGGAGAACAGGGTGGTCTGTTGTGTTGGGTGCGACGAACCTATCTGTCAGCTTCAAAACCTACAGACCCCATCTCGACCTTTCCAGGGTCTCTCTGCGTCGTCGGTCTCACGGCAGGTCGATGAGCTTGGGAGTTGGCCATTGCCGTTCTTTCTTGCTCGTCCTCGTTCTCGTAGTTATGCTTCCTTTTTGGTTTGCTACCGCTCTGGTCTCCGGGGACTAAATAGCAGTGAGCGCTTTTCGCGTTCCCTACTCACCGGAAGCGATGAAGTTCAGAGCCAGCGGAAAGGCTACAGAACGGTTGCTAGGGGTTAGCAGGGGAGCTCCAGGGGAAGAGGTAGGGGGAGGGGGAGGAGGGGCATGAAGGGGGATGACGGGGCTGAACAACGCCGGCGTGTTCTCCTGTCAAGTTTCCCCGCCTTGAGGTTCTCTCACCAGACTGAGTTCTATTGCCAGCAAGAAACTCTCCCTTGGATTGGTGGCGGAGTTTCCAGGCAATGCCAGTCCCGATGATGCTGTAAGTACCTGTTAGCGATTCTGTGTCTTCCGATCAAGGGTGTAGCCTGCTGTTTCCCAGCGCAGAATTCTCACAGAAAGGCGCCATATGTCAAGTATATAACGGCATTCGAAGCCTGGAACGAAGGCTGCCCCATTTTGACGACACTATCGGAAATCTCTTTGGTCTTTCAGCGACAACTTTTATATCGCTATATGTCTCGCTCGAATGGGTGAAGTATGGCGGGTAGTGGCGAATAAGAGTGAAGGGGCTTGGAAGTCGAGAGGAAAGCTCAAATTGAGACGAGGTGATTCCAACAACTTATACGGGATTACCTCTCCTGACTTGTTGGGGTGACGAGCAGAAAAAGAGTTTTGCTTCAACAAATCACAATCATTTGGTCAACGAGATTTTTTTACACTAGAATTAGAATTGCCGGCGTGGGGGCTTCGTAGGTCTTGGCCAGGCCGACGCTCTGCCTAATGCATCCTGTGGCTGGGTGGAACCCGCTGCAAATTAGGTAACATCATCACACATGGTGTTGGAAATGGAGGTTGAGCCTTGGAGGGCTTCTTCAGGGTGGGGAGATTCTTGTTCATTGATTCCGGGCTTTTTGACAATGCCGAAGCATCGTCAACTACCTGATCATGAAGCTAAAAAACAAACGCGATCGATGGTACAGTTACCAGTAGTCTCCCAATCATGCCATGTGCTTTACAGACACCAGACCTCCAAGCCTTTCCGCCATTAATGAGAACTCCTTCATCATCTATCCTGTGCCAAGTTGCTGAATAACGAACGGCCCCAAGAATATCGAGAAATGAGCTCCCGGTGCAGAAGAGAGTCGAAGACTTCTAGAAATCCGAAAG
Organism: Phialemonium atrogriseum; assembly: GCF_030411735.1. Lineage (NCBI taxonomy): Eukaryota > Fungi > Ascomycota > Sordariomycetes > Cephalothecales > Cephalothecaceae > Phialemonium > Phialemonium atrogriseum. The sequence goes on from NW_026848145.1 coordinate 293,060, forward strand.
AACCAAACATGATGAGTGCTCAAGACGCAGAGCAGACTGTCCCGTTGAGCACTGTACTTCTAGGGAGAAACCCCTACTTCTTGGCGGCTGGCTCCTTGCCGTCCTGCCCCTCGCCGTCCTTCTCGGTGGCGTCTTCACCGCTGATGCCGGTCGGGAAACCCACGGCCGCGGGCGATGGGAACGGATAGAACGGCATGTACGGGCTGTAGACCCATGGGCTCATGGGCGAGGGGGGAACTTGCGGAGTCGACGCGAAGTATGGGTTGGGAAATCCTGGAGGAGCGCCGTATCCCATGTGCGGGAACCCAAAGGCAGGAGGCCCTGGGACTGGAGTCTGGACAGCATGGGTAATGCCAGTAGTTCCAGGAACGGTGACATTGGCAGGTCCAGTAATGGGAACCTGGAAAGGGCCAGGAGTGGCTGCAGCACCAACATCTCCAGCAGGAGCGCCTCTGGTAGGAACCATAACCGTCGAGGGCGTGGCAGCCGATCCGTCCGCAACAGCCGGGGCTCCATTCGAAGGGAAAACCGTCACGTTGCGGCGAGGGACAATGGGACCATTCCGATGGCCATCAGTGAGACCGGCCGACGAGCTGTTACCAACCGACTTGTAAGTCGGCAGCTGCTGCGACTGAACTCGGCGAGGCATGCGATTGGGCTGTTTGCCCATCTTCCGCTCAACACGCAGAGTCTTGCCGTGGAATTCGATACCAGTCTGCAAGCGATGAGAGTTAGCACAAGTCCGGGATGTAGCAAGGAGGGCAGCCACTCACGAATTTCTTGACAGCGCGCTCCGGCATGTCGATTTGGGCATACTCGACAAATCCGTAGATGCGAGTACCAGAGGAGATCGTCTTATGGATGATCTGGCAATCGAGAACCTGGCCGACCTCCTCGAAGAGCGCCATCAGCTCATCCTTGCCCAACTCCGCGGTCAGGCCGTCGACAAAGACAGAGCGGCGGTCAATATCATAGCGGGCCATGAAGGCTTCGTTCGAATTCTTGGGACGGAGCTTGGATTTGTCAGCGGGATCAAACGCGGCGACGACTCGATACTCTTCATGGGTCTGGAATGCCTGAAATGATTGTTTAGCGACGGGGATGGAGAGAAGTAGCATGATTGTATACTTACGGCCACAAGGTCCCGGCTGGGATCGTACATCTTGAAATGGACGGTCACAGACGGCACACCGTCGGGAGTCAGATTCGTCGAAGTTTCGCACTTGTCCAGTTCACCATGTGGCTGCATGAGAGCGAATGCTTGCCCGACCGTGACTCGACGCCCGTCGCGGCGGCTGATGGTAAAGGTGCCTTGTATAGCGTCAGAGACCAGGGGATACGATGGACAGGATATCATGGAACTTACGATTGGCCTTCACCATCTCGGTGCGGCAGGCTCTGCCAAAGATCATGGTTCCTCTGCCCCTCTCCATGCCTAGCTTCGCATCCGAATCATTCTGTATCGTTGGGTGAGTTGGGATGGCCTGACCAGTCCGGGGGTGGGTATGGTTTTCTAGGGAAGGACTCACGGTGTATTGACAGAATGCAAACGGCATGTTGTGATTGTCGCGTCGAATCTTCACGAAGACGGTTCCATAGTTACAGAACTCGCGAGTCAAGGCTGCCTCTAGGGCAACATCGTCCTTATTTTCCGGCAGACTGGCATGTGTTGTTAGAGAAGAGGCATGCGAGGGGTGTACCCTAGATAACTCACTTGGCGACAAAGACACAGGCGCTCTGGGGATATACTCCCTGCGCATCGACCTCGGCAGGCTGATGCTGGGCGCCCGAGATGTCGGAAGAACGATATCGCAGTGGCGGCGTGGGTTTGACCACGTCCTCGAGCGAGGGTACAATGTGGCCGCTTCCAAGGCGGCGGGCTCCGTTAATAGTCCCAGTGACTCGTCGTAGCTTGCGTTCCGGAGAGACAAACTTGCGTTCCTTGACTGGGGAGACATATTTGTGTTCCTTGATTGGAGAGACAAAAATATCGTCCTTCGGCTTGGAAAGCGTGAACGTGATGGTCCTATTGAAATAGTTAGCATATTTCAGAGAGCTTGATCCTTAATAACTTACTCTCCGGTTGTGTCGGGAATACCGACGTGCTCAACCACTTCCTTGTTGCTGCGGACCACGGAGCTGGGCTTGGTTAGAAAATGAGGAGGCTTCAACTAAGGGGGTATGGATACTTACGCCTGAATGGGCGAATCATCAAAGTCCAGATCGGTCAGGCGGACACCACCAGCTGAAAGTCAGTTAGCATGTTGCATTTAACTCACCGGGTGAAGCCAGCAATAGAATGAAACAGAAAAGGGGATGGGGAGGCGCGGAATGTAAACATTCTATGTATAGACGCATACCATCATCGTTGTCCTCATCCGACGATGAGCTCGTGCTGGCAGACTTGGGCAAGAACTGCAGCTCACGTCCCTTCGGAGTGGCCTGAGGGGACACAAGGGACCCCATTTTGAGAATCGATGCTGATCTTTAACGATGTTGACCTTGGCTAGGCGACAGTGATGGATAGTTAGAGTTGGTTGTCTGCCAACCAGTCAGGACTGAGACACTTATTGGAAGTCAGTATGGATGCGAAGTAGTAGAGTAAATAAACAAAGAGGCGGGAGTTAGATGCGGTTGGGGATAGCGTGAAGTGGGGTATACAGAGGAGGAAAGTGAGGCAGAGGTACGGAGGAGGGGAAAGGGGAGCGTGAGAAGCGCCCGCGGGGGGCAAGAATCAGACAAACAGGAGACGGACCAAGGTGAGTAAATTCAAATATGTAACGTAGGGGAGATGGAGAGATGATAATATGGACCTCGATGCTACGCGTAGTCCAGGCACATACCTAGATGGATAAGACAGTGGGGGTAGGGGAAGGAGAGCTGGGGAAAGGAGTTGTCCGGTCTCTGAGGTAACAGGGAGGGTTAGGTGTATCTCCGTGCCGAGTAGATAGGTGGGTAGGCTATGAACGACCGAGGAAGAAAATGAGGTGGAGGAGAGTAAAAGTAGTGCCGAGGATTAAGTACCTAGGTACCTAGGTGGTATAGGGATAAAGTATGGAGTCTGATGGTATCGAAGTACCTCGGTGAAGGGAGAGAAGGGAGGGATGATGGGGGGAAGTAGGTTGGCCGAGGGGAAGAAGATAGAGGGGCCCAACCTACCTAGATACCTACCTGCCGAGTCGAAGGCAAAGTGTTGAAAGTAAGGGGGAGAAGGACGGGGCCTACCTAAGGGGAGGAAGAGTGGGCAGACGCGGAGAGGTTAGAAGGGCGCGGGGAGAGGAGGAGTACGCGGCAAGGAGAAGGCAGGAAGGTGAAGCGGGAGAAGTTGCCTGGGGATAACTACGTGGGGGAAGAGTAGAAGATAAAATATAAAATCAAGCAGGGTTACTTACCTTTGGTATCTCACGATGATGAGTGAGGATAGATAGCTCGAGAAGGTGGTGATGATGGTTAGATTGAGAAGATGGATAATCTTAAGAACCTCAAGAGGTGGAGGAAGGTGCGTGGTGTTGGAAGGGGAGAGCGAAAATGGAGAAGAGAGAAGGGCCTACCTCAAATACTTATTTCCTTGACTCCTGATTGGAGAGATTCGCGGTCATTGGATTGGTACGGTAACCAGGGGGGCCCTTGGAGGTGCGGCCAGCCTATGAGAAGTGGTTGTGATAGGGGGGAGCTACCACGAGGGTCCCGGGGACCCGGGTGGAGCGAGTTCGGAAGGGGGTACGTACTGCTCACGATGCTGGTGGCTATGGAGATGTAACCCCTTGGATCAGCAGGTCCATGCTCGTCCGTTCTCAGGACCCTCTCGGGGCCGTTGCTGCAGGCAGGCATCTACTCTATATACCTAGTGAGCAGGCCTTGTCTTGCCTTTCCATTCTTTGATTATGACGGCATCCGCTGCCCACGTTGCTTCCGGATTCTTAGACTCGAAAGTGATGCCACAGGTCACGATCTCAGGGAGTACATCTTTGCCTCGTTGAATGGGCGCTCAGCGTTTGACAGCCAGTTAGGCAGGCCCCTGAAATCTACGTGGTGACGATACAACTAATTTGGAGGATAATGGCAGTAGACGGCGTGGCGTGAAACCCAGAATCAGGCCCTAGAAATGTCGAATCTATAATACGGAGGTCAAACATTCCTACATCGGTCACTACTTGGGGAAATAAGGAAGGACTTCCCTTCAAGCACGAGGAAGTGAGAACGGCGAAGCTGGGGCTTGAAACGTGTTGAGCAGCTGGCTACCAAGGACCCATTCCTCCTAAGATACTACAGCGAGAAAACGAATCAAGAAAAACAGCAGACAGTCGAGTCAAGCATGTAACAAAAGCAGTTGCAGGCGGAGGGGAGAATCTGTTGGGGGCCGCAAGGGCTGGCCGTGTGTTGGAAACGAGGATAAGGCTACGGTTGAGAGTAATCAAACAACAGAAGGCAGAACAATGCACGCCCACTGCTTCTGGAAGTCGACGTCTGGTATACTTGTATGTCGGAAGTAAAATCCGTTACTATCGTGGACTACATCGCCGAGTAGAATAGCCAGAATGGTTTCCGACTCTGTCGCCTGGCCTCGACAGCGAGCGAGGAAGACGGGAAGAAGTTGCTTGTCTGAGATGCCAGAGCTGCCAACTTACGGTATAAATATTATTAGGGGAATGACATCAAGTTGGGTAATGGTCGAGATCGTCCCAGGCAAAATGTAGCGAGATACACACTAAAGAAAGCATTAGAGGTTGGGTTAATCAATGGGAATGCGGTGCGAATCGACCAGCAGCGGACTGGGTTGGCCAAGATCATGACACGCACAAGTGCCGACGGGAGCAGCGCGAGCGTGAGGTTTATTGCTTCCAACGTGGACTAACTGGCAGAGGCTGTTTTGGAGGCTGTTTGTTCATGGGGCGGTAGTCTTTGCTGGACTACTTGGGAGGTGACTTCACGACGACGAGGTCTCGTTCTTGGGAGCTAGGAATGAATTCCGCATGTTCAGTGTGTGGCAGGTTCTTATTGTGCCTATAATCTCCCTTGTCACCGATGCGTAGGTCAATAATATTTCATACTTGAAGGAATTGGCCATTTTCGTAGTATTGCGGCCTCTTGGACTTTTCTCTCGTCTCAACTAAGTCTTGTTTATTTCTTCGAAGTCTCGTGCGTCTGGTTGGAAAGGAGTTGTTGGCTATAGAGGGCGATGTTCTGGAATCCGAGTGTAATTCTTAACGTCTCCGGGTATCAGGTTCTAGGACTTGCAAGAAATCATTAGCCGACGTGGACAGAGTTCGTTGTTGACCAGACCAGGATTCAAGAGGGGAGTAAGGGGCATTTGCTACCGCTTCGATATTCGGGGAGGAACTCTCTGATGTGCTATTAGGTTGAGCGTCTTCTAAATGCTCAACTCCTTGATGTCCAAGATATAGGGCTTGTAAAGAGTATCGGTGTGCTTCAAGCGCTGTATTGATGCTGGTAGCAACGGGGATATAGGGGTTGCGAGATGAGGGCAGTCAACGATCGCCCAAGCTCTACCGCGCCGCCCTCGGATAAGTCCATCCCTTGGCTGATGAGCAGCACTGGTGGGTGCCGCTGAGAGAACGTGGGATTTGGATCGAGGTAGAAGCTGGTGGTTATTTCTTCCTAAACCCCTTTGATGTCAGTCCTGGTCTTATTTCCCGAGAACGATGGTTTGGAGGACTAGAAGAAGGTTCAGGGACGATGGCAGTTGATGTCCAACAATTCAAAGACTGCACCTGTTTCTATTCCTCAGACAAATGTTGGGTTGAAATCCTCGGACGGCAATTATTACCAGACTGCATGCAGCTGGTTATTATTTGGAAAATTCTCTTTGGGGGTATGAGGTCGAGAGCGTCGATAACATGGTTTCTTCAGCAGCCCTAAAACTGTCCCGAATGCGTCGAGTGATTTCCGTCCGTTGATCTCCACTTGGGTGGTCTGCAGTTGGAGAGATTAACGAAAGCTTTTGCACCTAAAGTTTTCATCGCCACATACCGAAGGGAGTAGCCATGTATACGGACGGCTACACTTCCCATGCTGCTGCAGTACGCCGAATGTTGCCCCCGAAATAACTACCGGAGGTCCTGGGGGTTCTGGTTTCGCTTATTGGAACTAGAGAGAGGCGAAGAAGGATCTTGGAAGGATGAAGTATGGCGTCTTTCCTGGAGAAGAGCCCGAGCAACAGAAGACATGAGATGCCGAATTTTCTCCATCAAGGCCAAAGTCGTAGAGGGAACGGGAGGTTAAGAGTGGTGGCAAAGCAGACTGGAACAACCCAAGGGAGCGGGACAGGGCACATATATAAGGGAGAAAGTAGATATGTCATGGAGAAGGTACAATTTTTTTCTTTTTACCTAGGCACTTCTACCAGAGAGCCAGGCGAGTGAAGGGCCTCAAAGTCAAGGTTCAGGTTGAAAGTGGTGGGTTTCCAGGCCGACATCTTGTCGTGATACCTCGAGGTAGCTCAGGACTGCTCACAGGCGAAAGATCCACTTGACCCGATTGAATAATTCGTCGCCCCTATTTGTCGTCAAGCATTTCCATGACCCAGAAGTGAATCATAAAGTAAGGTTTTATTCCATGCTTTGTGTTGAACGCGTTGTCCTTGTCCATTCTCTCATTCTGCAGCTTCGGGTTTGCCTCCTTTGTATTGTTCTATGACTTGGCATCTGTAAAATTAAAGAGAGGTTGCTTATAGGCTCAAAGAATCAGGTCCTAGAAAGGGGTAAAAGGGGGTGGCCGGTGCCACTTTTTCTATCTGTTAGACACAGTATCACGCATCACCACTTTTCAAAGTAGGGAGGGAGAACACAACAGTTTTGCCATTTTTGCCATTTTTGCCTATGAATTAGCTGCTTCTGACTGACTGGTCCTTCTTCTTTTCAGTTATGTATGGTTTTGATTATTTCAGCGTAGAGTCATCAGAAGCGTCTCTCCCTTCAAACTCTTTACGACCTAAATCTTCCAGTCATGGCGGTCTCTGATATGAGTCTAGCTAAGCCTAGTGGACTACCATGGCGCCTGTGACGGCCTCCCTAAACCCAAATGGCCCTCTACACAGTCAACCTAGGAGGCCAGACGCGCAACCAGCCCCCTTCAGAGGGGTTATAGGCCTGTGGTTCGTGTCTCCAGCTACGGTTTAATGCTGGAAGGGACCCCCGCTTTGGTTGACTTGAGATTATCGAACGAATCCAGGATCAGCAATCAATAAGGATGATGACATCCTGTCTATGTGGTTGTAGCGGGATCGATGAAGGCGCGGGAAAGGATCGGCATGGTGTTTAGAGCATCCTGCAGTCTACTAATCGAGGAGTCCAGTGTATGGGCAGTTGAGCGTCGGATATCGGGTCAAATGCGCCTCCTGCCATCTTTTTCAGGATGGCTATCTCCGGATCTGTGGCTGGGGGACTCCAAGCACAGGTCAACGAAATATGGCAAACAGCCCGTGACCTACGGCCACGGAGGGGAAGGGAGAATTACTTGTGTCTGAGGAAGTCAACGAAAATTGGGACAATGGTAACGGGCTAGGAGGCTCTTTTCGAACACTTGCTAGAGCACGTCTCGTTCCCTTGGTGGTTGGAGTTTGGGGGGTAGGGGAAGGGGGATCAGGGGAGACTGGTTAATTGAACTTGGCTTAATTATTAGAAGGAAGTCCTTGAAACGAGAAGGAGCGTGTCCACAGACGCACAGAACAAAGGGTGCTCCTCCGCAGGTATAACAATGGCAATGGCAATGGCAACAAGAGACCGCCTTAGACTTTGGAAAAGTGAGAATTCCCATTGCCACCAAGGAAATTTCGTTACGCCCGGGTTTCACGATACCGTCAAGTTCCCATCCATGATCCTGAGCTAGATATATGGCATGCCAAATGTGCAAGGTAGAAGGATTGTGTTGTTGTGATTCAGACTAGCTAGCGAGAGTTAAGTCACATAACGGACCAGAACGTCTGGAACCCTCTTCTTTTTTTCATGTGGGATGGTTTTCTCTGATGCTCAATCTCGAGCACAACGAACGAGGTCGTCAATTGTCAATTTCCATTCCGCAGCCCTACGTACGGTACGGGCCTTTCCTTAGTAATATGACGTGTCAGCGCTCGGGCCCAGGAACCAGGGGCTAGATGCTTCCACCAAGGTGTATGTATGAATTAGCGTGCCGCGTCCAGCTTCGAAGCGACCACGGATCAGATGCTTGATCAAGTCGTCGAACTGCGCGTCCACAGAGACCGCGACGCCTTCATCGAGTCGATTGCCGAGGCTGACGTCTGCCGCCTGGCCTCGTCATTCCATGACAACGAGCCGTGTGCGGTATTCAAGCCGGTAGCTAGGGGTAGCTACAATGTCTGCTTTTTCGTCCACTTTAGCCATAGTGGTGATTCCTGGGTCATCCGCGTCCCCATAACGCCATGTTTGGCCCGTGGTGTGGGAGAGAAGCTACGGCGAGAAGTGGTTACGATGCAGTGCGTAGTTCCTTTTTCGTCCCGTTCTCTTCGCTACCACGCGTCGCCTAGCCCACCTTGGCTGGCATGACAACTCTTGCGACCTGCGCAGGTATGTCTCTGAGAGGACGAGCATCCCGATCCCTCGAGTCATAGCCTACAGCTTCGATAGCGGCTCGCATGTCCTCCCACCCTTTATAATCCTCGAATACATAGAAGGGCGATTGCTCTCAGGCATCAGGCTGCCTGCGCTGTCGGATGACAAGCGGACGATTCTCTACGAGCAGCTAGCCGACATCTACGCACAACTCCGAAGGCTCGAATTTTCGGCCATTGGCCAGCTCTGCCACGATGGCAGTGATAGCAGTACCATTCATGTTACCGGCCTGCCCCCCACAATCGACCTGAACATCCAAGAGCTGGAGGAACTGTGGCCGTCAAGTGTTCAGCGCGAGTATAAGGCTCCCCTTACGTCTTCTGGCCAATACGTCTCGATGCTGCTGAGCATTACACAGAACGCCTTCGAGAAGAGCCCGTCGAGCGTCTGGCAGGAAGGACGGCCGAACGTCTCTCTTCTATATGGACCACTTCGCCGCCTTCATCAAGGACTGCTGGCTGCTCCGGAGCGGGATGACGGGCCATTTGTGCTGACCCACGGCGACCTGAATCCGCACAATCTGCTGGTCGATGAGAAGGGCATGACCATCGTCGCGCTCTTGGACTGGGAATGGAGCCGTGTGGTGCCGCTCCAGTTGTTCAATCCTCCTATTTGGCTCACGGGTCTACGCCCCGATCTCGTGTCATATTCTTACGCTTATGAGCTATACACCAAGGAACTGGACCGATTTCGGAGCGTCTTGGGAGCCAGGGATATGGAGATGTTTGGTGGCCAGCTTCTATCTAAAGACTGGGCGAAAGTACACGAAAAGGGGGCATCCTGGCAGCCGCTGCCCTGGAGAACTGGACAGCTATCTACTTCTTCTCGCACCGGTTCATACACTCGTGTATATGCCCCGACGATCAAATCAACACTTTCATGGCCAGTGATCCGTCCCGGCAGCAATTTGTGGAGAGAAAAGTTCGCGATTGGAAGGCATACCAGAACGAGTGCAGGTGTTGCGGGCTGCATGTCGATTCCGACGAAGAGAGTGACGAGGAAGGGGTCAACGCAAACAACGAAAACAACAACAATAGCGAGAAAACCATCAAGAAAAAGGGTTTGGCTGCAACTAGATGGACCTAATCACATCTACCTTGCGCCGTCCGTTTCAGACATTATATTGGGGACGGATCCTGCTGTACGCCGTCAGCATAGCGGGTCTTATTGCCTTAAAATGTCTTCTGCGGGGCGTAGTCGGACGATGAGGATGGAAGGACTGTCTACCCTCCAGAACAGCCGGCCTTCTGGGCCTCCTCGAGCTGCCCCTGCAGACGCTTGATGGCCATCGCCTGTATTTCGATGGCGTCCCGCTTCGAGTCGGCGGCGTCGTGCTTTGGTTAGTCCCCTTGACGCTCCTCCCTCCTCCCCCCCGGCTCTTCTAATAGTGATTTGTCCCACACGATGTCACCGGCGGCCTTCAGACCAGTTCCCGGTTCCTCTCCAGCCCCTGCGTGCCTGACTGGTGCAAGACGTGACGTTACCGCCGAGACCCACCGACGAACGGAGTTGAAGGTTGTTTTGGTCGTTCTAAGGAGGCGGTTTGATCACTACCCTCCTCTCCCTCCCCTCCCCCGTCCACCCACAAACCATTCTTCCTGTCCCACCCAGGAGACAATAGGTAACCTAATTGTCCTTCTTAAGCACGGAAAGACGTTAGATAGACCAGAAGAAGACCAGAGGAAGAGCTGCGAAGACTTCAGAGATACCTAGGAGACGCGAGTGTATCCAGAAAGATGTCAATATGCGCAGCGGTTCTTGAATACCCCTCTCGAACGTCTGCAATCAATCTTGGCTAACCCGAGCTCTTTCCGCCCCTGATATGGCCGCACATTTCGCTCGTGAAGTTACGCCTTGTGATGCCGTGACAAGGAGCCCCCCTATCGAGAAAGAGATCCCAGCGAGGGCTTTATGGACAGTTGCTTCTTCAAGCAGGGAGAACCTCCTGGTTACCTACCTAGGGGGGGTGTTTGCTATGAGCGTTTTCTGTAGTGATCTGCACCGTCACGAGGTCTAGGTCAACTGTAGGGACGACGAGATCGGAGACGTGAATATCATGGATCTCGAGAGATCGTTTGTATTCTGAATCTTCAGCTGAGACACCTATGGAAGTATCTGACTATTTGCCTACGTGAAGATATTTGACAATTGACAAGCGAGTCCGAGAACTCACTGGCCAGACTACCAAATCAACCACCACAAGATTGGCATCGTCGTACAGTCCAGGTCTTGAAGATTCCAAACAACAATCGGTGACCAAGCGGTCACACGATGAAAAAAGCGAGCACTCCAAACTACCAGGCGCCGTCGGTCGAGGGCTGAGGCTCGGTGGACTTGCCCCAGGCGTTGTCGGTCGAGGGCTGAGCACCCCAAGCACCCCCGTCCTCCTTGGTACCGTTGCCGTTCATGTGTCCATTGGCGTTCCCGTTGACGCTGCCGTTAACGTTCCCGTTGACACTGCCGTTGGCATCGCCGTTCTCGTCGCCTGTAGCACCACCCCAGGCAGCGACTCCTTGGTCGCCCCACTCGCCACCGGCACCGTCACCTTCCCCGTCATCAAAGTCAGAGTCAGCCTCGAACTTGAGGTCCTCGAGGGAAACACCCTCCGGGACGTAGGCCTTCAGAAAGTCCGGGATCTCCTGCTTCGTCTCCATCAGGGTGCGAGTGAGAACAGAGGCAATGGGCTCATCGCTGTCACAGTAGAACGAGGTTGCAACACCACGATGGCCGATGCGGCCAGTTCGGCCTGAAAATAGAAGGTCAGCAACGGTTGGGCAAAACAAGCAGGGTATCTGCGCTTACCAATGCGATGAGTATACTCCTCAATGCCCCCATGATCAATCGAGGGGAGATCATAGTTGACGACATGCCTGACGTTGCGCACATCAATACCGCGAGCGCTCACGCCCGTGGCGATCAAAATGGGGGAATTTCCGCTGCGGAAAGCACGCATGGCGGCCTCTCGCTCTTTCTGCGTGCGGTCGGAATGCATCGAGGTGCACGGCAGGTCCTTGTTGAAGAGGAAATCATCCAACTCGTCGGCAGTCCTCTTGTGGTTGACGAAAATGATCACCCGGCAAGGATCCAAGGAAAGAATCAGGTCGTAGAGAGCCTGGCGCTTCATGGGAGGCTCGACATAGATGACCTCTTGTTTGATATTCTCATGAGAGCTGCCAGCACGACCGACGCGGAGGCGGACATGATTCTCGGCAAGATGGGTGCGAGCCAGGTCTCGGGCGCTCTTGGGGAACGTCGCAGAGAAGAGCATGTACTTGATGTTGCCCTCCTCTTGTTCTGCAACACAGTTAGCTGGCTGGAGCTTTATTGGGATAAGAGACAGGTAACCTACCGCCACCAGTGAGAATCTTGTTGAATTCTTCTTCCCAATCGGAATGGAGCATCTCATCAGCCTCGTCAATGACCATGTATCGAAGACGGCGAAGTGTCAGCACATGAGGACGCTCAATGAAGTCGATGAGGCGGCCCGGGGTAGCGACCAAGACATCGCACCCCTTGGCAAGTTGGGCGGCCTGGTCCTGGACAGGGCCGCCGCCATAAACCACACAAGGTCGGAGCATGGTTCGGTAGCAGAACTTGCGAGCTTCATTGAAGATTTGCACAGCAAGCTCGCGACTCGGACAGACAATGACCACAAGTGGCTCAGCACGGACAGGCCGGCTGAGGTCGACATTCAATCCATCCGGGCAGGGGCGATAAGCGGCAAGCTTCTTGGTCTTCCCCATGAGTTTGTTGAGGATGGGGATCATGTATGCGGCGGTCTTGCCGGAGCCTGGCGATGGTATGTTTAGTACTCTGAAGAAAGGAGGCGTGGGACATTCGAGAGATGCTCACCAGTCTGGGCGACTGCAATCACGTCGTGCCCTTTGCCAATGGCAGGGATGCAGTATTTTTGGATTGGAGTGGGAACTTCGTAGCCACACATCTGGACATTGCGCAGCATGACAGGATGTAGGCCCGCGCCTTCAAAGCTCATGATGGGGGCGACACACACAGGCCCCTCCTGGCTGACCTCAATTTCGGCAATCCTAAACATGTCAGAAACGGGGGTGAGAAAGCAGGATTTTGCTTGACGTACTTTCCGAAGTTGATACCATGGGCAACGCGGTCTTTGAGCTCTCCAAAGAGGATAATCTCAAGCTCCGGGTGCTCAGGACCGACCTCGCCAATCTCACCATCGTACTCGTAGACTCTGGCATTCCCGTCCCAGTTGTCCGGGCGATTCGTGTCGTAGTTGTAGGGTTGAGCATCGACCCAGCCGGTGCCGTCCTTGGCATCAGTAGCAGTTCCACCATCACCATTAGTACCAGCAAGGGCAGCTTTCTCGTCGGCAGTTCCGTAGCCGCCCTGGGTTGCAGGAAGCGCAGTCTTCATATCAGAGGTGTCAAAAACATTGGCAGCCTTGCCATCAATGGGATCAGGCCCGCCAGGAGCCACGTCTGGGGTACCCCAGCCGTTGGCAGACATTGCTGAGGTGGGTTGACAATGATATCTGTAAACCACGAGATGTGAGAGGCGGTAATGGGAGAGCTCGAACTAAGGAAAGAGAAAGGAAGACAGGAGCCCAGATACTGGAGGGGTAAACCGGACCACGCCAGAAGCATAATACTTTGCACGACTCGGGTGGGTGACTTACTCGGATATTGTAGACTGAGGTGGGAACTGACAAGTATCAGCACTCAAGTCAAGAGGGGTCCAACAAATTCAAGGAAAGAGAGGGGGAAAATCCCAGTTGATGCCCTCCTGCAAGGATGTGGTAGTGGTGGTAAGGTGGGATGGATGATGGGCTGGGTAGGGAAGAGGATGTAAGGAGATGGGCAGTAGGAGGGGTAGATATCAAACCTTGCTCTCAGATGATGTGGCTCCAAGCAGCTTTCAGAAACGCTGGATGTGAATATTTTGGTTCCTTGGGTGTGAGGGCGGAGAGGGAGGGCTGGAGACGCGACCGCGTGTTGGGGGTGGGGGGGGGTTGGGGGGTTGTGGCGATGCTTGGGATGGGTTTATGAGGTAGGTGTGGCTCCAAGACGCGTAAGAAGACGAGTAGGGAATGCGGATACAGGACGGTGAAAACGGTGGTGATGTGGGAATGGAGTACCGCCGCTGGTAGGGGGTTGATGATGATGTTGCTTACCTTCAGGGGTCGTTGGCAGGTCCTTTGCTTTGCTTTGCGTAGACTTCAAGATATCTACTCGAGGTTGATTCTTAAAATGGGATGCAGAAATTCGAAGGGCCTTCGACAAAATGGATGTTGAGAGGGGAAAAACCAGGAAGGAGCGAGCCAGATGGAGAGGGTTTTATACCTAGGTACCTAGGTACCCAGGTAGAGGGGATCCGCATACACAGGACCCGCGTAAAGAGAGGAGGGCCTATCACAAGGAGCAGCTGGGGACTACTTCTCGACCATGTTCACGTCTCAGAGGACAGGTAGTCGCCCAGACGATTGCTTTGTTTACAAACAGCAGGATGGTGGGCGAGGTGCATTGTTGCCCAGCCAGTGACAGCCATACACTTGTCGCCCAACTTGACTGATCACCGGAGAATGTCACTGGAGGAGGGGCACAGTTAGATAGGCCTGCCTTGCTTTACTCTGACAGAGACCAAATATGGAGCTGTTAGAGTGGTGGTTTTGAATGCTTCTTTGGTTGCTGTGTGTAAGCCATGAACATGGAGGCAGGATTAAAAGGCCATAAACAACACTAGGAGCGAAGCCAGAGCTGTATTTTCCCCTTGGCTCAGCAAACAAAGCAAAGGCGGGTGGATTCAGAACCTTTCAATGCAGAGACACATCTTAATTATGTCTGCTGCTTAGTTGCAGCAGCGGAAATGACATGGCATAAAAGACACGGCGGCTCTGGCATCCGAAGAAGTGTCATTACGTCAGGGGTAAACAGAAACGGGTTTTGCTTTGGTACACAGTAGACATGCAAGACAGGAACGGCATCATGGGCATAGGCTTCCAGAACTGGAATTCCTCCGAGGGGACTCAGCAGGAGCCAGTAGTGGATAAGTAAAGAGCGATTTACACGCTGCGAAGGAGTCGAAGTCGAGGACCAATTTCATGTAGCATATAAGACGGTCACTTACACAGATCACGAGAGAGATCAGTTCATATCCAGTAAGATGGGATAGGTATTAACCTATCTCGGTTCTCTTCTAAGAATAGTATATAGGTAGACAAGATGACCGGGTATTGAAAGGCATCTGATAGGATGCTCCTAACTACCTGGGTAGATAGGTAACTAGGTATTTTAGGTAATCAAGATGGACCTCAGAGCTCGGATTGTCTATTGCTGTCCCCCAATCCGTTCTTCAAGACTTGGTCCAACGAAGCAGCAGCCCGGCCGACGGCGCCACCTTCTTTCTTTGCCTCCTCCATGCCTTTGGCTATGGCATCACTCCATCTACTGTGGAATATTATCTGTCTCGACTCGCGATCAGGATACATTTCGCCTTCTTCGTCTCGGGCGGGGCCGAATAGATTCAAATAAGAAAAGGGGTTCGGCCTCCTAGGTAGACGGTAGATGTTGTCCCAGTAGGCTTGGGGCTTGTAAGGCGTGGGATCTTCAGGCTTGAAGCCGATACGAAGGAATTTGACGAGCCCCTGAATCTGCCTTGCTTGTGCTTGTCCTCCTTTGACGGCTCCGAGCGTCGCTTTCGACGCCGATGTCCAGCCTTTGCTGCCGGTGGCCGAACTGATACTCGGATTCCAGCCCAACATGGCGCTGAAACTGTTCAGCGTTTTCATCCAGCCCCCTGGGCAGGATACGGTCTCATCACCGGCCACGTCAAGGAGCCAGTCCATAACGTTGAGGGTGTCGCTCCGAATATCGACCGACAGATGCGTCATGCCGGCTCGGATATACATGAGAGCCTTCTCAACATGGGGTCGCACTTCCGAGGGAGGCAGACCCCGAAAGAGCTCGAGGAGCTGGCTCCGCACATGCGAGGAACCATCAGATACCAATGGTAGGAGTTTAGTTAGGATGGTAGAGGTCCCCACCGGGTTGTATGACGGCTTTGCTGAGACCCGGCTGGTTAGATAAGATAGGGACTCCCGTCTCTGGGTGTCGGATCTGGAGGTTGAGGCGAGTGAGAGGTTATGCTTGAACTGCTCGGCTGGGTGGGGAGCATCCGCGGATAATGATTGCTGGTTCACAACAATTGCTGGTCCCGGTAAGCCACAACATTCTCTGACCTTGGAAGGCCATAGACGGCTCACCTTTTGATTTGAAGCTCGTATCAGTGAAATTTGAAGTCTTGGCCTTGGTTTTCCCAACCTTCAACTTGGGTTTCTGCATTTTGTCAGTACGCGAATCGCAGAGAAAGGGTATCCCCATAGAATGCGGAGGGAAGTGGTACCTGGAAGTCCTTCTGCTTCTCCTTCTTCCTCTTGGTACTGGCTCCCATCTTGATCTCATTGATAGGGCTGGTTAATTGGGCTGTCCAACCCTGGCAGTCGTGTGAAGTTCCATTCTTCAAGCTTCCTCCTTGACGGGCCCGCTAATTACCTACCTAGGCAATAACTGGGCCACACGCCGAGTTGGCGCTGGGCCTAGACTTGGTGCCTGAGGCTGCAAGCATGAATTGGAATCCATCCACATCCATCTTGTCTTGGCATCTTGGCGCCACTGGTAACATCAGACTGATGACGCACCTCTCATGATTGGGCCGGGAGTCTGGAGTGTGTGTTTCGCACAACTGACCTCTCCCCACCCTTTCGACCACCTTCCACAACACCATCCCTCCCTACAGTTTATCCTTTCTTTCTTTCTCTCTACAATTCGTCCCTATTACCAGATACCACTTACTTGAAGAATCTCGTTTCCAGATATCCAGTCGGCAACATGTTGCTGAAGCCGCTGACGCTTGCCGTCGCTGGCCTGGCGGTAGCCACCCAGGCTTTCCTGGTGCCTCCCGAGGTATCCGAATCCGAGGTCAAGGCAGCCAACGCCCTCCCCGTCGAAGCATACGTCGTTCCCGACCACCAACTGCTCAACCTCACATGTCCTGGCTGCCCTCTTGTGTTCAGAGGCAAGCATGGCTTTGCCAAAATCAAGACAGACAGGGTCAGTCACTTGGAGCTGGCGTTCGCCGTCGATCATGAGCTTGATCACGACAGACTGTTCGTCAACAACTTCGAGCTCTATCCATCCTCAGACCCCTTCCGCTCCGCCCTAGGCGCATCGCTTGTTCCAGATGATGTTGGTAGGAGGCACAAGAAGCATCGCAAAACCCACAAGTCATCTTCACCATCTCGGCTAGGCTTCAGCCTTCAGGTCCACCACGTCGCTGAGAACAAGGAGCAAGGGTTGCAACTCATCTCCCTCGATCTCCAGATCATCGAGGTCGGGTCGATGTTTGTGGATGGCATCCCGAACGTCCATGTCAGGCTTGTCAAGGACTCCAATGGAAGATTGGCCATCGGCAGTATCGAGACGACAGAGTCACAGACACTCGGCTCCACGCCGGGAGGTAACCAGGGGGAGTGTACCACCCTGTTGTGCAAGTGGGTGACCATTATGAAGGACAAGCTTTCCCATATGAAATCGGGCAAGAACTGCGCAGGAAAGAAGGCTGGTGCTGCTGAGGGATCACAGCACGGCTATCACGGGCATCACAACCACCACGACAATCAGAACAATCACGACGCTCGCCCTGACGGGACCGAGCAACGGTATCATCGTCACAGTTGGGGGCTATTGTTCAAGAGTATCGCCGCCCATATTCTGCTTCCTGTTGCGGTTGGCATCATTGCCGGAGTCACCGTCAGCCTGTAAGTTTCACCTAACCACCTCCCCCTTTATTCAGGCTGGCATTTCCTAACCAATGATAAGGATTGGAATGGTGGTTGGCACATTCGTCGTGTCTATTTTCCGGACCTTCTTCCGCCGCCCAAGTCGCCGCCGTGCTGGACGGGCTCTCCATAAAGCCACTCGCAGCGAACCTGCCGTCGACGAGGAGAAGTCGGGCCTAATGGTCAACCAGGAAGCTCCGCCGTCGTATGAGGAGGAAGACGTCAACAAATCCCAGGTCTGATGAGATCACGGGGCGCGGTTATGTATACATATGAGGGCAGTACATGCGAGAGCGGGAAAAGATTGCTCGAGTTCCGAATCATTAGATACCAAATTTGAACGCCGGATGTTGTGTGTTGATGCGCGGGCGTTTTTGAGGACTTTGACAGGCATGATGAGAGACGGATTACTGGATGGTTACGTTTCATGTCGTTCCTTATTCTCCTCTCGTGGTCTATCCCAATCACACTCCTTTGAATTGAGGCTACCTAGGTAGTTAGGCATCCAGATGGATGAAAGTGATACACTCGAAATAACCAATATGGATGGTTGATCCTCCATTTCGCTTCTAATAGTTGCCTCCTGGATAGTAGAACTCGACCAATTTAGGCCACTCTCTCTGTTGATCGGATGAGTTAGAGGAGGAACATGAGGTTAACAGGGGCAGATGAGTTCGAGGGCTGCCACAGCGGCTAGGTGCCATTCTGTTTGGCAAGAGGACGAGGAAGACTTGCAAGCTCCCTGTCACATAACCGTGTGCTGGAACAGCCGTCGAGGCTTGGATAATCGACAGCTCAGAAGGGTCACTTTCGCCAAATCTTCCAGTTTGATGCTAGCAAGAGACACTTTCGGAAAGACACCTAATCAACAGCATATGCCCTCTAGAGCGTGTGTAGAGCGGGGCTGCTTCACCACAGCTTATTGCAACGCAGACGATGATCTCGGTTGTTGCGTTGATACGTACGAGGCATCTGGCTGAGGACTCGTCTGTGAGGGTATATCGTGTTGATGATATTACAGCCGGCAAGGTCGGGGAGGAGTGTGGAAAGGGGTTAACTGCGCCGCAGTCCTCAGCCAAAAAAACTTGCTCTCAGTGACCTGCACAGTACATCCATGACCAAAACTGCTTGGATGATGACTTGGCCAACGGATGCGGAATAGGACCGTTGTCGAGCCTTGCAAGGCTACCAGGGTCTGGAAACATATCGTTCGAGACGATGTTTCAGCAAAACAATGCCGAATAACTCCAACTCAACCCGGAAGCTCTTCTCGAGCGCACCTTATATGTAAGGCCTAAACATCCGTGTCTTTTCCTTTCCCAGGCGATCGACACAGCTTGTTAAGGCTCCCCGTCCCCCAAGCTTCCAAGACCACTGGGCTGAAGTTTGAACAGGAGGCGGACCCAGACCCTATAGTGTGCACTACAACACGATCCGTACATAGTACATACCTACTGCGTAGTAGAATCAACAGCTGCCAAGGAGGTTCCTTTTGAAGCGAAAAGGTCAGTTCTCCAGGGGTAAAGCCATCGATGCCATTTTTAGCACAGGAAAGGGCTGAAATACGCACGAAAGTTGCGCGTAGGTAATCTCAAGAACATCCAATGAAGTCCGCCTAGAGGCACCAGTGGGGTCTGAAAAAGCGGGCTCTAATAAGGCACAACACAATTTAATCCTATTTAATCCTACCCTGGTGCGGGTAAAATAGCTTGAAAAGGCTGGAACCATTTCCGGGCTCCTCCCCTTCTTCTCCGTGTCGCCATGAGCTCCAGGTCTCTTGGCTCATATATGAATACCTGGTTGGTAAATTCTGCAGGCAGAGAGACATATATATTCTACAGGAAGTTCTTCAGGACGTTGACGACGGGAGCACACAAGTGTCGAGTGAAGAATGCTGACGATCCGGGACGATCCTCCCCAAAGGTAATGTTCCCTGCGAACTCTGTCTTACTCATCATCTTCAGATTTCGGAACCGATTTGCCGGAACTCTAGCATGATCAGATAGGCTGGACCTTGTCGCTGCACTAGCTTAGATCCTACGGGCCATCCTCCATTCAGGGGTACATATATATACGTTGCATACAAACTGGGGCTTGAGTCATCTTCTTTGCGCGTATTATGAACCCAGTAGGGCAGGTCACCACGTCAGCGCTAGAGCCACTACAGCTAGCTATTGCTCACCTGGCGCAACGTCCAGAAGGATCGTGGGCATGGTTAAATTACGATGGGGTCCGTTGGCGTCTACGCCGCTCAGGCAGGCAGCCCGCCACACGCCCGCATACGCAGTAAGGGGCGTGCAGAGGGATGGGGATGCCTGCATCGGAGCGACAGGGTCGTTGCACTGCGGTCAAGCAGCCGCACAGACAGGCTAGGGTTGTTGGAAGAAGTTTGGGCAACTCGAGTAGAAGTTTGTCGTCCCCCCTCTACGATCCCCGCATTCGAGTCCCATTCACGGTCTATCATCTGGAAGGCCAGAATCACAGAATATGGAAAATTGTTTGCTGATCAACAGATCCAAATCGCACAAGCCTTTTTCACTGCTATTAGCGCTTGTGACCAACAAGATTTAGCTGTCACTAGTTTGATGATTCTGACCAATCCCGCGCATGGTCTCTCTTCCCCATTTGGTGGTTCTCCCCGGTCAATGGTCATCCAACCCCTGCACCTCCACGGTAGGGCCGGCGGATGTCAGGGGAATCCATCCTACGCTAAACCTGTTCCTGAACCACAACCCTTGGCCCCCTCTTCGAACGCACCCACTCCCCTCCCAAAAGTACCTACCAGCAAACATGCATCGTGGGAATAACGGTCTGCCAATTTTGGTTACTCTGAAAGGAAATTGCTCGCACCATGCATCCCCTTCGAGTGGGCCAGCGACTGACGCAGCCTGGGGGCGGCCCCCAACCGCTGGGGGGCCCCCAGAGCCAGAGGCAGTCGATATGAAAGGTAGCATGACCACCCTCTCCTCTTTGCTCTTTCTCTTCTCTCACGCTCCTTTTGACCCTTCGTCCTGTCAAGCCAACAGCGAACGGTGTGCTCCTCGGCCCTTGCAAACGTTTTGTTTGCGTCCTTTCGTTGATCCATAGTATCATCACGTTCATTTTTCGGCTTCGGCCATAACCCCCATCCAGTCACACTCCTTTTCCCGGTATCTTAATACCTCAGGTCATCCTTGACGACCGAAATAATGTACACAAAAACCCTCGTGCTTGCAGCTTTGGCTGCGGCCCCGGCCCTGGCAACCAACACTCCTTCGGTCAATGTTTACTTTGGCCAGTCGGGCACAACCGACTTGGGAACATACTGCGAGTCCAATGCCTTCGAGTATATCACCATTGCCTTCGTCAACAACTCGCCTGAGCATGATCCTTCAGGGCTCAAGTACCCGGGCACAAACTTTGGTGCCCACTGCGCTGCTGAAGTCTACACTTCGAAGGGCGGCGTGAAGTCAAACCTCCTGTCTAACTGCAACTTCATCGCCGATGATATCCCCAAGTGCCAGGCCGCAGGAAAGAAGGTCCTTCTGTCCGTCGGCGGTGAATGGACGGCGAAGAGTAACTACACCGTCTCGTCGGCCTCAAAGGGTGTCGAGTTCGCCAACATGCTGTGGGGTGCTTTCGGCCCCCACAACCCCCTGTGGTCCGGCCCTCGTCCCTTTGACTTCAATGGCAAGCATGTTTCCGTCGATGGTTTCGACTTCGACGTCGAGCACAAGTTTGGTAGGTCTTTCCTATTCCCGCCAGTACCCGTGTCTTTTCCGCTCACTAACATGTCGAAAGCCGATCAAAGTGGGTATATTGCCCTGATCAATAGGTTGCGTGTCCTGTTTGCCACCGTCCCAACCAAGAACTTCGTCATTGCTGGTGCTCCTCAGTGCCCTCTCAGCGATGACTGGTTCCAGATGAAGGATATGATCACCGCTTCCAAGTTCGACCTCCTCTGGATTCAGTTTTACAACAACCCCGACTGTGACGCGACGAATGGCGGGAAGCACTTCAACTATGACCAGTGGGCAGAATTCATCCAGGGTACCGCGAGCAAGGACGCCAAGCTCTTCATTGGTCTCCTTGGCAGCCCTGCAAGTGGTAAAAATGGATATCTCCAGCCCGATGAGGTCACTGCCTTGCTCGAGGAGTACAAGACGCACGCTTCTTTCGGAGGAGCGATGGTCTGGGATGTCAACACCGGTAGCCAGCTGCTCGATAGTGGAAGGACTTACATCGAGAACATTCATGATGTGGTCTGCGGACCCCCGGTCGAACCGCCTACGACCTCCGTCGTCACAACCGCCGAGCCTACCGCCACTGCGGAGCCCACTGAGACTGCCGAGCCCACTGAGACTGCCGAGCCCACCGAGACTGCAGAGCCCACTGGAACTGAGGAGCCCTACCCGACGAACACCGGGACCGAGACCGGTACTGACTCTCCCACTGGCACTGCTTACCCAACTGGCACTGAGACTTCGGAGCCCACGAACACCGGCGGTGAGCCTTACCCCACCGCCAGCGAGACCGAGTCTTACTGCGATGAGGAGCCTGAGCCTACCGGCACTGACTACCCAACCGGCACCGACTCTCCTACTGGCACTGCTTACCCAACTGGCACCGACTCTCCCACCGGCACTGAATACCCCACCGGCACTGAGACTTCGGAGCCCACGAACACCGGCGGTGAGCCGTACCCCACTGCCAGCGAGACCGAGTCTTACTGCGATGAGGAGCCTGAGCCTACCGGCACTGACTACCCCACCGGCACTGACTCTCCCACTGGCACTGCCTACCCCACCGGCACTGACTACCCGACCACCACTGAGCCCGAGACCACCGGCCCGTATCCCACCGAGACCGAGTCTGAGTCCTCAGGCCCGTATCCCACAGAGACGGACACTTCGGGACCGTACCCTACTGGCACTGAGACAGCCTACCCCACTGGCACCGAAGAGGGTTATCCCACCGCTTCCGCGTCTCTGACAACCAGCACCGTCTACGCCACATCTGTGTACACCGTTACGTCGTGTGCCCCCACCGTCACGAACTGCCCGGTTGGCCATGTGACGACCGAGATCATCCCGCTGTACACGACCGTCTGCCCCGTCGAGTCCGAGTACCCCGTCACCCACGACGTCACCTACACCGTGTCGCCTCTGTCCTCAACCCCGGTCTACTCCGTCCCCGAGACCGAGACCGCCCAGCCGACTGAGTCCGTTCAGCCGACCGAGTCTGTCCAGCCGACTGAGACCGCTCAGCCCACTGAGACCGTCCAGCCGACTGAGACTGCCCAGCCGACCGAGACCGCTCAGCCCACTGAGACTGCCCAGCCGACCGAGACTGCCCAGCCCACTGAGACTGCTGAGCCGACCGAGACTGCCCAGCCCACCGAGACAGTCGTTGTCCCGCCGGAGCCCACCGACTTCACCACCGTCGTGGTCCCAACCGAGGTCCCCACCGCCCCCGTCGAGACGGTGACCCCGTCTGCCACGCCCACCGTGCCGCCCGTCGTCGTCGGCGCCGCGGGCCGCAACGCCGCCGTGGCGTTCGGCCTCCCCGCCTTCATGGCTGCCGCGCTCCTGGTTCTGTGAGATGGGTCAGTAGTTGAAATAATGTGGGAGTGAGGATTGAGGCTTGATGGGAAAATATAGAAGGAGTGGTGGTGGGTATGTTCTTTCTTCTTCTTCGTGAATTAGCGTATAAAGCGTCGGTATATACACCTCCCCGGGGTCCGGGTGGTCCAATGACAACTTTTTTTGACTTGCTATTCTTTTTTCTCTCGGCATTGATTGTTGTGTTGGATGCCCTGGTCCCCGGCGTGGCCTCCTCCCGGACGCTAGGGGGAGGTTGCGTTAATATGTTTCTATACTCTTTTTTGAACTCGGTATGGGATGGCTTCTTCGGGGGGCAAGCAAGCTTGGTGAACGACGCCCGGGTTTGCGGAATGGCAAGATTCGTGTCCCCGATTGTGGGGATGCCGATGTCGTGACGATGATGGAGGTAGTCGTCCCTGTCGAGTGATTGTATATTAAGATATTTGTCTTGAAGAATATATTCATGAAGATAGGCAATTTGGATTATGTGTCTATCTCCAAGGTGTGTCTTGCTTGGACGTGTTTCTATCCAGTGTCTATGTGCTTGCCACATGTTATGGTGAAATATCCACCACTCGTACGTGCAAAAGTATAAGTCGGTTCCATTTGTAGTCGTTCGCATTCTCACAGCCTGGACGTTGTACCGAAGAGCCTCCATACCAACTGTACTTAGGCTGTGGGGCATGTCTCACTTAAGTCCGAGGTTAACCCCGCTTGTGGACCCCTGACCTGTACCCCGTCCGAAGCAAGCATCTCCGATTTGCCGGCCATCTGTCGTCACCGTCACGGAGCTCAAGCGTGGCGGGGTGAGTTGATAAGCTTCATATCGCGGAAACCTGAACTGATTTCTACATATATATGAACGGATTCTCATCGCGCCCAAAGAGTCCAAACTCCTTTTACTGATCAGTAGAAGGCTGCCCGCCCATGGGTGTTTCTCCTCATTCCCTACAGCCATTGTTTCGGAAAGCACTAGCTCGGGAACCTCCGCGCTGGACCCCATCATGAGTGCCAGCCATGACCAGGCGGGAAGCTCGGCCGGTGAAGCTAATCAGAGCCCGCACTCACATTCTGAGGAGGACTTGTTTATGTCGGCGGATGACGGGATTGTGAACGAGGAAGACGATGAGGGTGATTTGGATTTCGCGGCCGATGACGACGATGTTGATGAAGAGGAAGATGAAGACGACGAAGAGGAAGACGAGAACGAGGATGAAGATGAGGACGACGAGTTTCACGGTATTCGAAGGAATTCTTGACGCCTCATGAGCCCTGCTAATCACCGTCCTTAGATGCCGAGGGCGGCGCTGTAGAGCTGCAAGTCCTCATTCGCGAAGCGGAGGACCAGAATGAAGGTGGGGACGGGAGAACAAGAGTCGGAATACTAAGAATGGGTGGTAGGTTTGCCCGTTGCATGTCAGCATGGGCTTCGCCATTGATGCTGATTCGAAAACCCAGGCTCGGTCATCCACTTAAATCACGACCAACTCACAGCGTTGCTCGATGGCCATGGCTTGGGTCACTCACTTTTTGATGGCGATGACGACGTAGTGCCTCTGAGGAGACGAAGGGAACCTCTAGATCCCGATCGCTTTCCCAAAGTCCCGAGTATGGAGGGTCGGAAACTCATGCAGTCGGGCATCTTTGGGTCTGTCCACCGCGGAGTTGCAGACAGGAAAAAGCTGGCCCGACGGATCCTAGACCGAGAGTTGGGTTTGGGAGACCGCTTCAGCCGAAAGACGAACCAGGATCTAATGGCCCAGGTAATATCTCTGGTCGCACTTCTCCTGCCGAAAGCTGACTCGTTGCAGCAAATGATCCCATCCACGAACCCCGAGATGGTCATCCACTACGGGGATCCCGTCTGCTGCGGCCAGTTCTCCGACGATGGCAATTTCTTCTACGCCTGCGTCAATGACTTCCGCGTTCGCATGTACGACACATCTAATCCATATAACTGGCGGTACTACAAGACCGTCACCTACCCCTTCGGCCAGTGGAGGTTGACGGATGCGGACCTGAGTCCCGATAACAAGTGGCTCGCGTACACGTCACTGCAGAGCAATGTATGCTTCGCACCTACAGATCCCAACGACAAGGGGGATCCCTACTCCCTCGACATGTCGGACGTCACAACCCGTGGAGGGCACCGCCACGGGCACTTCCCCATCTTCTCCGTCCGCTTCTCGGGGGACGGGCGGAACCTGGTCGTCGGCACGGGCACGGATGCCATCATCGTGTACGACATTGAATCGCGCCGCGTGCTACATCACGTCGTCGGCCACGATAACGACGTCAACGCCGTGTGCTTTGCCGACAAGTCATCGCCGCACATCCTGTACTCGGGCTCCGACGACTGCACCATCAAGGTCTGGGACACGCGGAGCATGGGCGACGGGCGAGAGTCCGGCGCCTTCGTGGGCCACATCGAGGGCCTGACCTACATAGACAGCAAGGGCGACGGGCGGTACATCCTCAGCAACGGCAAGGACCAGTCGATGAAGCTCTGGGACCTGCGCATGGCCATGTCGACGGACCGCGTCGAGGAGCTGGACCCGACAAAGTTCACGCGGCAGCGCATGTACGACTACGACTACCGCTGGGAGGAGTACGAGGAGAGGGAGTGGTTCCAGCACAAGCACGACAACTCCCTGGTGACGTTCCGCGGGCACACGGTGCAGCGGACGCTCATCCGGTGCCACTTCTCGCCGCCCGGGAGCACAAACTCCTCATATGTCTACTCGGGCAGCCAGGACGGCTGCGTCTACGTCTGGAACCTGGACGCCACCCTCGCCGCCAAGATCAACGTCAAGTCGGTGACCAGGGGCAAGGGCATCGGCCACCGTCGGTACCGGCTGCACCATCCCGACCCCGGCGAGGGGGATTGGATGACGCTCGTGCGTGACGTGGGCTGGCATCCCAACGCCCCGCTCCTCGTTGGTGAGTACATAGTAGCGAGCGACACCCCGCGGGATGCGCAAGAGACTGGCTGGTTGACTGACTGACTGTACCTAGCATCCGCCTGGAACGGGCCGACGATGGGTGGCGGGACTGCCACACTACATTCGTTTAACGAGTCTGGCGCCGACGAGGCAGAACCTCGGATGGGGATTTCGGTTAATGAGAAGTTGGTCGAAGATCCTTCGATATTGACGCAGTCTCGATTTTGAGACGCCGAAGACGGGTCGATTTTGGAGGTGCACGTATCGGGTTATAAGGATCTATATCTGTGGTCTCGGAGCATTTTGGAGAGTTGCTGATGGCACACTCCTTTTCCCTTGAGCAATGTACTGGTAGTACTGACAGACGGCGTTTTTCCTTCACGTTCGCATGAGTCAAAGCATATTCCATCCTGATGTTTGATAGGTTGAGATGGTTACGTACCGAGTTTTATTATTTTGCATATTCCCACGCTGAAGCAGGACATGCCATGCTGAGGAAAGGGAAAGGGCCGAGTATGACCTGTACATGCAGTCGAATCGTTGTTACCAGACCCTGCACTATCTTGTTAACACAAGAGGTGTTCAGGCATGGGAAGAGCGGTTCTTATACACGTGACGACCCTCTCGTGCCTAAGGATCCTGTCCGCGCAGGTACCGCATCTTGGCTG
Source organism: Phialemonium atrogriseum (assembly GCF_030411735.1). Taxonomy (NCBI): domain Eukaryota; kingdom Fungi; phylum Ascomycota; class Sordariomycetes; order Cephalothecales; family Cephalothecaceae; genus Phialemonium; species Phialemonium atrogriseum. Next base: position 319,652 of record NW_026848145.1, read on the forward strand.
TAGTGGAAGGTGGTCGTTGGGCATGTCCATATACTGGGACGCGAGAGTCTACATGGCACGAAGCCAGCTGCAGTGCAATGGTAATGGCAATAGCAACAGCGACTTGGACGGCGACTTTGACAGCAACCGCCACCAAAATATACAGGACCTGGCAAAACTTGGCAAACGAGAGCAGGAGCAAACTCGAACACAGATGGGGTGGTCAGCCCAGAGCTACGGCTGACGGAAAGGCAAACGCGTAAGGGTGGTGGAGGCGCGGATGCACGTGACCTTCCCAATGACATAGGATTTGGAGATTATTGGCGCACGGACCATCAGCCTGAGCTTCTCCTCACAGCAACTCCAGCCTCATCCAGTCAGTGCATCGGAAATTCCGACTACCTACCTGCAAACAGTTGCCACTATTTCTCCTCCTACTTGCCCTCCAAACAACTGCGAGGTCTCGGAACCCCAACGCCCAACGGCACAGTTCACAGTTCCGAGCATCAAATCCCCTCTTCATCTCTGACCCTCCCAGCATTATCGCCCTCGACTGCCTGTTCAAGGCTCTTTCGCGTTTGCCGTTCGGCCTAGTCAACAGGTGCTCGATCAATCGCCCCGAGCTGGTTGCCATCCATTCAGGCTGCGCTCGGCTGTTAATCTCAATCTCGACCCCACAACCCAATACCTTGCGAACTCTAGGACAGTCTAGTAGAGGTTAGGAAGGAGGACTAGCTTGCGCCTGTGGTATCATCCCTGGAATCGGCAACACACTTCGGTCGCGTTGAGCCACTGTTTTCATCTGGGAAGAACTCGGATTGAGAAGAGAGAATCGTTATTCCAGCATCTTGTGTCCAATCAAGGACAAGCCCAACTCACCCTCCCCCTGTACTGTCCAAGAGACATAAGAGCCCGACCTGTCGAGGGACTGCAAGCACAGAGCTTCGTCTTCTGAGAAGGGGCCGTCTTATCTTCTGGGTTATCAGTCTTCAGTCATTGTTTCGGGATTCTGGAGTGTACGTATGAACTGGCCCTCTATCTCTCTCTTCATTTTTTCTTCATTTTCTCTCTCTTTCCTTTACCAGCTGTTCTCGCACGTCATCTACCCTCTCCCATTCACAGTATCGAGCATTAGAAGGAATCCTGGCCTTGTCAGCTGCTGATCATGGATTTGGAAGACTACAGACACGCTCCTGTAATTCTGATCCATAGCCAGGCTTTCAATACACCCTCACTTGAATTCCCAGGTCCTTACTTTGAAGAGTCGAGGCTGTGAAGCAATCAGCTCAAGATGGCCGAGGAGGAATTCGAGATCGACATCTATGGCGATGCCAATAACGAACAGGCAGAGGCCAAGCGCGACGACGCCAGCTCACATACCTACAATGCCGAGGGCTCGCACGATTCCAACGGTGCTGGACAAGGTGATTATGATGGAAGGGATAGCGGATATGACAACGAGCGGGAGCGGAGCAATGAGCGGGAGCGGAGCAACGACCAACCGGCCACTTCGCAACAACCTCCCCAACAAGGGGTGAAACGGAAAGAGGGTTCCGATGAACGACCAGTGGACCCCGGCGCAACCACTGCGCTCCTAATCTCCGACCTCAGCTGGTGGAACACTGACGATGAGCTTCGCGGCTGGACGAGACAAGCCAACTGCGAAGATGAGCTCAAGGACATCACCTTCAGCGAGCACAAGGTTAACGGAAAGAGCAAAGGGTAAGAGCATCGCGTGGCTCAAACCAGACCAAGCCCCATTGCTGACTTGCCCACTTAAACAGACAAGCATATCTCGAGTTCACATCACAACAAGCCGCAACAGCAACCAAGCACAAAATTGACGCCCTGGGCAACGAGAGCACCCAGCCCGGCCAGAAGAAGCACTCGGTCATCTACTCGAGCCCGACCAACAACCCCTTCCGGACACTCCCCAAGGACGCGCCCGCCCGCGCCGCCAAGGACGGACAGAGCCGCACCCCCTCCGGCCCCGGCTACGACCGCGGCTCCAGTAACATGGGTGGCGGTGGCGGCGGCGGCGGCGGCGTCGGCGGCTATGGTGGTGGTGGCGGTGGGTACCGCGGTCGCGGTGGCGGAGGCGGCGGCTACGGTGGGCCGAGAGGCGGCATGAACGCGGGCGGCGGCTTCAACCGCAACTTCTCCAACCCCGGCATGAACGCGTTCAATAACAACAACATGGGCGGCTTCAACAACCCGATGGGCGGGGGCAACTTCGGCGGAGGCGGTGGCGGCGGCGGCTTCAACAGGGGCGGCATGATGGGCGGCGGTATGCGCGGCGGGCCCGGGGGCATGCGGGGAGGGAGAGGTGGCATGGGCGGCATGATGGGCGGGATGCCGATGGGGGGCATGCCGATGGGTGGCATGCCTGGTGCCATGGGGGGTATGGGGATGATGGGCGGCGGAATGCCAGGTATGTGCCTCATCTGAATGAATGATACAGGGGGTCCCGGGGGGGGGGGGGGGGGGGGGGGGGGGGGGGGGCGGGTGGTGGGGGGGGGGGGGGGGGGGGGGGGTTGTGGCGATGCTTGGGATGGGTTTATGAGGTAGGTGTGGCTCCAAGAC